>NC_057813.1:635477231-635795020 GCF_018294505.1 Triticum aestivum
GTGGCATACCGCAAAACGGACGAAACGGACTTGTGTTGGAGCGCTACGGTCGAAACGGGGGGGGGAGGGGTGTGGCGTACCGCAAAACGGGACTCCATAGGATACTGTTCATCTCCACCGTCGACCTCCTCCAGCCTCCACGAGCTACCGTTGACCTCCTCTAGCCTCCACGGGCTCCTGTTCATCCAGCCTCCACCGCGCGCTACTCCATCGGGTCCTGTTCAACCACCCCTCCACGGCCACCCCTCCACCGTCTACTGTTCATCCAGCCCTCCACACCACGGGTTCCTGTTCATCCAGAGGCAACACCACCGCTCACTGTTCATCCAACCCCCCTGCAATGCTCACTGTTCATCCCAGAGGCAGCATCGATCGGCTTCAGTTAGCAGCAGTAGTGAAGGAATCGCTCCATCGGGTTCAGTTAACAGCCATCGATCGATCGCTCGGGTTCAGTAACGCGTAGCCTGCAGTGCAATCGCTCGAGTTCAGTTAGAGCCCAATGCCTCGCTCGGGTTCAGTTAGAGCCAACGTCTCGCACACACGCGCGTACGTACGAGAGAAACGCGCATCACTCCGCCCCAGACCTCCCACCGTACCCGGCAACTCCCCAAAATTTTCCTCCCCCTCGCTTCTACCACGGTTTTTTCCGTCATGGACGGTGCAAAGAATGTCATGCAGCCGCGTCTCCGGCCCGCCCAGGACGAAAAGCCCATTTTTTGTCATGAATTTTTGTCATAGAAGTAGGAGCCCACCACATCTATGATGATACCAGGTTTTGTCACAATTATCGTCATAGAAGTGTCATATGTATGATAGAAAAAAAAATTGTTCGGCCCAAAATGTCACGGATGTGTCTTTTTTTGTAGTGTTTTTGGTGATTGATGACAATATAGGTTAAGTTTTCAAACGGGGATAAACATATGAAGTGTAGATACTGATAATGAGGAATTTGATGCAAGATATAGAAGAACTCCCCCTGAAGATGTGCATAGTGAGGAATTTGCTTTTGAAGCAATGCACATTTGAAGAGTATAATCATGGAGATCTCCCCCTATATCTTGTAATTCATACACGCATTTGACATATAATATGAAGAATTTGAAAAGCATGATGAAATATGGTGACTGATGTAATTCAGCATGTGTGCATTAACATTAATGAGTAATAAGCATGCAGAAGAACACAACAAAAGTATCAGGCCACCATAGAGTTTAAGATTACAACTCGATCCAGCAAAGTCATCAGAAGAACGAGAGTTGTAACTTAGAAAAAAACGCCCATATAAGATAGGCCCACTTGAAGACTAACTCAAATTTCTCCCCCTTTGTCATCGAATGACCAAAAGGGTTGAAAATAAGGACTAACGCCCTTGAAGAATATCATGAAGATGGAGGAGCGTCAGCATTGCTGGGGTCTTGAGTCGATGTAGGGCCTGCAACAGTATCATCCAAGTCTTCATACTCGTCCGTGTCGCGCGATGAAGAATATGAACTGGTGACCAAGGAAGGAACCTTGACCTTCTTGAATTTCTTCAGAGGAGGAGCAGACCAGTCAAAATGTTCCTTGAAGCCCATTTGCTTCAGATCTTCTTCACCATATAGATGTGACAGAATAGCCCAGGTGCGATCAAATACTTCATGGAGGTAGTAATGGTTTTTCTTCACTGCATTACGTGTAGAGGTCATGTTGTGAAGAATAGAACCAAACTGACGCTTAACCCATTTGTGGTTTCGATCCTCCTTCTGGTGAAGACTTATAAGCAGTTCACGGTCAGCCATCACACGAGGAGCAGTAGCTTGAGGACTTGACTTGGTAGCATTGGCAGTAGAATCATGAGTGGCAGAGTCATCATTGGTGGAGTAAGATGCAGCTTTGCGGAACTGACCATCCAATGGACGAATGCCTTCATCGATAACGGCTGGTGACTTGCCCTTCTCATCAGATGAGGAAATTGTCCACTTGAGGACTTCAATAGGGGGCAAGTAGCTGAGGTGATTCTAAAAATCAGCCTTGTGGTTGAGTGAAGATCTTGATCTGAGGAATCTCATGATCCATGGAGCATAAGGCTTCAGCTCAAACGGTGAAAGTGCAACATTTGCCAGAGTCCTTATGAAGAAATCATGATAGTTTATGGGGATGCCATGCATTATGTTAAAAAGCATATTCTTCATCATCCCGATAACTTCTTCATCGGATGAGTCGTGGCCTTTGATAGGACTCATAGTCTTCGAGAGTATGCGATAGATGGTTCTTCGCACATAGATCAATTCCTTCACGAGGAATTTGGTCCTTGGGGCTTGACAAGGCTTCAGCGACTTCATGAGAACTTGCATATAGTGAGTAGTGAGTTCAGGCTCATCATACAGACAACGAGCACCTTCAGGTGGAGGACTGAGTGGCAAGGCACGAAGCAATTCAGAGGCTGGTGCCTTGTAGTGAGTGTTTTCGGTCATCCAGTCCAACACCCAAGTATTGATGTCATTTGCTTCACCAGTGATATGCAGCGTCGCATAGAACTAAAGAATTAGCTCTTCATTCCAGTCAACGATGTCAGTGCAAAAGTTAAGTAGACCCGCATCATGAATCATATTGAGGACTTGTGTGAAGCAAGGCATGGATTCCATGTCCACGTGAGGAATGTGCTCGTGGTCGAAGACTTTGTCCTTGTCGAAGAGTACTGAGGAATAAAAGTTTGCCTGGCTCCAGAAACGCTTCCTTCTAAGACGAGCATTGTCATATGGGTTGAATTCAGTGAAGAACACACGCTCGCCGAAGAAATCATCAGCCATGAATTTTTCCTTCTTTGAGAAGAGATCCTTTGGCTTGGGCTGAGGAATGTCAGAAAATTGCATCACCACTTCAGGAATTGCAATCTCAGGTTCCTCGGGCTGAGGAATTTCAGGCTCTTCTGCAGCTTCAGCCTGGGTCTTCAATTCTTCATTTACATTTTCTTCAGCACTCGTGGCTAGAATTTCTTCATGGATAGACGGGGTTGCATGAGGTTCTTCAGATCCCATTTGCACTTTGGTAGCAGCTGGGGACTGAGGAATTGCTTGGAGTGGAGTGAACAACGGAGAGTTGGGGTGCTGACTTTCCTAAAAGTCATTATTCAGTATGGGTGTGGTATAGCCGACGTCCACATCCTCATCTTCC
This sequence comes from Triticum aestivum, assembly GCF_018294505.1. NCBI lineage: Eukaryota > Viridiplantae > Streptophyta > Magnoliopsida > Poales > Poaceae > Triticum > Triticum aestivum. The sequence continues at coordinate 635,480,385 of NC_057813.1, forward strand.
ATTTCTTCAACACCTGCCTCTTCAGCAGTGAACTGAGGCATAGGTGAGGAGATGACTGGGGTTGAAGGGATTCTATCCACTTCAATTTCTTCATCCAACTGCTCTGTCAAAGCAGCAGAAGGAGTTTCTTCATCGGATTCCTCGGGAATCACATAATCTTCACCAAACAGAACAAGGTCCTTTTACGGCAGGAAAGAGACAGGAATGGCATCAATCGGGTTGTCAATTGAACTTGTCAAAGACTTCATTTTCTTTGGAGATTAAGAATCCGATGAAGTTGATGCCTTTCTCTTTTTCATCGCTGCATGCTCTGCAGCCTTGGTCTTCTTCACATCTAATGCAGATGGAAGGATCGGAGTTGGGGTAGGCGCAGGAGGTGCAGAGGACATTGGATCATTTTCTTCAGGCGCAACTGTTGCAGTAGCCCTGACTTCTTCATTTTCTTTAGGCGCACCACTAGTGGATGCCCTCACAATATCTTCAGCGGCTGGAATGGAGTCATCAGCCCTGGCACTCTCATTTTCTTCAGCCGCCTGATTGTCATCAGCGGTGCTGGCATGTTCTTCTGTAGGCTGAGCAGATGCTTCAGCCGGTGTAACTTCAATGTGCACAGGAGGAGCAGCACTTGAAGTGAATTTCTTCGTCAGATTGACGAACCGAACCTTGGCGCCCTTCCAATCAGGATAGTAGCGATCGAACTCATCACTCATGTCGGCGTTCTGAGAACGGGGGTCCCCAGACTTGCCTGCCTACGGCCTACGGCGTGGCTCAAGGGGCGGCCTAGCATGGCCCATCTTCATCAGCACGAGCTCAAGACCCTCGCGAGGGGCCAAGCCTCGCGGGGCGGACGACAGGAGGCTTCCTCAGGCACGGCCTCGTCAGGCTGGCTCGCGACGAGGCGGAGAGATCAAGGCGGGGTACCTCGTGAGGTGCCCATGACACAAGCCATGCCGACCAAGGGCGCCAGGAGGGCGCCGGCCCGCACAGTGTCCTTCTTTCCCCTTTGGTGCAAAGGGAGCAAGCGCAGGCGAGAGCATCAAGCAAAGGCATCCATTTCGGTGCAACAAGACCAAGACCAGCAGAACGGTAGGATGGAAGTCATCGTGGAGCGCAAGCCGGCGTCACCACCAGAGCCTTTGACAGGCGAGGACCAACTTTAGTCAGGATAAGTGTACTAGATGTTCCCCTTCAAAATGGCCAATTGTTGGCGCCCTTCCCGCTCAATATTTGGTAAGAGGCCCTAGGCCTTTGCCTATAAATAGGACTAGCCACCACAAGGTAGAGGCATCGGATCCTCACCTAGAAACCAGTAGAGAGAGCGACAGAACTCCCCCTAGTAGTTCTTCGCACCAGCCAAGAACAGACCCTCGCGAGGTTGTTCTTCCTTGTATTGTTCATCATCAGCCCAAGAGGCAATCCATCACACCACACACTAGAGTAGGGTATTACACCACAATGGTGGCCTGAACCAGTATAAACTCTATGTCTCTTGTGTTGTTCCTTTGATTGCTCAGTTCATAGCGAGGCGGTGAGGTGCAGGTAGGCAGAGGGCTAAATCTCCGCACGCCCCCCAGTGTTCGAATCTAGAGGGTCTACCGGAACCCGAAATCCGACATTTGGCGCGCCAAGTAGGGGTGCGCCGGAATTTGTCTTCCACCGCCCTGTTCTTCACCGACCATTGTGTCCATGTCAGGCACTCGTCGGGCCCGCGCCGAGCGCCGAGCCACTCTCGCTTCCCACGTTGCCCAGACGGCCCCCGTCGGCGGCCACCCCCGTCGTTCCCCATCGCCCGCCGTCAACGCCGCCACCGGCTTGGCGGGGAACGAGCAGCAGGCATCGTCCCAACATCCATCCATGAGGCGAGACAGCCGCACTGCCACTCCCTCGCTCGCCCCGGTCAGTTCTTCATCCCGCTCGCCCCGCGCGGCCATGGAGGCTTGGGCTGCGCTCATCGCGGCAAACGAGCTCCTGCGCTACCGCTCGGTCGACGATGTCTATGAAGAATGGCTCGACCACGTCGCCGAGCTCGTCCGCGCCGCAAGAGGCTACCCCGCGCCGTCCTTCTCGCTGCACCACGCCCCGCCCTGCGCGGGCAATGAAGCTCCGGAGGTGCCTCAGCCGCCTCCCCCTCAAGAAGGCGCCCTGGCCCCAAGGTGCATGGCCCCCGGACGGAACCCACCCCGTCCGGCGCCAGCGCAGCAAGAGCAGAGCTGCCAAGAGGTTCCTCGCCCCCAAGAAGCTGCCCGAGTGCTCCCTGCTCCGGTCCGTCGCGACCATGCTCCTGCTCTGGCGCGCCAAGACCCTGCGCTGCTCCCAGCTGCAACGCATGGGGGCCCGCAAGACCAAGCTCCTCATCACCATAGGCCTCCCGTGGACACAACAGGCTGTCGCGCCTTCACCACCGAGCTGCACATCGTCGCATGGCCCTGCAAGTTCAAGCCAGACCTGCCCCCTCGCTACGACGGCACGGCCGACCCTGCGGAGTTCCTCCAGCTCTACGAGCTGGGCATCAATGCCGCCAACAGGGATGAGAAGGTCATGGCGAATTGGTTTCCCATGGCACTCAAGGACGGGGCCCGCACCTGGCTCCTGAACCTGGCCCCACGCACGATCTCCTCCTAGGACGAGATGCGCACCCGTTTCATCACCAACTTCCAAGGTACTCGCGACCGGCCACCTGCCGTGAGCGACATGCGCCGCATCAAGCTGCAACCAGGGGAGACCCTGCAGAAGTACATCCAGCGCTTCAACAGCGCACGACTCAAGATTCCCAGGGTGACCGAGGAGGCTATCATCTCAGCCTTCTCCGACGGTGTGCGTGATGTCAAGATGAAGGAGGAGCTGGCGATGCATGAAGATCTATGCACTTCCTTGGAGCTGTTCAACCTGGCAACCAAGTGCGCCAGGGCTGAGGAAGGGTGCCTTTCCCTTCTCGAGCTGCCAGCCGCAGACCCAGAAGAGAAGAAATCCAAGGCCAAGGACGTGAAGCGCAAGGGGGCTGTCGTGCTCGCGGTAGAACCAGACACCAAGCAGGGCAGAGATCAGCCCGAGTCTTTCAAGGGCAGCCGGTACTGTGTATACCACGACCTCCACACCCACAACACCAACGAATGCGAAGAGCTCCAAGCCGTGCGAGAAGGAAGGGTCGGTCGGCGCCCCGACCACAATGATCGTGGCTATGGCCGAGGAGGAGGAAGGAACGCAGGATGCTAGGAAGACCGCGGCCCTCGCCAAGGGTGGCGCGACCGACCTCGCGAGGATCGCTGGCAGGATCAGCCTCGTGAGGGAGACTGGACGGATCAGCCTCGCGAGGATCGCCCGCAAGGAAATGCAGGCCTCCCTCCACTGCGTCCGCAGCCAAGGAGAAACGAGGACCACCATCAGGACGAGGGGGCTGGGGGCTTCCAGGAGCCACGGGCGATCGCCTGCATCCTAGGCGGAGCTCAAGCCCCAGCCTCTCAACGCATCTTCAAGCAGTTCGCCCGCGAAGTGAATGCAGTCCTCCCCAAGCTTGAAGCCATGCGCCCCCTCAAGTGGTCGGCGTGCGCCATCACGTTCAGCTCAGCAGATCAGCTCAAGTGTGCGGCCACAGCCGGAGTCCTCCCAATGCTTTGCTTCCCAGTCATCAGTAACATGCAAGTCACCAGGACCCTCATCAATGGCGGGGCAGGGCTCAACGTCCTATCCATAGAGACGTTCAACAATCTCCAAGTGCCATACGATCAGCTTCAGCCAGCCAAGCCTTTCTCTGGAGTCACCAACGGCTCCATAGTTCCAATCGGGCAGGTCCGCCTCCCTGTCACCTTCGGAGCCCGCAACAACTACCACACCGAGCTCATTGACTTCGACGTCGCCCACATCCGCCTGCCATACAACGCCATCCTTGGCTACCCAGCTCTCGCCAACTTCATGGTCATGACTCATCACGGCTACAACGTCCTCAAGATGCCAGGAAACGGTGGACTCATCACGGTGCCCTGTGAAGAAAGAGACGCAGTGTGCTCCCTGGAACGAGCTTTTCAGGCCGCATCACTTGAAGACCCAGATCGCGGGAGCGGGAGGCTCCCCGAAGCATCTCCCAAGAAGAAGAAGACATCGCCAGGCCTGACCCCTCAGGAGGCAGGCCCCTCAGGGTCTGCGCCCGCTCAGGGGGCACCTCCTTCTGTCGCATAGGGAGGCGGGCCCGGCGCCCTCCTCAAGTAGGGCTCGGGGGCTCCCTCCTGGAGGGCCACCGACCTTGCTAAGGTCACGAGGGAGGCGCTTGGGCACCACTTGGAGGCATGTTTTAGAGCACGTTTCCCTCAGGAAGGAGCAAAGCAAGGAGGGCCAAACCCTTAGGAGTTCGTCAGTCAGGTCACACAGGAGTTGCAGGAGTCAAGAGTCATGAGTGGGAGCCGCCGCTTACCCGCCGCAGCTCCCCATCCAGGCGAGGATGGTGGGCTGCGCATATGCATTGACATCCCAGGGCTCAACCGAGCCACCTCTTAGGAGCGCTTCTGGCCCTCACGCGTGGGGAGATGCGAAGGCCCACCTCATAGCTACGTTTGCATGCCCTACGGCTTGCCGGACACAGCTGCGGTGTGCCAGCGCCTCATGAGGAGCATCCTGGAGGCTCAGGAGGTCAGGCGTTCCGCAGTCCTGGCGGAGATGGAGATGGTTCACGAGGAGCCACCGGCGCCTTCGGAGCCTCCCGAGGCTCCTGGGCCTGGGGGCTCATGAAGATCGGCTCCCACAGCCCGCTACATCTGCTACTTCAACACCCCTTCATCGTCAACACTATTAGGTGACATCTTTCAAGTTTCATTTCCAGCTGGGAGCACCCCCAGGGCTGCATCATTCCCAGGCCGCGTGGGTCCCTCCCTGCGGCATGTATCCCTTTTGTTCATGTTTTTAGCTTACCTTGTTGGGGGTGCCCCTCGGGCTGCATCATTCCCAAGTCGCTCAGGTCAGACCCAGCGGCATGTATCCCTCTTGCGTTTATTTTCTGGCTATGCATTCGACCCATCATGCTTGTTATTTGGTGCCTGTCCGTGGCACCCCATCTTCCTTCGTGTCGGCCGCTTGCACGTTAAAGGGGGGGTACCTGAGCATCACGACTCAGGGCTCCTACTGGCTCTCCAGCCCTCACCCTCTGGCTTTGTCCACGGCATCGTGTCCTGGCAAACCAGCGACGGCTGAGACTCGCTCGAGGGCCGGGACCCGAGGACGTAGATCATCGACATCGAACCGAGATTGCGTGTTAAAGGGGGGTACCTGAGCATCGCGACTCAAGGCTCCTACTGGCTCTCCAGCCCTCACCCTCTGGCTTTGTCCACGGCATCGCGCCCTGGCTAACCAGCGACGGCTGAGACTCGCTCGAGGGCCGGGACCCGAGGACGTAGAGCGTCGACATCTAACCAAGCTTGCGCGTTAAAGGGGGGGTACCTGAGCATCGCGACTTAGGGCTCCTACTGGTTCTCCAGCCCTCACCCTCTGGCTTTGTCCACGGCATCGCGCCCTGGCAAACCATCGACGGCTGAGACTCGCTCGAGGGCCGGGACCCGAGGACATAGAGCATCGGCATCTGGCCAAATTTGCAGGAACACATCACAAGTTAAGGCCCAGTGCCAGGCGCAACCCGCCTTGAGGTAGGGCCCCGTGAGTCCCGCGCTGGCTCACGGGTGCCCAGATACACCTTCTCATGCCCTACCATGCCGGCCACGTGTCAGGGCGGGGCTGTAAATGCCCCGGGGGCTCCTCCCGGAGGGGAGCCCCCTCCACGCACCAGTGGAAGCACCATGCTCCGCATTGGCTGACGACACTGCCGAGGAGCGGCTATGCCCGTAGACATACGGAAGCGCTATGCTCCACGCTGGTGATAAACAACTAAGGGTGGCCCCCGGCCACATCAACCTCAGGGAGCCCCGAGCTCAGTGTCTGGCCTCATCGCAACACCTCCCCTCGGGAGCGCCGCGCGAGGGGGCTGGGCACGGGGGCTTCGCCTGGGTCACGCCCAGGCGTACGCCACCCAGCCAGGCCCTTCGAGCCTGGTTCGTCGCGCGTCTCTCCCCGAGCGGAGCCAAGGTACGAAGGCCGTTTGAGCGTCAAGGGGGACTCCTGAGCATCGCGACTCAGCAGCCTAATTGGTCACATAGCCCCTCACTCCTTAGTTCCGAAAGGCTAGCGGCGGTTGAGGTATGCGCGGGGCCGGGCTCTGCAGACGTAGAATGGTAGATTCACCCACACATCTCACCTCCCTACTTGTTGTTCGCGCGCCAAGGGGGACTCGTGAGCATCGCGACTCAGGATCCTAACTTGTCACGTAGCCCCTCACTCCTTGGTCCCGTCCTGGTTTCCGGTCGGGGCTAACGGCGGCTGAGGTATGCGCGGGGCTGGGCTCTGCCGGCGTAGAACATAAGCAAGTAGGAAGAGTGCAAATTTCAAGGAATTCAAAAGCACATATTACAGTCCATAATTGTTATCACGACACCAAACACAAGTTTAAACACCTCCCCGAGGCATGATGCATGTTGTAGAAGCTGAAAGCAGGACAGGAGCCACGACGGAGTCATTTGTTGGCAGCGGAGCTGCGCGGAGCGGGTTAGCCTCGTGGAGCTGCAGGACCGGCAGCGCCTCGCTTCGGTATGGTGCTGAAGGCCCGGAACTTCGACAGCAGAGCCTCCGCGCGACCATTCACGGCCTCAGCAGCGGCAGCGGCAAGCTCACCGCTCGCTGGCTCCAGCAGGCTATCGAGGTCGACGTTGGGGTCGTGAAGGTAGACGTGGGGAAGGACCCGCGTCAGCGCTGCAGAAGACAAGACGCGTGCCTCGGCCTCGGTCGTAGGGCCAAGGCCAAGGGTGACATCTTCAAGGGCACGGACCATGAAGGGGAGCAGAGGCGAGAGGGAAGAGGCACACGGGGACCTCGCCAGGCAACCCCTCGCTGGCCAATGCGCAAGCCTAGCACCGCACCAGGAAGCGTTTCCTGACTCTCGAGATAAGTCACCCTCCAAAAACACTAGCCACCGTTGCATCGTCACTGCATCCAATGCAATCCCGTGTTAGCAACGTCGCATTCCTTTCTCACCGAACGATAGCTTCTTGAGCGCTAAAGGGGACTCCTGAGCATCGCGATTCAGGGGCTCTTACTGGACCCCAGGACGCTCACCTCCTGACCTTGACCACGGCATCGCGACCTGGCATACCAGCGACGGCTGAAGCCGCCTTGGGACCGGGACCTGTCGGTGCAGAGCACCAAGCCCTCGTGAGGTTTGAAAGGAAGAAACTAAGCTAAGACGGAATCAACATCTCGCACTGCTTCACGATAAGGATCATATTGACAAACGGAGCTACAGACACCTTACAAGCCCCCACGGGGTGTGTTCTTGGCTCCTCGCAGGCACAAAAAACTCGTATCCTAAGGAGTCCTAACTACAGGAACCATCGTGGCAGACGCCATCATCAATAGTGGACCGCCAGGCACCGGCGCCAACCTCATCCAGATCAGAGACGGCGGCGGCCTAACGAGCCCGTCCTGCTCTGAGAGCGGCGCGGGCTCGGGGGCTCGTAGCTGTCATCGCTCATCTCCGGAGTCGCGAAGAGCTCGGCGGAGTCGCTGGATCCTCCATCGCCCCCGCCGATTGAGGAGCTGCTGGAAGAACGTGCGACGGCAGACCTGGTCCCTGCCGCTCCGGAGCTTCTGCCGCTGCCCCTGGGACAGCACTCCAGCCGGCGCCCATCTTCGTCGAAGACCTTGAAGAGCATCATGGAAGCGCCATCGAACTCCAGGTGGATCACGAGGGCACCCCTCCTCTCGCAAACCCGGGCGATCTCGCCCCAGCCATGGGTCATGAAGACCTTACCCGGAGCGACGACCTCGACATCCGCATCAGTCGTGGGAGCCTGGCAATCGGCGTGCTGCAGCCAGAGCCTGAAAGGCCCCCTCGATGGAATCTCGAAGGCGAACGAGGGAGGAAGGAGAATCCAAGATCGAGGAGGGATGGCGGCATGGAGCACAAACTCTCGGGAGGAGCCCTCAGCGTGAACTCCAGGAGGGACAACGCGCACCGTCGTGACCCGCCGGCGCCGACGGCGGCGTCGTCCATGGAGCTCGGCATGAGCTCCTGCAGGGCCCTCAAGGTGGGCGTACAAAGGCAGCAGGAACCCTGGCGGCGGTCGCTCGCACCAAGGCCTCAACACCTCCTGCCGCGCGCCCTCATCTCGGCGGCAGAGGACCAACTGCTTCTTTGGCGGAAGTGGGTCAGGACCCTCTCGGGGGGCCTTTCCCTTCTCTTCTGCAGAGAACCGGCGTATCGGAGCCATTGCAGCAAGGCGGAGCAGTGGCAAAGATGAAGGAGAGGAGATGTAGTAGAGGAAGACGGACGGGAATGGCTCGCGCCACTCCATACTTATAGCATGAGGAGGCCAATCGTCGGCCTCCACGATCGCAGGTAATCATGACCGGTTTTTGCATGCAGGGACTGTCAGTTCGTGCAGTTGCCGAGGCGTCATGGGGGAGCAGAGCCGCCCACGTCCAACCAACCGCCACGTGGCGCCTGAGGCTGCAGGCTGTTAGGGCCCGCGGCGCTTCGTGCTTGCCCCTTCGCCTCTCTGCTCAGCCAAGTCCGGGTGCGCCTTGGGCCTGGGGGCTACTGTCGGCGTTCTGGGAACGGGGGTCCCCGGACTTGCCTGCCTGCAGCGTGGCTCAAGGGGCGGCCCAGCATGGCCCATCTTCATCAGCACGAGCTCAAGACCCTCGCGAGGGGCCAAGCCTCGCGGGGCGGACGACAGGAGGCTTCCTCAGGCACGGCCTCATCAGGCTGGCTCGCGAGGAGGCGGAGATATCAAGGCGGGGTACCTCGCGAGGTGCCCATGACGCAAGCCATGACGACCAAGGGCGCCAGGCGGGCGCCGGCCCGCACAGTGTCCTTCTTTCCTCTTTGGTGCAAAGGGAGCAAGCGCAGGCGAGAGCATCAAGCAAACGCATCCATTTCGGTGCAACAAGACCAAGACCAGCAGAACGGTAGGATGGAAGTCATCATGGAGCCCAAGCCGGTGTCACCACCAGAGCCTTTGACAGGCGAGGACCAACTTTAGTCAGGATAAGTGTACTATATGTTCCCCTTCAAAATGGCCAATTGTTGGCGCCCTTCCCGCTCAATATTTGGGAAGAGGCCCTGGGCCTTTGCCTATAAATAGGACTAGCCACCACAAGGTAGAGGCATCTGATCCTCACCTAGAAACCAGTAGAGAGAGCAACTGAACTCCCCCTAGTATTTCTTCGCAACAGCCAAGAATAGACCCTCGCGAGGTTGTTCTACCTTGTATTGTTCATCATCAGCCCAAGAGGCAATCCATCACACCACACACTGGAGTAGGGTATTACACCACAATGGTGTCCTGAACCAGTATAAACTTTGTGTCTCCTATGTTGTTCCTTTGATTGCTTAGTTCATAGCGAGGCGGTGAGGTGCAGGTAGGCAGAGGGCTAAATCTCCGTGCGCACCCCAGTGTTCAAATCTAGAGGGTCTGTCGGGACCCGAAATCTGACAACTCAGTTGCTTGATTTCAGCTTGCAAGGCAATGAGCTGATCAGGGGTGAGAGTGAGGACATTGTCCTTGAGGTAGCCATGTTTCTTGTATTGCGCTTTCTTCAGCTTTCTGCCTTCTTTTTCCACTTTTCTTCCTCAATGAAGGCAGTCAGAACATGACTTTGACTAGGAGTGAGATTCATCTCCGGCAAAGGCGTGTTAGGGTCCTTGTGCCATAAGTCAATGAAGTCGAGGATCAACTTTGGATCCAACAGTAGTGGCATGTTGCTACCTTTGGCTCTAGCAGCCCTGGCTTGCCTGTCTCTGATGATTTCAGCAAGTTCTTCATCATCAGCCTCATCTTCATCAGAGGGAACTTGGAAGGCGACCTGCTTCTTGTGAGGACTTGGTCGAAGGCCTCGTCCAGAAGTGGCCTTTTTCTTCAGCAGAGAGGGGCCAGCTGAGGAATTTGGTGCAGCTGAGGAACTTGCAGATGCTCCTAAGGCAATTGAGATGCCTGTGGTCCTTTGGCACGTGGCAAGATGCACAGGTGCCAAGGATTTTGTCGGAGCAGCTGAAGACTTTGTCGGAGGAGCTGAGGACTTTGGAGGAGGAGGAGCAGACTGAGGAATTTGTCGTGAGGGCTTTGAAGATTCTGGCCTTGAGGGCATTGCTGAGGAGCTTAGCCATGAGGGCATTGAACAAGAAACGCTTGACTTGTGAGCAGGCTTCTTAGGCATCGCCTTCTTCGGCTGACTAGCAGAGGCCTCAGCAGCGGTAGCAGCAGCAGCAGAGTCTGCATTGAATTTCTTCACTGCTTCCTTTGCTTGCTTGGCCAGTTTGGCCTGGCGCTTTGCCCATTCATCAGCATAGTCCTCACCGTGCTTGAGGCTGGTGGGATCTGCCACTTGGCCTGGTGCCAATGGAGGTCTTGAGCATGGAGGGTTGAGCGTGAATTTCCTCATATACTTGGGAGTAACATACTTGTACTCCCTCCATTTTCATGCCCATCTCCTCTCTATCTTTTGAATGCGCACCTTGCGCTGATTTCTATCTTCCTCACGGGGTGTGCAGTACCCAGCATAAATGTCCTCGGGGATTTCAAACGCAGTATTTACCTCAGGCCTATTTCCTCCCTTCTATGGCTTCTTACCATCGCCCATTTTCTTCAGCTGAGGAATATGAACAACTGAAGTTTCTGAAGAGGTGTGCAACTTTTCTTCGAGGAACGCTGCAAATGAGTTAAGTTGATGAGAAACTAGTGATTCAGCAGCGGACTTTGTACCTGTGAACAGAGTATAGTTGCAAGGAATTTGGAGAGGTCATATGCATTCTCAGAAGATTTTCAAAAAGAATAAGTTTGAGGAATTTGACCAGATGAGTCTTGAAGAATTTCACTATGCGTTCTTTATCTTAGGTTTCGGAGTTGTACAGATTTGAGAATCCACACAATTGAGGAATCTTGAATAAAATCATTGCTTAGAGAAACGAATCAAGAACATATAACATGTGAGGTGTTTAGTGTGTGAAGATTTGAAGAACAAACACCTTTGACGATTTTCAAGAAGAACACATGAATCAAAGCGGGTAGTAAAAGTAACTTTTAATTACCCGAAGTGAAGAACACGACGAACTGAGAAGTGTAGGTGTGAAGTTCGTCAGTTCAGATCTTCCACGCCCTAACTTGGCAGAGGAAGACGGCTACGGCGGCGGCGGAGTGAAGAAATCCGCAACCGGCGCGAGTACGACGGCAACAAGGTCAAGGCAGTGAAGCTCTTCCTCACCGGCGACGATGAAGTAGCGGCGGTGCTAGGGTTTCGGGAAGCTCGAGCAGGAGTGAGGTCGAGCGAAGTAAAAATGAAGTGAGGAAGAGGTAGGGGTATTTATAGTGGCAGTGAAAAACTGTACGCCCAAAGATTTCGGATGAACGTGTCCGTGGCCCTTCTTATTCACGTGACATGTGTCACCCACGTACTGTGAGGTGGCGATCTTGTAGGATCGTGGGTGAATAGATAAGTATTTTCATGGGATGCGGAATGGTTTGAGCGGCAAAGCCGAAAATTTAGATAAGATTATTTAAAGTATTCGTTCGCAATTTCTTCAGTTGTCAAGGACACAGTGAAGATTTTGAACGAGTTTCAAATTAGAACGCACATGAAGAATTTGTGAATAGACTGGGTTGAGTTGAGCATAGAGGGGGAAGGGTCCGATCACATTCACTTAGCAGAAGAAATCAACTTGGAGAAATAGCAATAAGTGAATGCTGTAGAGGACATAAAACTCATATATATATATATATATATATATATATATATATATATATATTCAAATGAAGAACAACACCAGAAAGAGTGAAGACAATGCAAAAATTGAATAATTTGAAAAATTAAGGAATTTCAAAAATGAAGAAAAACTCAAATTGAAGATTTTCAACTTTGGTTGGTGGCGTAACCCACCGTATAAGAAAGCTGATTTCAGACACCGCGTACAATTTTCGTAGGCCTCTGAGAATCAATTTCTTCATTGATTTCTTCACACTTAGAGGGTTAGTCTTCATTGATTGAAGAAAAACATTACTTCGTGTGTTGCGCATCTAAGTCATCAAGTCAGCATAAGTGTTAGGATGTGTGTCCATTTCAGAGAACATTGGAAGATACTAGGATATTTAGCTCACACCGCAACTTGCTAAATCTCTTCTCATCCAAGGGCTTAGTGAAGATATCGGCCAGTTGATCTTCAGTGCTAACATGGTCGATGGAGATTGTCTCCTTCAACACATGATCACGAAGAAAATGATGACGAATCTGGATGTGCTTTGTCTTCGAGTGCTGAACTGGGTTATGAGCAATCTTGATAGTGCTCTCATTGTCGCAGTAGAGAGGCACATTCTTCACGTTGATGCCATAGTCCTTGAGTGTTTGCTTCATCCATAGTAATTGAGCACGGCATGATCCAGCAGCAATGTACTCATCTTCTGCAGTGGAGAGTGATACGCAGTTCTGTTTCTTCGAGGACCAACAGACCAAAGATCGTCCGAGGAAATGCCATGTGCCTGATGTTGACTTGTGGTCCACGCGAACGCCAGCATAGTCAGAGTCTGAATATCCAATGAGATCAAATGAAGAGCCCTTGGGATACCATAATCCAAGTGTTGGTGTGTGAGCTAGATATCGAAGAATATGCTTCACAGCCTTATGGTGTGATTCCTTCGGTGTAGCTTGAAATCGGGCACACATGCAAACACTAAGCATAATATCTGGCCTAGATGCACATAGGTACAATAAAGAGCCAATCATGGAGCGGTATACCTTTTGATCGAAGTCTTTACCATTTTCATCAGTGCATAGATGGCCATTTGTTGGCATTGGAATTTTGACCCCTTTGCAGTCTTGCATGCCGAATTTACTCAATACATCTTTGAGGTATTTCTCCTGAGATATGAATATGCCATTGCGCTGTTGACTAATTTGAAGACCTAAAAAGAATTTCAATTCTCCCATCATAGACATTTGATATTCTTCACTCATCATATAGGCAAATTCATCACTATAACGTTGGTTAGTACAGCCAAAGATAATATCATCAACATATATTTGGCACACAAACAATTCATCATCATAAGATTTTGTGAAAAGAGTTGGGTCGAGTGAACCGGGTTTGAAGCCTTTCTTCATGAGGAATTCCTTCAAAGTATCATACCACGCCCGAGGGCTTGCTTGGGCCAAGGGCCTTGTTGAGTCTGAAGACTTTGTTGGGATACTTTGGATCTTCAAAACCTGGGGGTTGAGCAACATACACTTCTTCCTCAAGCTTACCATTGAGGAATGCACTTTTCACATCCATTTGATATAAAGTTATATTATGATGGTTAGCGTAAGCAAGTAATATGCGAATAGCCTCAAGTTTAGCAACAGGTGCAAAAGTTTCATCGAAATCAATACCCTCAACCTGTGTGTAGCCTTGATCTACAAGTCGTGCCTTATTCCTCACCACAAGGCCATTTTCATCTTGCTTGTTGCGGTAGATCCATGTTGTGCCAATGATGTTGTGCTTGTGAGGATCTGGATGTTTGACCAGTTCCCAGACGTTGTTGAGCTCGAACTGATGTAATTCTTCTTGCATAGCTTGAATCCACTCAGGCTCCAGAAATGCTTCATCTACCTTAGTGGGCTCTGTGATAGAGACAAAAGCAAAATGCCCACAAAAGTTATATAAATATGAAGCCTTTGAGCAAGTGAGAGGACCTGGTGCTTGAATGTCATCGATGATCTTCTTGACTTGCACTTCGTTAGCAATGCGAGGATGAGTGGGTTGTCTTCGAGGAATTTGATCAGCATTCCCTTTAGGAGCATTTTCTTCAGCACCATTTTCTTCAGGTGCGCCAGCTCGACATTCATCACGTTTTGGAATGAATTCTTCAGTAGATTCTTTAGTAGGGATGACATCCTCAGTAGCCTTGAACTTGATAGAATCCTCAGGTGCTGGTTCATCTATCACAGAAGGTAGGTGCTCTCTTTGCGAGCCATTAGTTTCATCGAACCGCACATCTACAGTTTCAACAACCTTGTGAAGAACGCTGTTGAAGACTTTGTAGGAGTGCGAGTCCTTTCCATAACCAAGCATAAAACCTTCATGTGCTTTCGGTGCAAATTTGGAAGTGTGATGCGGATCTCTAATCCAACATTTAGCACCAAGACTTTGAAGTAACTCACATTGGGTTTTTGTCAGTGAGGAGTTCATAGGCAGTCTTCTTGAAGAATTTGTGAAGATATACTCTGTTGATGATGTGGCACGCAGTATCAATTGCCTCAATCCAGAAACGACGAGGTGTCTTGTATTCATCAAGCATAGTGCGAGCCATTTCAGCGAGGGTTCTGTTCTTGCGCTCCACGACGCCATTCTGCTGAGGAGTATAAGGAGCAGATAACTCATGAGTAATACCAAGTTCATCAAGATAGCCATCAAGACCGGAATTCTTGAACTCAGTCCCATTGTCACTTCTGATGTGTTTAATCTTCACACCAAAGTTGGTTCAAGCCCTCGAGGAAAATCGTTTGAAGACTTCCTGCACCTCATGTTTGTAAGTGACAATGTGCACCCATGTGTAACGAGAATAATCATCAACAATAACAAAGCCATATAGAGATGCATCATTTGTAACAGCAGAATAATGATTAGGACCGAAGAGATCCATGTGAAGCAATTCAAATGGTCGAGTGGTGGTCATGATAGTCTTCGCTGGATGCTTGGCCTTGGTCATCTTTCCAGCTTCACAGGCTCCGCATAAGTGATCCTTGAGGAATTTTACATTCTCAATGCCAATGACATGCTTTTTCTTCGCAAGCGTGTGCAAATTCCTCATGCCAGCATGACCAAGTCGTCGATGCCATAGCCAGCCTTCTGAAGCTTTTGCAAGTAAGCACACGGCTGGTTGTGGTCCTGTAGAGAAATCAACAATATACAGGTTTCCTCTCCTAAAGCCTTCGAAGACTTTGGAATTGTCAGCTTCCATGATCACAACGCAACGATATTTGCCAAAGACAACAACCATATCAAGATCACAAAGCATTGAGACAGACATGAGGTTGTATCCTAAGGACTCGACAAGCATGACTTTGTCCATGTGTCGATCCTTTGAGATCGCAACCTTACCTAGACCCAATACCTGACTTTTGCCTTTGTCAGCGAAGATGATATGCTTCAGATGTGACGGTGATAAAGGAGCATCCATCAATAGATTCTTGTCACCAGTCATGTGATTCGTACATCCACTATCGAGGACCCACTCGTTTGCTTTGGGTTGATCATCCTGCAGATGAATTAGTGCAACTTACGAACTCATATACTTCATTAGTGAAGAATATGACATCAATATCATCAGATCAATTTCATCAAGCAACGACACAGATAAATGAGTATGAGGACGTGTGAAATGAACAATCATTTCTTCATGATTAGCCTGCGTCCTTTCAGGCACATTCAGGTCTCCAGCAAATTCTTCAGACGTTTTGAGCACGTCTGGAGACCTGACCCTGCATAAGAGATTAGTTCTTTTTCTTCACCACCCACATCTGAAGGGGTGGCAAAGAATTCATCACTCTGCGTGCACCATATGAGAAAGGTGGCATAGAAGCCAGTCCGCTTCGTTTCACATAAGAGGGGTTAGGGTAAGCATATGAATAAGCAGAGAAATTATTCGAGGACTTATGAACATAATGATTGAAGAATAATACTCATATTCATAGCCCTTAGCTCTACCCTGCGAAAGATAAGGGTTAGCACGATGATGATCATATGAGGATTTTGATCCTTTTGAGGAATTTGATCCATGTGAAGAATTAGGTTCATATAAAGAATTGGATCTGGGGTTCCTGTTCTTCACTGGTGGTGTCATGAGGACATTCACCTGAAGACTTTCAAGATAACTTTTGGGAACCCAGATTTTCTTCATAGGGGAACCGTTCCTGCAGTTAGTGCCAACATATCTAGCAAATACTTCACCATTCTGATTTTTGAACAGTTTATAGTTGGAGTCAAATGACTCATCAGAAGAATGAGGAGATTCACATGTAAAGCCAGATAAATTGGATGGATCAACTGGAGGTCCCTTTGCAGCAACCCATGAGGTTTTGGGGTACTGCTCAGGCTTCCAATATGTTCCATCAGCATTGAGTTTCCTCTCAAAGGCAATACCCTCTTTCCTAGGGTTCCTGTTGAGGATCTGCTTTTTAAGCACATCACAAAGAGTCTGATGCCCTTTGAGGCTTTTGTACATGCCTGTCATGTACAATTCCTTCAGCCCTACATCATCAGTGATACTAGCAATGTCCTCAGATGAGGAATTAGTGATAGCAGAGACAGGTGAAGAATTTGTAACATTAGAAGCATTTGAACATTCAGGTGAAGAATTAGCAGATTCACGTTCAATGCACTTCAGACATGGAGGAACAAATTCTTCCTGAGTAGCGCTGATTTGTTGAGCAAGTAATGAATCACGCTCCTTCTGAAGATCTTCATAACTCACTCTTAGCTTCTCAAGATCTTGCTTTCTTTAAAGAAATCCATAAGAAAGCTTCTCGTGATCAGATAAGAGAGTGTTATGATGACTTTGAAGATTGTCAAACTTAGACTGAAGTCTCTGAAGATTTTCAGTTAAGTTTTTAGTGCGATCCATTTCTTCACCCAACATATCATCACTTTTGTCTAGCATGTTTTGAAGCTTTTCAATAGCCTTTTGTTGTTTCACAGCAATCTTAGCAAGTTTAGAGTAGCTAGGCTTAAGATTTTTATCAGATTCATCCTCACTAGATTCAGAGGAGGGGTATTTAGTTACCTTGGCACCCTTTGCCATGAAGCAATAGGTGGGAGCGTAGTCATCATTGCCTTCATCACCATTGTTGGTGTTGCCATTTTCTTCAGAGTTGAAGATAGACTTGCTGACGAATGCGGTAGCAAGAGCCAGGCTTGCCACACCAGACTCAGACTCCTCGGATGCCTCCTCTTCCTCGTGATCCTCAGATTCAGCCTCAGAATCCATTTCCTTGCCAATGAATGCCCGAGCTTTCTTGGAGCTGCTCTTCTTGTGAGATGAAGGCTTCGAGGATTTTGATGATGAAGACTTTGAAGATTTCTTCTTCTTCTTGGCATCATCAGAACTGTAATCCTTGTATTTCTTCTTCTTCAATTCCTTGTCCCACTGAGGACAATCTTGAATGTAGTGACCAGGTTTCTTGCATTTGTGACATAGCCTCTTCTTATAGTCACTAGATGAGGAATCGTTGCTCCTTGAGGATTTTCCAAAGCGACCACGTCTTGAGAACTTCTGAAATTTCTTCACGAGCACTGCTAGTTCCTGGCTCAGTTCTTCAGGATCACCAAGGCTGCTTGTAGAGTCCTCTTCTTCAGACTCAGTGACTGCCTTGGCCTTCAGAGCACGTGGTTTGCCATAGCTCGAACCATAGAGATCTCTCTTCTCAGCAAGCTGGAACTCATGAGTGTTTAGCCTTCGAGGATATCAGCAGGATCAAGTGACTTGTAATCAGCACGCTCTTGAATCATCAGTGCCAGAGTGTCAAATGAAGAATCAAGCGATCTCAGCAATTTCTTCACCACCTCATGATCGGTGATATCAGTGGCGCCAAGCGCTTGAAGCTCATTTGAGATATCAGTGAGGCGATCGAAGGTTTGCTGAACATTTTCATTGTCGAGTCTTTTGAAGCGGTTGAAGAGATTGCGAAGAACATCGACACGAGAGTCACGTTGAGTTGAGACTCCTTCATTTACTTTGGAGAGCCTATCCCAGATAAGCTTAGCAGTTTCCAAAGCACTCACTCTACCATATTGCCCTTTGCTCAGATGGCCACATATGATATTCTTCGCTTGAGAATCGAGTTGCTTGAATATCTTCACATAAGCATCATTCAGGGAAGGTGTGACCGAGGGAACACCATTTTCCACAACATACCAGAGATCGTTATCAATTGCCTCAAGATGCATTCGCATCTTATTCTTCCAGTAGGGGTAGTCCGTTCCATCGAAGGTAGGACACCCAGCAGAGACCTTGATCATACCTGTAGTCGATATAACTGAAACTCCAGGTGGTTAAACCAAAATCACACAAAACAAGGGAGTACCTCACTCTGGTACCAATTGGAAGTGCGTTATATCGACTAGAGGGGGGTGAATAGGCGATTTTTATGAATTCTTCACTGAGGAATTTGCTGGTGAGGAAATTCCTAAATGAAGAACTACTTGCAGCGGAATAAGTACTCAAAAGTAAACATAGCAGAACACACGCATAGTCATCATGATGAAATGAAGACAAGCACAGAGTACAGAAAGCGTAAACATAGGATAACACAAGATGAAGACGGACAGACTGAAGAAATTGAACTGAGGAAATTGAGAAAGTCTTCAGTCAAAGTCTTCAAACAGATATGAACAAGCACACAACAACAGAGATGAGGAAATTAAAGAGTTGAGGAAATAGAACCAGTAAGCTTTGTGAAGACAATGATTTGGTAGACCAGTTCCAACTGCTGCCTCAGTTGTACATCTGGTTGGAGCGGCTGAGTATTGAAACTCGAGGACACCCAGTCCCGGACACACAGTCCTCACCGTATTCTCCTTGAGCTAAGGTCACACATACCTCGCCCAATCACTCGTGGTAAGTCTTCAGGTGACTTCCGAACCTTCACAAACTCGGTCACTCGGCGATCCACAATTCCTCTTGGATGCTCTAGACCTTGATGCCTAACCGTCTAGAAGAAGCACAATCTTCAACGGAAACAAGCGTCGGATCCATGCAGGATCAATCTCTTTAGTGATGCTCAATCACTTTGGGGTTTGTAGGTTTGGGGTTTGGGATTTGGGTTTTCCTCACTCGGTGATTTTCGCTCAAAGTCCTCGGAGGATGGGTTGCTCTCAAATGACAAGTGTCAGTTTCTCTCGGAGCAGCCAACCAGCTAGAGGTTGTAGAGGGCGGCTATTTATAGCCTAGGGAGCATCCTGACATGATAAGACATAAGTGCCCTTGTCTGATATGACCGTTAGGTGGGTAGATATTTTGGGATAGCTGGCGCGTAGCACAGCAACGGTCGGAATATTTGACTCTCAAATACCTCAGGGCTATCATGTTCCTCACAGTGTAGGCAATCCGCACTGGCGAATTCCTAACTCCTCAGTCAGAACAAATTCCTGAGAGACCAGAAGACTTCGTCTCTATCACTGAAGAATATGATTGAACTGTATGAGATTTCCAATGGCTTCACTCGAAGGGATTGGTAGGTGTAGGATTTTGAGTTGAGCATCACATGGAAAATTTTCCTTAGTATTTCCTCGACCCCCTTTAACAGTACGGTGTTTCCTATGACTCAAGAAAGAGAAAATGAAACTAGAAAACAAAAGTCTTCACGCTTCATGTTCCTCAAATGAATACCAAGTCTTCAAGGCACACCAATTTCTTCACTTTCAAAGTCTTCAGAAAGTCTTGAGAAATCCATAGTCTTTAGTTAAAGAACTTCATTTTTAGGGGTCGACTTTCTCTATAAATATCAAACTCCTCATAGACTTATAGACCTGTGTACACTCACAAATGCATCAGTCCCTTAACCTATAAGTCTTCAATACACCAAAATCACTAAGGGGCACTAGATGCACTTACAAAGCTAGGATCAGGCTGCCTTCATCGCCGCCATGAACAATTTCACCCTCAACAACGGAGGTACGGATTGGATTTTCGATTCTGGTGCATCCATGCATATATCTTCAAATATGAATTTTTTTTGTCAGCTTGTTTTCCTTCTTCTTTTTCTTCCATTACCATTGGTGATGGTTCCACTATTCCTGTCTCTTGCACCGGTGACTCTTACATCCCCTATTCCTCTAATAATTTTCGTTTATGTAATATTCTTGTAGTCCCATCTTTAATTGCCAATCTTATCTCTGTTCGTCAGTTTACCATCTATAATCAAGTTATTCTTTCCTTTGACCCATTTGGTTTATCTGTGAAGGATCTGAAAACGGGGGAGGTTCTCGCTCGGTACAATAGCACAGGCGATCTTTATCCTCTTCATGGCACCCCCACTTCCACTCCTTGCACCATGCTTGCATCCGTTGATCTATCGCATCGTCGGCTTGGTCATCCCAATAAAGCTACCTTATCATCATTACTACAAGAATTTTGTGTCCCTAGATCAAGGTTGTCAGAATCGCGATTTTGAATCGGATCGGAGCTTCGATTGTAGGATCGCAAATCATAGAATCTTCACTATCAGAATCGCAGAAACATAGATTCCAAGAACTAAAATCGTAGAATCATAGGGGTTTGTTTGGATCGCAAATTCGTAGAATCGTATGACAGAATCGCGATTCTGACAACCTTGCGCTAGATCTAGTGTCTCTCATGATTCCTCTCTTTGTAATGCCTGCAATGTGGCAAACATGTTAGACTACCTTTTGGTACCTCCTCTACTATTAGTACTTTTCCTTTTGAATTACTACATTGTGATTTAGGGACCTCTCCAATTTCTAGTGTTTCTTGTTATAAATACTATCTTGTAATTCTTGATGATTATTCCCATTATGTTTGGACATTTCCTCTACGAGCCAAGTCCGACGTACACCCAATTTTTCTCAATTTTTGACAATATGTTCTAACCCACTTTGGTCTTCCAATACGCTTTATTCAATGCGACAATGGATGTGAATTTGATAATACTCGCAATCGCACTTTCTTTCTCTCTCACGGCATCCTCCTTCGCTTTTCTTGCCCCTATACATCCCCTCAAAACGGAAAAGCAGACCACTCTCTTCGCTCCATTGATGATATTCTTTGCACTTTGCTTATTCAAGCTTCTCTCCCTCCCCGTTTTTGGGTTGAAACACTACGTAGTGCCACACTTCTTCTAACTATTAGACCAACCAAAACATGTCCTCTCTACACCCCTTTTCAATCTCTTTTTCGCTCCCATCCCGACTATCTTTCTCTCCGCGTTTTTGGTTGTCTTTCTTTTCCCAACATCACTTCTACAACCTCTCATAAACTAGAGCCTAGGTCTTTACCCATCTTGGTCTCTCCGATGATCATAAGGGCCCTCGCTGCTTCGATCCTTCATCCGATCGTGTCATTATTTTCCGTCACGTCATCTTTGACGAACACACTTTTCCCTACGCTGCCACACAATCATCACCTACGCACCAACCATTCCCTGTCCATTCTTCATCTTCTCTACTCCCTCGTCTAACTCCTACCTCTGTTGCCGTGGAGCAACAGCCACCAGAGCAGCCTCACGCAACCCCACAGCAGCCTTCCACCGTGTCGCCCACTCCTCCCTCACCACAGCCTTCCGCACCCCCTGAGGGAGTCCTGGATTAGGGAGTATCCGGACAGCCGGACTATTGGACTGTGAAGATACAAGACTCAAGACTTTGCCCCGTGTCCGGATGGGACTCTCCTTTGCGTGGAAGACAAGCTTGGCGATCTGGATATTAGATTTCCTTCTTTGTAACCGACTCTATGTAAACCCTAGCCCCTCCGGTGTCTATATAAACCAGAGGGTTCTGTCCATATAGGGACGATCATAACAGTCATAATCAGCATAGGCTAGCTTCTAGGGTTTAGCCTCTACGATCTCATGGTAGATCAACTCTTGTAATACTCATATCATCAAGATCAATCAAGTAGGAAGTAGGGTTTTACTTCCATCGAGATGGCCCGAACCTGGGTAAAACATTGTGTCCTTTGCCTCCTGTTACCATTAGCCTTAGATGCACAGATCGGGACCCCCTACCCGAGATCCGCCAGTTTTGACACTGATATTGGTGCTTTCATTGAGAGTTCCTCTGTGTCGTTGCTGCAAGGCTCAATGGCCCGTCTTGTTGTCAAGGACAACATCACCTCTGGGGGAGCGCTGGCTATAGGCCAAACTCTCCGACTAGGTGGCTTCGTCATGGCCGCCCGATCGGCTGCCACGCCGACGATGACCTCTCGGGTCCTCACAAATAGCCTCCACGTTAATTCGGAACTCGCCGAACAGATGGATCCAATAGAGCTATCTTCCCTTAATGAGCTCTTGGATCGCATCGCCGCTTTGCGAGTCGCTACAGACTATGACCGGATTGGGCTTAAACCCGACCAAAGGGATATTAAATCCCCACCGGTCACCCACGAGATAGCGGTAGTGGAAGAGCCACATATGAATCATCCCTCTATTCTGAGGACGAACTATGTCCGGATCACCGAGCTCTCTGAGCCGGATACCCGTTCGCGGGAGGACACGACCCAGACCCCGAACATAGAATCGGGCAACGGGCCGGAAAAATCGGGCAACATCCCGGAGCCCAGGCTGTCAAGCGAGGAAGCTCCTCTGCCCCTGGGCGCTAGATCGGATCAGAATCCAGATTCAACTACGCTCGTCCACCCATACTTAAGCCGTCTCTCCCATATCAGACAAGAGCCACAAGAGACAGTACATCGCTACTGGGCCAGATTCCTCCTTGTGATAAACAAGGTCAAGGACTGTCGCGAGGAGGACGTAATCTCACTTTTTGGCAAAAATTGCACGAGCAAAGGGATCCTTAACGCTATAAGTCACCATGACATAGTACACTTTGCCGACTTAGCAGCCATAGTACAGAAGTATTATGCAATGGAAAGTACCTGGAAAACCCAAACAGACTTTTGGGATAATCCGGCTCTCACTAAACCTTCCCTCCGGGCTAAAAGGGCAAACTCTCCTAAGTTACCCGATCCAATTGCCAAAAAAATCAAAACCCACTCCAGGACGTGGAACCGTATTGGAATAATGGCTCAATGGGCCATGCAAAATTCATAGCATGCCGGATACTCAGCCAACACATAGCCTTAGAGTATGTTGGATACTCCGGCAGGTAGCAAAAAGCGGCGAGGATCTTCTTGTAAATAAAGCAGAGCAACGTCCTGCCGAAGACAACAATGCGGTATTAACAGTCTTCGAGACTTTTGCCTCAAATAATAGGCGCAAGCGAGCTCATCGAAATCTCGCTGAAATTTGCCACGTGGCAAAAATAAATCCATGGAACGACATTGCTATAACTTTCAGTGCCAGTGACGAACCCCAATTCCAGACAGTCCGGGCACCTGCCGCATTGGTCCTTAGCGCTATCGTGGACGGCTTTAGGCTCACTAAAGTACTCATGGACGGCGGAAGTGGACTAAACTTGATCTATGAAGAAACACTCAGCAAGATGGAAATTGATAAAAGTCGCATTGAGCAGAGCAGCACAACCTTCAGGGGAATCATCCCTAGTGGGGAGGCACGGTGTGCGGGAAAAATCACACTCAATGTGGTATTCGGCACCCCGGAGAATTACAGGTCCAAAAAAATCACATTCCAAGTGGCTCCTTTCAGCAGTGGATACCATGCCCTTTTAGGGCGAGATGCATTCACAAGCTTCCAAGCTATACCCCATTACGGCTACATGAAGCTTAAAATGTTGGGACCCAATGGAATCATCACTCTAGCCAGTGATCCAGACGTCGCACTCCACTCCGAAAATAAAACTGCAGCACTAGCCCTGGAAGCATTATCCGAAGCCCTAGCGGCCGAAGAACTAACAACGCTGCGCGCCACAGTGGATAGGGATGACGTGATACTCGACAAACGACCCAAGTCCACATCATTTAAACCCGCAGACGAGATAGTCAAATTCTAGGTCCATCCAACGGACCCCACGAAGACAGCTTCCACCGGGACACAGTTGAGCCCCACAATGGACGTCGCACTACGAGAATTCCTACGCGAGAATTGGGACATTTTCGCCTGGCATCCTTCAGACATGTCGGGCATCCCACGAAGGCTGGCCGAACACAGCCTCAACATACTGAAAGGATACAAGCCAGTCAAACAGACTCTTAGGCACTTCTCAGAGCCTAAACGGCAAGCCATGGGAGAAGAGCTACCCAGGCTACTTGAGGCCGAATTCATCAGAGATATCAAGCATCCGGATTGGCTGGCAAACCTGGTAATGGTACCAAATAAGGACAAATCCTCGCGCCTATGCGTGGATTTCAAAGACCTCAACAAGGCTTGCCCCAAGGATCCCTTCTCCCTCCCTTGAATCGACCAAATCATCAACGCCACCACAGGACACGATTCACTATGTTTCCTGGACGCATACTCCGGATACCATCAAATAAAGATGGCAGAGTCTGACCAAGCTGCAACGGCATTCATAACGTCGTATGGCCCTTTCTGCTTCAACACTATGCCTTTTGGGCTTAAAAATGCCAGCGCAACCTATAAATGCATCATTCAAACATGCCTGGAGAAGCAAATCGGCAAAACAGTGGATGCATATGTGGACGACGTGGTCATAAAAACAAGACACGTCGAAACCCTAATAGATGACTTGAGGCTTACATTCGATAACCTCCGAACATATGACATCAAGCTAAACCCGGAAAAATGTGTTTTCGGCATACCCTCTGGGAAGTTGCTCGGCTTCATTGTTTCCAATAGAGGAATTGAAGCAAATCCGGCAAAAATCCGAGCTCTATCGCAGTTGGCTATCCCAACAGACCTCAAGCATATCCAGAAACTAGCTGGATGTGTGGCTGCCTTAAGCCGCTTTATCTCCCGATTAGGAGAAAAGGCACTACCCCTTTACCGCCTTCCTCGACACACCGAACACTTCGCGTGGACGGATGCAGCCGCGGCCGGACTGGATGAAATAAAGACCTTATTTGCCAGTAATCCAGTCCTGCCAGCGCCAAATATTGGCGAACCTATCTTACTATACATAGCTGCGACACATCAGGTTGTCAGTGCAGTGCTTGTCGTCGAACGAGAAGCAGACGGATACAAGTTCCCACTCCAAAAGCCGGTATATTATGTGTCTACTGTCCTCACTCCATGCAAATCTCGATACCCACACTATCAAAAGATAGCGTACGCGGTCTTCATGGCATCCCGGAAGCTACGACACTACTTTCAGGAGTGTTCGATTATGGTGGCCTCCGAAGTACCACTCAACGACATAATAAACAACCACGACGCCACGGGAACGATTGCTAAATGGGCCATCGAGCTCCTTCCGTTCGACATAACATACAAACCACGGCGGGCCATTAAGTCGCAAGTATTGGCCGACTTCGTCACCGAATGGACAGAAGCCGAACTTCCTAAAGAGTACGGCGCGTACTCCAACTGGATCTTGCACTTCGACGGCTCTAAAATGCTGGCCGGATTAGGAGCGGGTGTAGTCCTGACTTCCCCCACTGGAGACACAGTCAAATATGTACTCCAAATAGTATACACAGACTCCAACAACACAGCCGTATACGAGGCTCTGTTGCATGGTCATCGGATGGCAGTCTCTATGGGCATTCAACGCCTGGAGGTGCGCAGGGATTCAAACCTCGCAATATCACAAATAAACGGAGATTCTGATGCCAAGGATCCGAAAATGGCAGCCTACCGTAATGTCGTCCTCAAAATGTCAGCTCGGTTCGAGGGGCTCGGATTCCACCATGTGGCTCAAGAAAACAATCAAGCGGTGGATATCCTCGCCCGCATCGGCGCTAAACGCGACCCTATCCCTCCTAACATATTCCTAAAAACACTGTTCAAAACATCCGTGGTATGGGAAGGGGAGTCCGGCAACACTAGCCCGGATCCGAACACAATCCCAGATTCCAAACCATCTGACGTAATCGGAGGCTCCGCCACCGAAATAACACCTTCAGCCCACGAAATCATGGATGTAATCACCTCGTGGACCGAGCCTTTCTTGGCCTACCTAAATAGGCAGGAGCTCCCCGAGGACCAAAATGAAGCCCGTTGTATCGTGCATCGCTTCAAGGCCTACAAAGTCGATGAGGGAGAACTCTACAAGAAAAGTGCGATGGGAGTGCTCCAAAGATGCATCTCCAAAGAGGAAGGGCGGCAGCTCTTGGCTGAAAACCATGCCGGACTCAGCGGGCACCACGCTGCGGCTCGGGCACTTGTCAGCAAAGCCTTCCGTACATGTTTTTATTGGCCGACGGCCCGAGCAGACACACAGGACCTTGTCCAGCACTGCGTCGGTTGCCAGCTTTTTGCCAATCAGAGCCATATGCCCCCTACCACTCTCCAAACAATCCCCATTACTTGTCCCTTCGCGATCTGGGGGCTGGATATGGTCGGACCCCTTAAAGGGGGAAGCCATAAGAAAAAATACTTATTGGTCATGGAGGAAAAGTTCACCAAATGGATAGACGCCAAACCAGTTAAAACGGCCGAATTCGGACCAGTGATAGACTTCATATCAGGGGTTGTACACCATTGCTGCGTCCCCCACAACATCATCACTGATAATGGCTCAAACTTCACAGCTGATGAAGTGAAAACTTTGTGCGGCAACATGGGCATTAAGCTCGATTACGCCTCTGTCTACCATCCCCAAACAAATGGTCAGGTCGAATGTGCAAATGGTCTCATTATGAGCGGCATCAAACCCAGACTAGTGCGGTCCTTGACATAATCAGACACGCACCGGGTCGAGGAGCTCGACTTCGTACTCTGGGGGCTGCGGACCACGCCGAATCGCATCACCGGATACACACCATTTTTATGGTGTACGGCACAGAAGCAGTACTACCCTGCAACATAATACACGACTCACCTTGCGTGCGCCTGTACGAAGAGAAGGAAGCCGAGTTAGATCGGCAGGACAACTTAGATGCCCTGGAAGAGGAGCACGACGTCGCCAAAGCCCGTTCCGCATTCTATCAGCAGCAGGCTCTGCAATATCAAAGCAGAGAAGTGCGGGCCAAAACTGATAATATTGGCGAACTCGTTCTACGCCTACCAGAGAAGAAGAAGGACAAGCTCAAACCTAAGTGGGAGGGTCCCTACATTACTGATAAAATTCTCACTCGAGGAGCATACCGCCTGCGTAATGCATCCGATAACAGACTCGAGCCGAACCCGTGGAACGTGGCCAAACTCCGGAGATTCTACGCCTAGTGTCGAACTCAATGTTCGTCTCCTTACCGCCGCTCTTTTAATTATGATCATCCCCCTCTTTTTTTTCCTTTCTCACCCTTTTTCCCTTTTTCACACAAAGTACTCAATACAGTGTGGATGTACGGATCATTCCGGCCGCACTATGTGTGTAAACCATACCTGGGGGCTTCCTATACGGAAGCTAAATATAATTACTTTCACGGCTTCTTGCCTATCACATATGCGTCCTTTTTCCATATGTGCCTTTTCTTCACCATTATATGCATCGATATGACTTAAGATGTGGCCATGCTGGGTTGCCTGGCTCTTGTGTTTATGCCCTCTGTTCCCGTTAATTCGGCTAGGGCATAAGGGGAGCACCTCTGCGATTGTTACTGCCGGTTCAGCCGGATGTGTACCTCAGACTAGGTGAAGCCGAAAGCTAGCGTTCTTAAGGGAATATTCGGTCAGTGAACGAAAGATGTTTCTTTCGTTTATTACAAACGTGAATCCCCAGAAGTTTTTTTTATCTTGCATTTCTGTTTGCAATCCGGACATGTACATCAATGCATGCGTGCCCAGGGAAAGGAACCCCTAACGAAACTATTCTCCCTGGAAGATGTTTCTTACTACCCATGTAATATAACATAACTAGTTGGGTACTTGTCTGTTCAAGCACTTATGACCCCTACGCCTGGTTTCCACGCATACCCCGGTTCTGCATAACTGAGCGGGTATTCGGATACACCCCGGACTGTCGGATCTAGGGGCTGAAGCAAAAAGGTCTGCCATGACAAATGATTTTTAATCCGGCTAGGCACTACATATGTCCATTGAATTACATAGTCACTTGGATTGACTATATTCTTCCTCTATACCGTCCAACAGGCTATCTAGCTTGCAATCCTGTTGGGAATACTTTGCGGCTAACGCTACCTGATCATACACCAGACTCACGGGAATTTCTTGCCCATCTGGCCCCGTCGGTCCGACTTCGGACATATGGTTCATGTCAAGCTTGGTGTAGCGCGTCTTCACCATGGCCCAGGCCTCCCTTGCACCTTGTCGGCAAGCTGACATCTTCCACAATCGGAAGCGCCGCTGTGCTCCTTAGAGCATATCCACGAGCTCCCCCATGCCTTTTGGCAGGGAAGTGGATGGCCACAAGGCCTAGGCAATACCCTGCATCACCTGTTGAGCTCGCTCGTGTAGCTATAAGAGGTCTTGGAGCAAATCACCTACGGACGCGGGCATCTCCTCTTCAGGACGGCCCGTCAACATACCTACAGATACAAACTCTTTCAATATGCTTCTTCGCCGAGCTGTACTGCAGTTCCTCTAGGCACTCACAACAAATGCCGCGACGAAGCCTTCTGTTCTCCTTTACGGAGTCTGCCAGCTGAGCGCGAACATCTCCTAATTCGACGCCCAGCCGGACATTGGCATCTTGAAGATCGTTCTTCTCCCGCCTAACTTGCGTAAGAACACGCTCGCCGGCTTTTAGCTACCTTTGGAGATGCGACTCGCTATCTCTCACGATCTCCGGATTCTCCCCGGGATTGCCAGTAGAACTTTCTGATAGACTTATCAAACAAGCCAATTACTAACTGGTACATTTCCATAAAATTTCATTATTAAAGACGAATGTTACCAGGGGAGGCCTTTTGGGATTCCTCTAGTTTGGCAACCGCGGCCCTCAACTGGGTATTGCACTCCTCCAGATCTTGAGACAATTGGTTATTCTTCTCCACAAGGACATGTGGACAAAACGATCCTTAAATCAATTGTTCCAACTGTTTCAAGTCTCAGGGGCTACTACTATACATGCTTATCAAATTTCCTTTCCCGTATATCTTTTGCATACTAGTCTGTCGCTCGGGCTAGCTAGTCCGCCTTGAGCAGCCCGAATATATGCGTCTCCCGAATTGAAAGCATTAAATGCCTCTTCAGAAAAGATGCTATTCCGAAGTATGGCCCATCAGCGCCGGTGATTCATGGCACTCCCCACTTCAGAATTCGTGGCGGATAGCATATCCGCATCCTCTGTCGGAGGACAATTTGGCGTCGGCCCCGCATCGGCCTCCTCCCTCGAGGCCGGCTCTGGAATCAGGATGGTGGAGGCGTGATCGGCAGGATCTCTGGATATAGTCCGAAGACTCCTCTTTCTGCCAGAACACGAAGGACACTGATACGTCTCCAACGTATCTACTTTTCCAAACACTTTTGCCCTTGTTTTTGTCAGGACCCGACTCAATGCCACATCGATCTAGCATGTAACACCTCATATCACTTTGCGGCCTCACGCACGGTATTCCCACGGGTGTCGCATTACCTTTGCCCGGGACCGTTTGCGCCTTTTGGCACACGTATATGACAGTGTCGCTAGCATCCATATGATAAGGAGCCCGGGCTGACATGGCTAGTCGTAAACCCAAAGTGGCACAGACTTACAGGGACAGGCATCCATGACCCAGCATCGAACGTGTCGGTCATCAGCGAGTGAATCCAGGCTGTAGCACTGGGCTAGCAGGACTCCGGTGAACCGGGCTGTAGCGGGCTAACAGGACTCCGGTATTCATCGCGTGACATTTCCCCGAAGGGACAGACACAGGAACGAAGAAGGACACATGCCGGCCAGCCTAAGTGTCCCGGAGCAGTAGCAAGCTACCATGGCTCGGTGGAAACACTAGGAGACATTTCCCCGTAAGAGAGGCTACTAAAGATAAACAACTAGATGGTCAGATCCCACACATACCAAGCATTTCAATAACATACACACAATATGCTCGATATGTGCAAATACAACATGGCATCACAACATGACTCTACGACTCAAGTATTTACTCATTAGGCTCCGAGGAGCGAGATATTACAAACAGGGGTCTCACGACCCAACACTCAGAGCATACAAGTCAAAGCACAAGCGGAAGCTATCATGTCTGAGTACAGACATCTATAAATGAAAAAGGCTGAGAAGCCTGACTATCTACCAGATCCTGCCGAGGGCACAAGATCGTAGCTGAGGTATCAAGCTAAACGTCGAAGTCCACGTGGAACTACTAGCGAGACCGAAGTCTCTCTGCAAAAACATAAAATAGGCAAACGTGAGTACAAATGTACCCAGCAAGACTTACATCAGATCTATCTACATATGCATCATTATCAACAAAGGGATGGTGGGGTTTAACTGCAGCAAGCCAGCTTTGACTCGGTGGCTATCCTAAACTACGACTGCAAGCAACTCTTTTGAGGTGGCGCACACGAGTCCACATATTCACCATATCAATACACCACTATGGATCCGCTCCCATCTCCCTACGAGAACGCCATCCATAGCACTCACGCTTATCTTGCGTATTTTAGGGTATCCACTTTCACTTGTCTATGAACTGATATAAGCAACCCAGAAGTCCTTTACCGCGGACACGGCTATTCGAATAGATGATGTTAACCCTGCAGGGGTGTACTTCTTCATACATGTTTCCACCACTTAGCGTCTACACACGACATGTGCTCGGCAGACTTCAAACGAAAGCCGACGTGGGTGTAGACCACGACCTACCTAAACACTCAAGTCTCTAGTCCAGGTTTATCGCCTATTCGGGTTCCATCCATGAGGAGATCCGGCCGGAGTTTCGCTCACAGCCCCAAACGATGTGTACAGGGTTCCGTGACACCAAACGGGCGCCCGGTTTACCCGGCCACGTACCTACCGCATCACAGCCCACCCCTACGGTCAGCGCTGTCCACGGCCTCCAGTAAGCTACAAACACCAGAAACTACTTGCAACTCCTGGACAGAGGACTAGGGTGAATAAGAAGTCGAGCGGGGTCATATTTCAGGGCCCAATGTATGGTAGTAGCTGAATCATGGATCACAAACACAGAACTCAGTTCCTGAGGACGGCTTCAATGAGACAACCCACCATGTACTCCTACATGGCCTCTCACCGCTACCTTTACCAAAACGTGTTCACACACTTAGCTCACACACAGTAGGACATGTTCACACGCCTCTGATTCATCCCCGATGAATCAGACCTGACTCAACTCTAAGCAGTAGCAGGCATGACAAACAAGCATGAATGAGTAGGCACAACAGGGCTCAAACAACTCCTACTCATGCTAGTGGGTTTCATCTATTTACTGTGGAATGACAGGTCATGCAAAGGATAAAGGGGTTCAGCTACCGCAGCAAGTAACAGATGAATCGTTGTTGTCCTAATGCAGTAAAAGAGAGCAGGAGCGAGAGAGTGGGATTGTATCGGAATGAACAAGGGGGTTTTGCTTGCCTGGCACTTCTGAAGATAACATTGAGTCTTCATCAGTGTCAACGATCACATCATCGGTATCACGTCTATCGAGAGGGGACAAATACCGGCAACACAGAAGGGAACACAATCAATGCAATGCACAATATGATGCATGATCATGACATGGCAAAATGAATGTGTTTTGGGCTAATGCAACTAGCAACAGATTAAATGAAGTTGGTTTGAATACAAGATTCAAATTCAAACTCCATATGTGATTATTCAAATGCCATTTAATTGATTTGTGCTAAACAGCAGCTATAAGTTGTTCTAACATGCATGAAAATGGTACAGATGGATTCCTTGAATTTTTCTGATAATTTTTCATATATAAATTATTTAATTTGGAGTTACGGTTGAATTTCTATGATTTTTAGAAGTTTTAGGCATTTTCTGGAATTTCCTGAATTATAATAAATCCAGAAAATGATTTATTGCGTCAGCACTAGGTCATGCTGATGTCAGCAGGTCAACTAGGCGGGTCCAGGTCAAACCTGACCAGTGGGGTCCACTGGTCAGTGACTGGGGCTGGATAGTGCCAATGACAGGTGGGGCCGGGTCAACAGACACGTCAGCACGGTCAAAGCTGACGTGTGGGCCCATGGTGGTTAGGTTAACACTTAACAGAAAATAATAAAAATTAAATAAGGGCGTGGGGCCCATACATCAGTGGCTCTGGGGAGGGTTAGTTGGGTCATTAGTGGTTAACTAGACCGGGGTTAGGCCGACGGCTCGTCGCCGGCGAGGTCAGTGGCGGCGGAGCGCGTCGGGTTTCGCCCACAGGCGACCATTTGGACGGCGGATTGGTCCTACACGTAGCTGGGGGTCGCGCGCGTCTGGTAGTGCAAGTGGGAGGAGCTGGGGTGGCCGGAGCTGCCGGCGGCGAGCTCTTTTGCGGCTGCCGGAGTTCGGCTATCGACGGGAACCATGCCACAGAGCACGGGAGGAGCAGCAGTTGGGTAATTTGAGCTCCTTCGGATGCGCTGAGCGCGTTGGCGGGCTCATAAGCAAGCGGCGACGGCTGTGGCCGCGACGGCGCCATGGCGGTGGCGAGGGATTCTCGGGCAGGTGGTGGGGCTAGCTAGAGAGGGAGGTGGGCACGGGGAGAGGGGGAATGGTCGAGGCTCACCGCGGAGCTGCAGGGGAGGTTAGTGGGCTCGGGGCGCGCTGGAGTGGCCGAATCGACGGAGAAGATCCTCGTGGCCGGCGAGGGGGAAAACGTCGGGGGCGGCGTTCCGGGGGCTTTCTGGTCGCGTGAGACGACGAGGAGGACGAGGGAGGACCGGCGGAGCTCTGGGAGGCGTCGGGGAGACGAGACGGTGGCTGTGGCCGCGCGAGCGCTGGTCGGCGGCGACGGCCTCCATTCGGTCGCGGGAGGGGAAACAGAGGAGCGAGGGGGAGGGAGGTCCAGAGAGCGAGGGAGAAGTGAGAGGGGGTCGGGGGCTGCGTGGCATCGCGGGAGGGACCAGGGAAGGAGGAGGCAGTCAGGCAGGGAGGAGGTGGCCTCCTCGGCCGCGCGCGTGCGAGCACGCAGCTGCTCCCACTGGCAAGAGGAAGACGACAGGGCCTCCTCGGCCGCGCGCGTGCGAGCACGCAGCTGCTCCCACTGGCAAGAGGAAGACGACAGGGGGGGAGTAGCGGTGGCGGGCTGGGCCGCGCTGGGCCGGTCCTGTTGGGCCACCAGGTGGGCTTCACACGTAAGTCCTTCTCTCTTTTATTTCTGTTCTGTTTCTCTTTTCTATTTCTGTAATTTGTTTTTGGATTTGATTTAAAATATCAAATCATTTTATAAAATCCTGGAAATAATTATGGGTGCTTTCTGAATTATTTCAGTGACCCTTAACAATTTCCAACATTTATTTGAACATTTAAATTATTTATAGTATTCAAATGCCCAAAGTCAAATACAATATGGTTTATTCAAAAAATCCAAAAATGTCTTGGAAAAATATCCATCATCTCTGGATATGGTTTTCACCCTTTTCCAGTGATCATGAACATTTTTGCAAACCAATTTGGGTTCTTTGAAAATATTTTGAAGTTGAACCTATTTGCAATGCTTTGGTGCTAGGGCTTGGTCATCCCCATTTCAAATTTCATACAATTTAAACATGTTGCACACATGAAGCTAGCCTAGAGCATTACCAGAAGCTAGGGATGTGACAACTCACCCCCACTAAACAAGAATCTCGTCTCGAGATTCAAGCGTAGGGTAAGGTGAAGGGGAAACGCAAACTAGTATAATCTTCACGATCCAGGGTACACTTCAAATGGACGTTGATTTGTTCACCATCATTGTCTTGAAGTCTTGCCTTGAAAAATCCTGTCAACATGACATGGAGGAAAGAAGGAGACTCTAGAAGGGTCGATCTCCTCGAAGATCGAACAACTCAGGATTAACTCACGGAATGAGACATAGAACCATCTCTCGGGTTGAGACACGAGATACACATCAAGAGGGGTGGAAAGAAACGGATGACGAAGGTTCACTAGGTGGACAACAATTCCACACTTAAAAAGGTGGTAAACGATTGTCAACGTAGCGAGGAGTTGAGTTGCCATGAAACCACATCGAGACATCTTAGGAATGGTGACTCGTAGAGATATCCCCTTAAGTGGCAAAAAGAATTACCTTTGATATAGAGATCGTTGAGACTCTCTATATCAGCCGAAGGCAAATCACAGCAATCGATTGGCGGGGGTCGGTAGAATGGCATACTCGGACTTGGATGGTGTGGATTACCTTGTTGAAGACAACGTAATGGATGATTTTGCTTATCACCGGAAATGGAAGAGATCCATGGTAGAATGGCACATTGGCGGTGCAAGCTGGGAACAAAATGCAAATGCTGGGAATGATTCTGGTAACTGGGGAAGAACCCAACAAAAGAGAGTGAATTCACTGTTTGAAAAGGTCATAGCATTTGCCGAGGAAACTGAGAGGAATCCCAGTTAGAGATGATGATAACACGTAGCGCTTGTGCGTGCTCTCAAGAACTTGAGAATTTCCATAATCATCAAGGTTTTATCAACATCCGTGTCAAGGGTCCGGTAACACAACTTACTACCATGATGAATGGTGATGGAGGATGCAGATGCAAAGGAAGATAACACCTTCTCAGATTTCACCCTTGGCGGGGCCAAGGAAATAAAATCTGGATGATCGACCGAGAGACATTTAGCACTCCGCTTCTAATGTTCTCCTTGATGTGCTAGTGTATCCCATTCATAGATACGGTTTGATAACTAGAACATCAAGTAAAAGGTCGGACTTCGGAACACAGAAATCCATAGGGGTAACTAGGGAGTAAATCCTACGAAATCCTTAGGGGAGGTGGCCAACTTCTTCAATCAAGATACTACAATAATAGGTCTTCCGGTTGGGTGTGTTGGCCACGACATCCACTTTACCGGTTTTCGAGGGACCGATATTATAATTCTTGGGAAATATTCCAACCATCATATCTGCCTGAGATTCAGATCTGGTTGGTGTCAGGATATTCCAGACTCATCGAGTCTAGGAAGAAAATGAAAGTTTGCAACACAAATCGACGAGATGACGTTGCGAGATTCTCGGGAAATGAACTACGATAGTAAGCTCCAAAACATGAGCTGGTTCTGCTACAAACATGTGAACACGTTGTCCCAGACAAGCATGACCACGTGGTAGTCTTATAATAAAACACTACCGAGTTCAGGTGGGGAACCATCAACGAGGATATCAAAATCCTTGCATAAGGTATACTCTTAAGAAGGAACTTCTTCTCCTTGAACAAATCAATTAGTGGCTTGGTGTGCTAGGGATACATATAGATTGAAGGTTGCAAGTCTTCATACCACAGAATTCTTCGCACATGTGCATGACTGACTTGCGATGATTCCAGAGGAAGCAACATTGACTTTCTCGAGTCCACGGTGGCAACTTACATCAAAATGCACGTGAATCAAAGGAAGTCACTCCTTTCATCAAACAAGTACTTCATGAGCTAGCATGAAGAAAATGCTTTCAAAAGTTTCCAACACTAACTTAATGTTCAACAACATCATGGAGGAGATAAGAATGTTGTCAATGGGCTCAACAACAATTCATCTAGGTTTCCTTTTAAAAGGAATTCCATAGTTAAGTGAACACGGTGATAGCATTGGTCAGACCAAAGATGTAATGGTGTCTGCTCGAGGGATCAACCACAAATAAGACAGCATTACGAGCATCGTTGGTACTGATTTGATTTGACGATAGCCCACACTCAAATCAAAGGATTGATAAGACAATAGGTCCAGCAACTGATCACAAGGACCAATCGATGAAGATATCATCTTTCTTCAACACACACTACACAAGAATATCCCTTTGGGACGAACTAAGTCAGGCAAGCTTTTATCTTCCAATTCTCCAGGTTGTTGTATAGCTTAACCAGCTAGCTTAGGGGTATCTAACACCGATTCTTGGAGAGAAGGTGGTTCGCAAGAAACCAACTTGATCACGAGCTCAACATAACAGTCAGGTGACAGCCTGGTGATACTTTCGAGAAGATATTTGGAAAATCACGAACCACCGATATGTTACTAAGCTCGAGAACAATCTCGCTTTTGAGGGCAAGACGATATGATCAAATGAGTGAGGACTTGACAAGATCCTAACTCATCAATCGAAGGGTGCAACGAAATAAGGACTAGGTAGCACGATCAGTCTTAGAAGGATGATTCAAAAACCAACACGCTAAGAATGAAATTATTGTCCCTTAACTACCAAGCAACGAGGTTGCTGGGAGTATTGATTTCACACATCACGATTCACTTGTCGACATTCCAGTTACAATAACACAGGAACCGAGGAATGAACAATGATGGCAAGAAGTATCACTGTACCAAGAGTTCATAGGATGGTGTGCAATTCCTATAACAATCCCGATATAAAAGATGGTAATACTCCAAGGTAGAACAGAGCAAAAGCTGGATTGGCATTTTGATCTGCGGAGTACAATTGTTTTGACCCAATCCTAGATATGGAAGAGGTACTGGAGTTTGTTTCTCCTAGTCATTCCGCGATAGAATGGCTTGACGGACCACAAGAGTAATAGGCATCGATGAACGAATGCACACATAATCTTGACTATCAATTGATAGACGAGGGTCAGAAGACAACTAAAGAGGGACAACTCAAGGAACACACGATTTTCTGAGTTGTGGGTGCATGGTTTAGCATGTCGAACGAATTCCACATATTTCTTCCGGATAACCCATGCAGAAAGGTAGAACTGGCAGAGTCACAATGTAGAATCGAGAACCCATCGAGAGCACTCTGATTGTGATCTTTCGATCAGCGAGGAACATCTGCCATAAGCGGTTCATAGTATTTGGAAGAAAGGAATACCACGAACATCGAGGACTAATGCAAAGGTTACTAATAACCTAAAGGAACGAGCAAAACTATCAACATGAAGCAAGTAGGGTGAATCTCGGGTTCAAAACCCAGGGATAGAATACCTACTACTAAATGGCATCACGGGATGCTTTCGATAATGACGGCCAGAGTCATCACACTGGAACATAAATCATGGCTAGACTACTAGATGATCCCCTGAGACACCTAGGGTCATAATAGTAACTCCAACATAATGTCAAGGCAATAGAATACCTCAACTCAACAATTAGTGTGATTGAGCTGGCATAAAGGAACATCGAAACCAGAGGGAAAGGATTTTGCAAATGCATCAGACTATTTAGAAACCTGGAATGACTCGGACAGCATAACGGCTGTAAATGCTCAGAAAAGATTTGAGACATTCACAAAAATGGTGGCATAACCACTCAGAAGCACAATATCAAGGTCTCGAGATCAACAGTTAACATACAGAAGTAGAAACTGAACTCAAGCTTAGAACCATCAATCCTACAAGTCTGCAGATTAGTAACACGTGATCCTGATAGAAAGAAGAGATAGCCTAGTTCTTAATCCCCGTAGAAGAGAAGATGATGACTCAGATCAGAAGGCCATGAGGTATAAGGAGTAAAAAGAGCCTTACGTTCCATCCCACAATCAATTCCCTTATATAACTAAAGAATTTCTAGACTCAACTTCGACCAGTTTGGCTTGGTAATCCTACAGGCAGTCAAGCTCTGATACCAACGCTGTCAGGACCCCGACTCAATGCCACATCGATCTAGCATGTAACACCTCATATCACTTTGCGGCCTCACGCACGGTATTCCCACGGGTGTCGCCTTACCTTTGCCCGGGACCGTTTGCGCCTTTTGGCACACGTATATGACAGTGTCGCTAGCATCCATATGATAAGGAGCCCGGGCTGACATGGCTAGTCGTAAACCCAAAGTGGCACAGACTTACAGGGACAGGCATCCATGACCCAGCATCGAACGTGTCGGTCATCAGCGAGTGAATCCAGGCTGTAGCACTGGGCTAGCAGGACTCCGGTGAACCGGGCTGTAGCGGGCTAACAGGACTCCGGTATTCATCGCGTGACATTTCCCCGAAGGGACAGACACAGGAACGAAGAAGGACACATGCCGGCCAGCCTAAGTGTTCCGGAGCAGTAGCAAGCTACCATGGCTCAGTGGAAACACTAGGAGACATTTCCCCGTAAGAGAGGCTACTAAAGATAAACAACTAGATGGTCAGATCCCACACATACCAAGCATTTCAATAACATACACACAATATGCTCGATATGTGCAAATACAACATGGCATCACAACATGACTCTACGACTCAAGTATTTTACTCATTAGGCTCCGAGGAGCGAGATATTACAAACAGGGGTCTCACGACCCAACACTCAGAGCATACAAGTCAAAGCACAAGCAGAAGCTATCATGTCTGAGTACAAACATCTATAAATGAAAAAGGCTGAGAAGCCTGACTATCTACCAGATCCTGCCGAGGGCACAAGATCGTAGCTGAGGTATCAAGCTAAACGTCGAAGTCCACGTGGAACTACTAGCGAGACCGAAGTCTCTCTGCAAAAACATAAAATAGGCAAACGTGAGTACAAATGTACCCAGCAAGACTTACATCAGATCTATCTACATATGCATCATTATCAACAAAGGGATGGTGGGGTTTAACTGCAGCAAGCCAGCTTTGACTCGGTGGCTATCCTAAACTACGACTGCAAGCAACTCTTTTGAGGTGGCGCACACGAGTCCACATATTCACCATATCAATACACCACTATGGATCCGCTCCCGTCTCCCTACGAGAACGCCATCCATAGCACTCACGCTTATCTTGCGTATTTTAGGGTATCCACTTTCACTTGTCTATGAACTGATATAAGCAACCCAGAAGTCCTTTACCGCGGACACGGCTATTCGAATAGATGATGTTAACCCTGCAGGGGTGTACTTCTTCATACATGTTTCCACCACTTAGCGTCTGCACACGACATGTGCTCGGCAGACTTCAAGCGAAAGCCGACGTGGGTGTAGACCACGACCTACCTAAACACTCAAGTCTCTAGTCCAGGTTTATCGCCTATTCGGGTTCCATCCATGAGGAGATCCGGCCGGAGTTTCGCTCACAGCCCCAAACGATGTGTACAGGGTTCCGTGACACCAAACGGGCGCCCGGTTTACCCGGCCACGTACCTACCGCATCACAGCCCACCCCTACGGTCAGCGCTGTCCACGGCCTCCAGTAAGCTACAAACACCAGAAACTACTTGCAACTCCTGGACAGAGGACTAGGGTGAATAAGAAGTCGAGCGGGGTCATATTTCAGGGCCCAATGTATGGTAGTAGCTGAATCATGGATCACAAACACTGAACTCAGTTCCTGAGGACGGCTTCAATGAGACAACCCACCATGTACTCCTACATGGCCTCTCACCGCTACCTTTACCAAAACGTGTTCACACACTTAGCTCACACACAGTAGGACATGTTCACACGCCTCTGATTCATCCCCGGATGAATCAGACCTGACTCAACTCTAAGCAGTAGCAGGCATGACAAACAAGCATGAATGAGTAGGCACAACAGGGCTCAAACAACTCCTACTCATGCTAGTGGGTTTCATCTAATTACTGTGGAATGACAGGTCATGCAAAGGATAAAGGGGTTCAGCTACCGCAGCAAGTAACAGATGAATCGTTGTTGTCCTAATGCAGTAAAAGAGAGCAGGAGCGAGAGAGTGGGATTGTATCGGAATGAACAAGGGGGTTTTGCTTGCCTGGCACTTCTGAAGATAACATTGAGTCTTCATCAGTGTCAACGATCACATCATCGGTATCACGTCTATCGAGAGGGGACAAATACCGGCAACACAGAAGGGAACACAATCAATGCAATGCACAATATGATGCATGATCATGACATGGCAAAATGAATGTGTTTTGGGCTAATGCAACTAGCAACAGATTAAATGAAGTTGGTTTGAATACAAGATTCAAATTCAAACTCCATATGTGATTATTCAAATGCCATTTAATTGATTTGTGCTAAACAGCAGCTATAAGTTGTTCTAACATGCATGAAAATGGTACAGATGGATTCCTTGAATTTTTCTGATAATTTTTCATATATAAATTATTTAATTTGGAGTTACGGTTGAATTTCTATGATTTTTAGAAGTTTTAGGCATTTTCTGGAATTTCCTGAATTATAATAAATCCAGAAAATGATTTATTGCGTCAGCACTAGGTCATGCTGATGTCAGCAGGTCAACTAGGCGGGTCCAGGTCAAACCTGACCAGTGGGGTCCACTGGTCAGTGACTGGGGCTGGATAGTGCCAATGACAGGTGGGGCCGGGTCAACAGACACGTCAGCATGGTCAAAGCTGACGTGTGGGCCCATGGTGGTTAGGTTAACACTTAACAAAAAATAATAAAAATTAACTAAGGGCGTGGGGCCCATACGTCAGTGGCTCTGGGGAGGGTTAGTTGGGTCATTAGTGGTTAACTAGACCGGGGTTAGGCCGACGGCTCGTCGCCGGCGAGGTCAGTGGCGGCGGAGCGCGTCGGGTTTCGCCCACAGGCGACCATTTGGACGACGGATTGGTCCTACGCGTAGCTGGGGGTCGCGCGCGTCTGGTAGTGCAAGTGGGAGGAGCTGGGGTGGCCGGAGCTGCCGGCGGCGAGCTCTTTTGCGGCTGCCGGAGTTCGGCTATCGACGGGAACCATGCCACAGAGCACGGGAGGAGCAGCAGTTGGGTAATTTGAGCTCCTTCGGATGCGCTGAGCGTGTTGGCGGGCTCATAAGCAAGCGGCGACGGCTGTGGCCGTGACGGCACCATGGCCGGCGGCGAGGGATTCTCGGGCAAGGTGGTGGGGCTAGCTAGAGAGGGAGGTGGGGCACGGGGAGAGGGGGAATCGGGTCGAGGGCTCACCGCGGAGCTGCAGGGAGGGTTAGTGGGCTCGGGGGCGCGCCGGAGTGGCTGAATCGACGGAGAAGATCCTCGGTGGCTGGCGAGGGGGAAAACGTCGGGGGCGGCGTTCCGAGGCTCTTCTGGTCGCGTGAGACGACGAGGAGGACGAGGGAGGACCAGCGGAGCTCTGGGAGGCGTCGGGGAGACGAGACGGTGGCTGTGGCCGCGCGAGCGCTGGTCGGCGGCGACGGCCTCCATTCGGTCGCGGGAGGGGAAACAGAGGAGCGAGGGGGAGGGAGGTCCAGAGAGCGAGGGAGAAGTGAGAGGGGGTCGGGGGCTGCGTGGCGTCGCGGGAGGGACCAGGGAAGGAGGAGGCAGCCAGGCAGGGAGGAGGTGGCCTCCTTGGCCGCGCGCGTGCGAGCACGCAGCTGCTCCCACTGGCAAGAGGAAGACGACAGGGGGGGAGTAGCGGTGGCGGGCTGGGCCGCGCTGGGCCGGTCCTGTTGGGCCACCAGGTGGGCTTCACAGGTAAGTCCTTCTCTCTTTTATTTCTGTTCTGTTTCTCTTTTCTATTTCTGCAATTTGTTTTTGGATTTGATTTAAAATATCAAATCATTTTATAAAATCCTGGAAATAATTATGGGTGCTTTCTGAATTATTTCAGTGACCCTTAACAATTTCCAACATTTATTTGAACATTTAAATTATTTATAGTATTCAAATGCCCAAAGTCAAATACAATATGGTTTATTCAAAAAATCCAAAAATGTCTTGGAAAAATATCCATCATCTCTGGATATGGTTTTCACCCTTTTCCAGTGATCATGAACATTTTTGCAAACCAATTTGGGTTCTTTGAAAATATTTTGAAGTTGAACCTATTTGCAATGCTTTGGTGCTAGGGCTTGGTCATCCCCATTTCAAATTTCATACAATTTAAACATGTTGCACACATGAAGCTAGCCTAGAGCATTACCAGAAGCTAGGGATGTGACAGTTTTGGACTCTAACTTGCATGATTTGAATGAAACTAACACGGACTGACGCTGTTTTTAGCAGAACTACCATGATGTTGTTTTATGTGTAGAAAAGAAAAGTTCTCGAAATGTCCTGGAAATCCACGGAGGCACTTTTTGGAATTAATAAGAATTTTTGGCGAAAGAATCAATGCCAGGGGGGCCACAGGCTGTCCACGAGACAGGGGGCGCCCCCCCCCCCCCTAGGGCGTGGCCTCCTATCTCGTGGGCCCCCTGGACCTCCACTGACCTTAACTCCAACTCCATATATTCCGTCTCGGGGAGAAAAAAATCAGAGAGAAAGTTTCATCGCGTTTTACGACACGGAGCCGCCGCCAAGCCCTAATCTCTCTCGGGAGGGCTGATCTGGAGTCCGTTCGGGGCTCCGAAGAGGGGGATTCGTCGCTGTCATCATCATCAACCATCCTCCATCACCAATTTCTTGATGCTCACCGCCGTGCATGAGTAATTCCATCGTAGGCTTGCTGGACGGTGATGGGTTGGATGAGATTTACCATGTAATCAAGTTAGTTTTGTTAGGGTTTGATCCCTAGTATCCACTATGTTCTGAGATTGATGTTGCTATGACTTTGCTATGCTTAATGCTTGTCACTAGGGCCCGAGTGCCATGATTTCGGATCTGAACCTATTATGTTTTCATGAATATATGTGTGTTCTTCATCCTATCTTGCAAAGTCTATAGTCACCTATTATGTGTTATGATCCGACAACCCCGAAGTGACAATAATCGGGATACTTCTCGGTGATGACCGTAGTTTGAGGAGTTCATGTATTCACTATTTGTTAATTCGTTGGTCTGGTTCTCTATTAAAAGGAGGCCTTAATATCCCTTAGTTTCCGCTAGGACCCCACTGCCACGGGAGGGTAGGACAAAAGATGCCATGCAAGTTCTTTTCCATAAGCACGTATGACTATTTACGGAATACATGCCTACATTACATTGATGAATTGGAGCTAGTTCTGTGTCACCCTATGTTATAACTATTGCATGAGGAATCGCATCCGGCATAATTATCCATCACTGATCCATTGCCTACGAGCTTTTCACATATTGTTCTTCGCTTATTTACTTTTCCGTTGCTACTGTTACAACTACTACAAAAACCCAAAAACATTTATCTTTACTGTTGCTACCATTACCATTACTATCATACCAGTTTTGCTACTAAACACTTTGCTGCAGATATTAAGTTATCCAGGTGTGGTTGATTTGACAACTCAACTGCTAATACTCAAGAATATTCTTTGGCTCCCCTGGTGTCGAATCAATAAATTTGGGTTGTACTTCACCCTTGAAAGCTGTTGCGATCCCCTACATTTGTGGGTTATCAAGACTAATTTCTGGCGCCGTTGCCGGGGAGCATAGCTCTATTCTCTGAGTCACTTGGGATTTATATCTGTTGATCACTATGAAGAAC
The DNA here is from genome assembly GCF_018294505.1 of Triticum aestivum. Classification (NCBI taxonomy): domain Eukaryota; kingdom Viridiplantae; phylum Streptophyta; class Magnoliopsida; order Poales; family Poaceae; genus Triticum; species Triticum aestivum. The sequence goes on from NC_057813.1 coordinate 635,523,451, forward strand.
TTGAAAGACGCTAACACCCAGATTTTGCCCTCAACTACGAGGGGAGGTAAGGAACTGCCATCTAGCTCTGCACTAGATTCTCCTTCCGTTATTAGTAGGCTTGCGACACCCAAACCTGCTACTGCTATGAATTCTGATATGTCGCATGTTATTGATGATGCCACTTCTACTATGCATGATGAAACTACTTCTGTGCATGATACTACTTTGCCATTAGGTGAATTTCTTGATGAAGAACTTGCTAGAGTTAGGGGGAATGAAAATATTGAAGATGCTATTGATGATAGTGATGATGAACGTTCCCCCAATGATTATGTATTGCTTGTTGTTCCTAAGGGTTATGTTATGAATGAAGAAGCTGCTATGGAAATTCTTGCTTGCAATGATAGATCTAATCTTAAGAAATTATTAGCTAAATGGAAGCAGCAGTCTCTTAATGCTAGAATGAAACCCGATCCTGCATTTTCTACTTCACCTATCTGTGTTACTGATAAGGATTATGAATTCTCTGTTGATCCTGGTATTATTACTTTAGTTGAATCTGATCCTTTTTATGGCCTTGAATCTGAAACTCTTGTGGCACATCTTACCAAGTTGAATGATATTGCTACCCTATTTACTCATGATGAGAACTCTCGCTATTTATATATCCTTAAGATATTTCCGTTCTCATTGAAGGGTGATGAGGGAGTCCTGGATTAGGGGGTGTCCGGATGGCCGGACTATGACCTTTGGCCGGACTCCCGGACTATGAAGATACAAGATTGAAGACTCCGTCCCGTGTCCGGATAGGACGTTCCTTGGCGTGGAAGGCAAGCTTGGCGATACGATATGAAGATCTCCTCCCATTGTAACCGACTCTGTGTAACCCTATCCCTCTCCAGTGTCTATATAAACCGGAGAGTTTTAGTCCGTAGGACGAACAACAATCATACCATAGGCTAGCTTCTAGGGTTTAGCCTCTCTGATCTCGTGGTAGATCAACTCTTGTACTATCCATATCATCAATATTAATCAAGCAGGAGTAGGGTTTTACCTCCATCGAGAGGGCCCGAACCTGGGTAAAAACATCGTGTCCCTTGTCTCCTGTTACCATCCGCCTAGACGCACAATTCGGGACCCCCTACCCGAGATCCGCCGGTTTTGACACCGACATTGGTGCTTTCATTGAGAGTTCCTTTGTGTCGTCACCGACAGGAAGGATGCCGCACCCCGTCTTTAAAGACAGCATTGTTGCTAAAGGAGCTTTGGCTGTCAGCCAAACTCTCCGGATAGGCAGTTTTTTGATGACCGCCTGTTCGGCCGCCGCACCAACGATGACCTCTCGGGTCATCGAAAGCAATCTCCAGATCAGCTTGGAACTTGCCAAGCAGTTAGATCCGATGGAGCTCTCTTCCCTAAACGAGCTCTTGGATCGCATCGCCGCCCTGGGAGTCGCTACAAATTACGGCCAGATTGGGCTTAAACCCGATCAAAGAGAGATCGACTCTCCCAGGTCACCCACCATGTTGAAGTGGTGGAAGAACAATGCGGCGAATCTTCGCCCATCCTAAGGACCAGATGTGTCCGGATTCCCGACCCCTCCAAGCCGAACATCCGCGGAGGGGAGGATGTTGCCCAAGCCCTGAACCTAAAGTCAGGCAGCAGGCCTAATTCATTGAATAACATCCAAGAAAACAAGCTTCCGAATTCGGAAATTTATTGGCCCTGAGTCTTATATCGGGCGAGGTTCCGGATTTAAATCCACCCACCCACCCAAATATAAGGGATCTATCCCAAATACGGCAAGAGCCCGGGGAAACAGTACACCACTACTGGGCCAGATTCCTCCTGGTTATGAATAGGATAAAGGACTGCCGTGAGAAGGACACAATTTCATTCTTCTGTAACAACTGCATGGACATCGGAATCCTCAACGCGATAAGTCGCCGCGAAATTACATGCTTCACCCACTTGACATCCATAGTATGAAAGTACTGTGCGACAGAAAGCGTTCGGAAAACCGAAACTAAATTCTAGGACAATTCGGCCATGAATACAATCCCAGTCCGAAACAAAAGGGCTCATTATCGCCAGGCACCCGAGCCAAACAGCAAAAAGCAAAAACCCTCTACAGGGTATGGGACCGTACTGGAGGGATGGCTCAATGGACCCTATAAAATTCATAGTTCAGGGGAAGTCACACCAACTCACAGCCTTAGAGCATGTTGGATACTCCGGCAGGTGGCAGAAGTGGCGAGGAGCTTCTAACTCCAGAATCCACAGAGCACCACCCCAGAAATGCCAGTACGGTGTCAAGAGTCTTCGAGACTTCCGCATCAAACAATGCGAGGAAACCAACACTCCGCAACCTTACCGAAGTCTACCAAGTAGCAACAATAAACCCATGGAGTGACACGGCTATTACCTTTAATGCCAGTGACGAACCTAAATTCCGGACAGCCCGAGCACCAGCTGCACTGGTCCTCAGTCCGATAGTGGACGGCTTCCGGCTTACAAAGGTACTCATGGACGGTGGCAGTGGACTAAACCTCATCTACGAGGAAACCCTGCAAAAAATGGAAATAGACTGGAGCCGCATTGAGCGAAGCAACACAACCTTTAGAGGAATAATCCCCAGTCGGGAAACGTGTTGCTCAGGGAAAATCACACTGAATGTGGTGTTCGGCACGCCGGATAATTACAGATCCGAGGAGGTCACATTTCAAGTGGCCTCGTTCGGCAGCGGATACCACGCTTTGTTAGGGCGAGAAGCATTCACAATTTTTCAAGCTATACCCCATTACGGGTACATGAAGCTCAAAATGCCCGGACCCAACGGAATCATCACTCTTGCTAGTGATCCGGACACAGCGCTCCGCGCCGAAAACAAGACAGATGCACTGGCCCTCGAGGCATTATCCGAGGCCCTGGTGGCCGAGGAACTAACTGTGTTGCGCTCCACGGTGGACAGGGACGATGTGATACTCGACAAAAGATCCAAGTCCACCTCCTTCAAGCCGGCAGACGAAATAGTCAAGTTCCAAGTCCATCCAACGGACACTACAAAAACAGCCTCCATCGGGGCACAACTAAAACCTGATGTAGACGCCGCACTCAGAGAATTCCTACGAGAAAATTGGGACATTTTTGCCTAGCACCCTTCAGACATGCCAGGAATCCCACGCAGGCTGGCCGAGCACAGCCTGAACATCCTAAAAGGATTCAAGCTTGTTAAGCAGACTCTTCGGTGTTTCTCCGAACCCAAGACACAAGCCATGGGAGAGGAGATAGCAAAACTACTGGAAGCTGGACTCATCAGAGATATAAAACATCCGGACTGGCTAGCAAACCTGGTGATGGTACCAAAGAAGGACAAATCCTGGCGCATATGCGTCGATTTCAAAGACCTAAATAAGGCCAGCCCAAAGGATCCCTTCCCCCTCCCCCGTATTGATCAAATCATCGACGCCACTGCAAGGCACGATTCATTCTGTTTCCTCGATGCATACTCTGGCTACCACCAAATCAAGATGGCAGAGTCAGACCAAGCCGCCACGGCATTCATCACCCCATACGGCCCATTCTTCTTCAACACGATGCCCTTCGGGCTCAAAAACGCTGGCGCAACATATCAGCGCATGATTCAGACATGCCTGGCCAACCAGATCGGCAAAACAGTTGAAGCGTACGTAGATGATGTGGTCGTCAAAACCAAACAGGTCGAAACTCTAGTAGACGACTTGAGGCTCACATTAGACAATCTTCGAGCATATGACATTAAGCTCAACCCGGAAAATGCGTTTTCGGCGTACCAGCCGGAAAGTTCTTGGGCTTCATCGTATCCGGTAGAGGAATTGAAGCAAACCCAGCCAAGATCCGAGACAATTGGATATCCCAAAAGACCTCAAGCAAATACAAAAATTGACTGGATGTGTGGCGGCTGTAAGCCGCTTTATCTCCCGCTTAGGAGAAAAGGAATTACCCCTTTATCGCCTCATGCGGCGCACCGAACACTTCGAGTGGACGGATGCCGCCATGGCTGGACTCGAAGAAATCAAATCCATATTGGCAAAAAATCCGGTCCTGGCCGCACCCAACACGGGCGAACCAATGTTATTATACATCGCGGCAACCCATCAAGTTGTAAGCGCGGTGCTCGTTGTCGAACGAGAAACGGACGGACACAAGTTCCCTCTCCAAAAACCAGTTTACTACATGTCCACTGTCCTAACTCCATGCAAGTCACGGTACCCGCATTATCAAAAGATAGCATACGCGGTGTTCATGGCATCCTAGAAGCTGCGACACTATTTCCAAGAGTGTTCAATAACAGTAGCCTCCGAAGTACCTCTTAATGACATTATAAACAACCGCGACGCAACGGGCCGGATTGCCAAATGGGCCATTGAGCTCCTCCCATTCGACATAACTTACAAGCCACGGTGAGCTATTAAGTCGCAGGTTTTGGCCGACTTCATCGCTGAATGGACCGAAGCCGAGCTCCCTAAAGAGTACGGCGCATATTCCAACTGGATCATGCACTTCGACGGCTCCAAAATGTTGGCTGGCCTAGGGGCTGGCATTGTTCTGGCGTCCCCAACCGGAGATACAGTCCAATACATACTTCAGATAATGTACACGGACTCCAACAACGCAGCCGAATACGAGGCCCTTCTACATGGTCTCCGGATGGTAGTCTCCATGGGCATTCAGCGCCTAGAGGTCCGCGGGGATTCAAACCTCGCGATATCCCAAATAAATGGAGACTTTGATGCCAAGGATCCGAAAATGGCAGCTTATCACAACGCTGTCTTAAAGATGTCAGCTCGGTTTGAGGGGCTCGAATTTCACCACATAGCCCGGGAGAACAACCAGGCAGCAGACGTGTTGGCACGCATTGGCGCAAAGCACGATGCCGTCCCTCCCAACATTTTCCTAGAGAGGCTTTTCAAGCCATCCGTATCATGGGAGGGAGAGTTCGGAAACAACAGCCCGGACACAACCACACTACCCCTCACCGAACATTCTGACACAGTTGGTGGCTCCGCCAAAGAAACAACACCGTCAGCCCACACAATAATGGCAGTCATTGCCACGTGGACGGAACCATTCTTAGCCTACCTAACTAGGCAGGAACTTCCCGAGGACCAAAACGAGGTCCGCTGCATAGTGCGGCGATCTAAAGCCTACAAAGTCCACGAGGGAGAGCTTTATAAGAAAAGCACAACCAGAGTCCTTCAAAGGTGTATCTCCGATGAGGAAGGGCGAAATCTTCTGGCTGAAATTCATGCCGGACTCGGCGAGCACCACGCCGCAGCCCGGGCCCTTGTAAGTAAGGCCTTCCGTACCGGATTTTATTGGTCGACGGCCCGGGCAGACGCTCGGGACTTAGTGCAGTGATGCGTCGGTTGCCAATTATTCGCTAATCAAAGCCACATGCCGCCTACCTCCCTACAAACCATACCAATTACCTGGCCTTTTGCGGTCTGGGGGCTTGACATGGTTGGACCCCTTAAAGGAGGAACCCACAAGCAAAAATATCTACTGGTCATGGTGGATAAATTCACCAAATGGATAGAGGCCAAGCCTGTAAAGACGGCCGAATCCGGACCGGTGATAGACTTCATATCCGGGGTTGTACACCGCTACGACGTCCCCCACAGCATCACACTGACAACGGCACAAACTTTACGGCCGACGAAGTTAAACTCTGGTGCAAAAACATGGGCATTAAGCTCGACTACGCTTCAGTCTATCACCCACAAACCAACGGTCAACTCGAGCGAGCCAACGATCTCATCATGAGCGGCATCAAACCCAGACTAGTGCGATCCCTCAAGGAATCTAACACGCATTGGGTAGAGGAGCTCGACTCCGTACTCTGGGGGCCGCGGACCACGCCGAATCACACTACCGGATTCACACCATTTTTATGGTATACGGCGCAGAGGCAGTCCTGCCCTGCGACATAATTCATGACTCACCTCGCATGCGCATGTACGAAGAAAGAGAAGCCGAGCTCGATCGGCAGGACAGCTTGGATGCATTGGAGGAGGAGCATGACGTAGCAAAAGCCCGTTCCGCATTCTATCAACAGCAGGCTCAAAGATATCAAAGCAGAGAAGTACGGGCCAAAACTTACAACGTTGGCAAACTAGTTCTGCGCCTGCCGGACAAGATAAAGGACAAACTAAAGCCCAAATGGGAGGGTCCCTTCATAATTTACCAAGTCCTGACTGGTGGAGCGTACCGTCTACGAAACGCATCGGACAACCGACTCGAGCCGAACCCATGGAACGCAGCACGCCTACGAAGATTCTACGCCTAGCGCCGGACTCCGTGTTCGTCTCCTTCCTCTGTCCCTTTTTTTATTTTATCTTTTTTTTAAATTAGCTGGCTAGTATTTCTCTCCTTCTCCCTACCATTTTCTCCCAAGCCTTAGGGGCTTGCCTGAGCGTTGCTCGCACACACTTGACGCGCCACCCGCGCTCATTATACCTGGGGGCTTCTTTATCAGAAGTTTATATAAACGGGCCTCATGCCCAAAACATGTGTGACACTTCCGCATGAACCTTTTACACACCATTATATGCATCGATATGACTTAAGTTTTGGCCAAGCAGGGTTGCCTGGCTCCTGTGCTTACCCCTACGTTCCTGTTTGTTCGGCTAGGTGGTAAAGGGAGCACCTCTGCGATTGTTACTGCCGGGTCAGCCGGACATGTACCTCAAACTGGGTGAAGCCGAAAGCTAGCGTTCTTAAGGTAATATTCGGTCGGTGAACTAAAAGATGATTTTTCTTGTTTCTTTATCTGCCCCCAGATGCTTTTCTGCTTTTTCTCGCAGTTCGGACATGCACTTTAGGGCATGCCTCCCAGGGAAAGGAACCCCTAACGGAACTATTCTCCCTGGAAGATGTTTCTTACTAACCATGTAATATAACATAACTAGTTGGGCACTTGTCTGCTAAAGCACTTATGACCCCTACGCCTGGTCTCCATGCATGCCCCGGTTCTTACATAACCGAGAGGGTATTCGGACACACTCTGGACTATCGGGTCCAGAGGCTGAAGAGAAAAGGTCCGCAATGACAAACGATCTACAATCCGGCTAGAAGGCATTTTACATGTCATTTTAAATTACATAGTCAATTCGACTAGGTATATTCTTCTTCAATACCATCCAACAGGCTATCTAATTTACAGTCCTGTTGAGAATACTTGGCGGCTAGCTCTACCTGGCCATACACCAAGCTGACAGGGATCTCCTTCCCATCGGGCCCCACAGGGCCGACCTTGGCCATGTGGTTTGGATCAGCCTTCGTGTACCGAGTCTCCACCATGGCCCAGGCCTCCCTGGCACCTTGACGGCAGGCCGATATCTTCCATAACCGGAAGCGCTGCCGCACTCCCTTCAGCTTCTCTGCAAGCTCTCCAAGGCCTCCGGGCATGGATAGGGATGGCCACATAGCCTGGACGGCGCCTTGCATCGCCTGCCGAACTCGTTCGTGCAGTTGCAACAGCTCGGGAAGAAGGTCCCCCGCTGAACCGGGCATTTCCTCCGCAGGACGACCTGTCAGCATACCTATAGATATAGCTCTGTCAATCGACTTCCTCGCCGAACTCTTTTTTCGAAGATTCGTTCAAGCACTTACTAAAAATGCCGCGTCGAAGTCGTCGATTCTCCTTTACGGAATCAGACAGCTGAGCACGAACATCCTTTAGTTCCTCGCCCAGCTGGGTATTGGCGTCTTGAAGTTTGTTCTTCTCTTGCCTCACCCTCGTCAGCGCACTCTCGCCAGCCTTTAGTTGGCGTAGGAGTTGTTGCTTGTCCGGATTCACTCCGGCCCCATCTGCACTGTTATCATCCGAATTGCACACATGCCGCACTTCACAACGGAATTATCTTTCGAAGCATATATTACCTGGGGGGGTCCCCTTGGCACTATCTGAAGCGGCCAGTGCGGCCTCGAGTTGGGCCTTGCACTCTTCCAGCTCCTGGGACAGTTGCGTGTTCTTTTTTGTAAGATCCTACATAACATATGATCCTTAAATCAGTTATCTTAACTGTTTCAAGTCTCGGGGGCTACTGACTTATATAACCATCAGATTTGCTCACCCGTATGTCTTTCACATACTGCTCTGTGGCTCTGGCTAGACCATTTTGAGCGGCACGGAGGTACGCATCTCCCGTATTAAAAGCGTCCAACGCCTCTAGGGAAAAACATGCGTCACGAAGAACAGTCCGGCGACGCCTGTGGTTCATGGCACTATCCACCTCTGAATTGGTGGCAGAAAGCCCGTCTGCGTCCTTTGTCGGAGGAACGTCCGATGCGCGCCCCGTGTTCGCCTCCGCTTCCGGACCCGGCCTTGAAGCCTGGCCGATGGATATAGTCCGGCGGGCTCTCTTCTTCCTGAGGAGAGCATGAGTGTTAGTGTGGCAGGAGGGCATAAACCCTAGGCATTAAATTTGCGCGCCATACCGTTGCGCCGGAATCTCGATCTGGTCTGCACTTCTTTTTAGCCCGCCTGGCTTCAGCGGCCCTTGTTGGCTGCCCACCGCGGGCTCGGCTCTCCGCCTCAAGGATTTCCCCTGCAAAACAAAACACTATTGGTTTACGGCATTCAAAATAAGGCATGGATGGATCCTCTTGAAAGTACTGGGATTTTGGTCTCGGTTACCTTTGAGGCTGGAAGTAGTCCGGGATAGTCGGTCGTAATGGCCACTAAGGTATTGTCCTTACTCAGTTGATGAAACACCCCATCAATTAGCTCCACACATAAGTCCGGGTCCTCTTGGGAGTCCGGATCGAGGGACCGCTCCAGGTCCTCGGGTTGTGGAGGAGGGTTGCTTATCTCCTTCACAGCCTGGCGCAGCTCCTGCGTTAGAATTACTAGACTGAGTACTCAATTATGGGAATTTGAAAACAGGTAGGCAGGTGAAAATGTTCGCTCACCCAGCCTGGAGGACTGTACATGGAGAATCCGCCCTGTGGGTTGACCCGGAGGAATTCCTCTTCTTCTCCCTTGTACAAAGCGGATAAGATCTTCGTTAAAGTGGCAGCCGAATCCGGCCCCTTGCGACCGCACCGGGTGGTGTCGTCCTCCCCGTTGAAATCACACATGGGGTGGCCTCTGTACTTAAGCGGATGCAGCCCCGCGTAATGCATGTGGCCATGACCTCGATCATGGTCAATCCGGAATGAGCCAACAACCTTATCCGACTCATCAGGTAAAGAACGTCCCTGTCCGTTTCCCTCTGAGGGTTCCATGGGCTCCAGCTCAGGCGTTTCTTCAACGGAGCGTTATTAAACTCAGGGAGGCCGATCCATACAGGGTCCGGCAAGGGGACGTCATCCATATAAAACCATTCCAAAGGCCAGTCCTCGGACGCCTTCTTTGGGGTACCGGATAGATATCCGGTCCCGGCGATGCGCCATAGTTCGGCTCCGCCCACTTGATAAATTGACCCCTCCTGAGAGTGGGGCACAAGGCAGAACAACCTCTTCCACAGTGTGAAATGGGCCTTGATGCCCAAGAACAGCTCGCAGAGGGCCACGAAGCCCACAACATGCAGTATGGAGGCGGGCGTGAGGTTGTGTAGCTGGAGGCCGTAGAACTCCAGTAGGCCTCGGAGAAACGGATGAATTGGAAATCCAGGTCCTCTTATTAAATAAGGAACTAGGCACACCCGCTCTCCTTGAGAGGGATTGGGGATGCTCTCCGCCTACTCTCCGCCGCTATAGGTGGCAATCCCGGATCGAACTGGGACCATATATGCTGGGGGGAGGAGCCCCTTGGATTGAAGCACTACTAGCTTGCTATACAGGACGGAACACCGCTCCCAGTCTCTGGGCCGAGGGCTGGAGAGGCGAGAGGAGGAGCTGCTTCGGCCGGCCATGGTGGAATGGATCTCTGTCGAAAGCGTTCTGATGAATACTCGCGGATGGAAGGTGGTGTGAATTGGATCTAAATCCCCGCCTCTTTTTATGAGCGGCTCATTTACGCGGCCGGGGGGTAAACAAAAAAAAACCCTGGCTTTTCGCATTCATTTGACACGTGGAAGATGGTCATTATTGGGCACAGAAGCCGAGGAGAGCGGCACGCGCTAGAAGCCGGACACTATCCGACAGGTACATGGATTTTGGAGAAGAACCCGCCTTGCAATGCCGAAGATAAACTTGTGCGCCAGACTTACCGTCATTGAAGCCTGGTTCGGGGGCTACTGAGGGAGTCCTGGATTAGGGGGTGTCCAGATGGCCGGACTATGACCTTTGGCCAGACTCCCGGACTATGAAGATACAAGATTGAAGACTCCAGCCCGTGTCTGGATAGGACTTTCCTTGGCATGGAAGGCAAGCTTGGTGATACGATATGAAGATCTCCTCCCATTGTAACCGACTCTGTGTAACCCTAGCCCTCTCCGGTGTCTATATAAACCAGAGAGTTTTAGTCCGTAGGACGAACAACAATCATAACATAGGCTAGCTTCTAGGGTTTAGCCTCTCTGATCTCGTGGTAGATCAACTCTTGTACTACCCATATCATCAATATTAATCAAGCAGGAGTAGGGTTTTACCTCCATCGAGAGGGCCCGAACCTGGGTAAAAACATCGTGTCCCTTGTCTCCTGTTACCATCCGCCTAGACGCATAGTTCGGGACCCCCTACCCGAGATCCGCTGGTTTTGACACCGACAGGTGATGCTAAGACTTGATATAATTCTCTTGCTCTTGGTTGTGTGCGTAGTCCCCAGGATATGATTGATTACTTCTCTGCTAAATATTTCCCTGCTCATAAGACAAGCTGCCTTGCGGGAAATATATAATTTTGTGCAAATCAAAGAAGAGAGTCTCCCACAAGCTTGGGCGAGGCTTCTCCGGTTACTTAATGCTTTGCCCGATCATCCTCTTAAGAAAAATGAAATACTTGATATCTTTTATAATGGACTAACCGATGCTTCCAATGACTACTTGGATAGTTGTGCTGGTTGTGTTTTCAGGGAAAGAACAGTCAATGAAGCTGAAATATTACTAAATAATATGTTGACTAATGAAAATAATTGGACTCTTCCTGAGCCAGTTCCTGAAGTAATTCTTGAACCAATTGAGCCAACTCCTGAGCCTATTCCTAAACCCACTCCGAAGAAGAGAGGTGTTTTATTTCTCAGTCCTGAAGATATGCAAGAGGCAAAGAAATCAATGAAAGAAAAAGGTATTAAAGCTGAAGATGTTAAGAATTTACCACCTATTTAAGAAATACATGGTCTTAATTTACCGCCTGAGGAACCACATTGTCTTGATAACCCGACACAGGTAGTAAAGGTAAATTCTCTCTATAGATATGATAAAGTTGAAATGCCCTCTACTAAATTTCATATCCCATGCTTAGATGAATTTGATGACTTTATGGCTAGACAAGAAAGTTTTAATGCTTATATTGGTAGAGAGTTAAAGAATAATGCTTTCGAGATAGGACGCGTAGGTGATAATCTGGCTAGAGTTAAAGATGAACTTCACCGCGTTAGCAAATATGCTTCTATGGTTTCTACTCAAGCTGAGCAAGTACTCAAAGCTCAAAATGATCTGCTTTATGAATTGAATAATAAAAATGACTTTGCTGTTAGAGTGGCTACTAGAACTGGTAGAATGACTCGGGAGCCTTTGTATCCTGAAGGCCACACTAAGAGAATCGAGCAAGATTCTCAGAGAAATAATTCAGAGGCACCTAGTTCTTCTAAGAAGAAGAAAAAGAAAGACGATAGAACCTTACATGCTTCTAGTGAACCTACTGTAGACACACCTGAGAATCCCAATGATATTTCTATTTCTGATGCTGAAACACAATCAGGTGATGAACATGAACCTAGTGATAATGTTAATAATAATGTTCATGTTGATGCTCAACCTAGCAAAAACAATGATGTAGAGATTGAACCTGCTGTTGATCTTGATAACCCACAACCAAAAAATCAATGTTATGATAAGAGAGATTTTGTTGCTAGAAAGCACGGTAAAGAAAGAGAACCATGGGTTCAGAAACCCATGCCCTTTCCTCCTACACCATCCAAGTCAAAGGATGATGAGGATTTTGAGCGCTTTGCTGAAATGATTAGACCTATTTTCTTACGTATGCGCTTAACTGGTATGCTTAAAGTAAATCCTTATGCTAAGTATATGAAGGATATCATCACAAATAAAAGAAAGATACCGAAAGCTGAAATTTCCACCATGCTTGCTAATTACACTTTTAAGGGTGGAATACTAAAGAAACTTGGAGACCCGGGTGTTCCAACTATACCATGCTACATTAAAAGAAATTATGTTATAACTGATTTATGTGATCTTGGAGCCGGTGTTAGTGTTATGCCTCTCTCTTTATATCGTAGACTTGAATTGAATAAGTTGACACCTATTGAAATATCTTTGCAAATGGTTGATAAATCAACTGCTATACATGTGGTATTAAAAACCAACTTAGGCCAAAATCCTAAGCTTAGGGGAGTACGTATTTCTCACCGACTTTACATTCATGTTCACACACTAGTCGTCGGTGCTCATACTCTTTCATTGTATTATCCATGTTAGTTTAAATTTCTTTTTCTAGTTTTCTTCTTGTGTGTTTGATAAACCTTGAGAAAAACCAAAAATTTAGTTAGTTTAATTTCCTTGCCTGTAGTAGGAACTAAATGAAAACCCAAAAAGATTTCTAGTTCTTCTTCTTTTACTTGTTGGGAGCTTTCTCGTGTAAATAGTTTTCTTTTCTTTTCTTTCTTTTGGGGGTCGAGAAGACCATGTTGAAAATGCTTAGTGGCTCTATATGCATGATTGTCTATTTAACTTAGAGCCCATTTTACTCTGTCTTCTCTCTTGAGTTGAATGCTTACAAATTCCAGCTTAGTCCAATGCACGTGCACTCCTATTATTATACACATTGTTCGGTCGTGCGAGTGAAAGGCAATAATGACGATATATGATGGACTTATTGGGATGAGAAAAGCTGGTATGAACTCGACCTCTCTTGTTTTTGTAAATATGATGATTCATCGTTCCTGAGTCAGCTATTATGAAGTAAACATATTTGCAATGACATTTAGAGATTATAGTTACTTGTGCCATGCTTGATTAACTATGAGTTATAATGGTTTACCTTGCGTGCCAACATGCTAATAGAATGATTATGATGTGGTATGATGGGATGGTATCCTCCTTTGAATGAATTAAGTGACTCGACTTGGCACATGTTCACGCATGTAGTTGAATCAAATCAACATAGCCTTCACGATATTTATGTTCATGGTGGATTATATCCTACTCATGCTTGTATTCAGTGTGAATTAATTTTAATGCATGTTTGTGACTCTTGTCGCTCTCTCAGTTGGTCGCTTCCCAGTCTTTTGCTAACCTTCACCTATACTAAGCGGGAATACCGCTTGTGCATTCAAACTCCTTAAACCCCAAAGTTGTTCCATATGAGTCCAATATACCTTCCTATATGCGGTATCTACCTGCCGTTCCAAGTAAATTTGTATGTGCCAAACTCCAAACCTTCAAATGAAATTCTGTTTTGTATGCTCGAGCAGCTCATGTTACAACTAGGGCTGCCTATATCTTCCATGATAGGTGGGTTATTCTCAAGAGGAGTGGACTCCGCTCCTCATTCACGAGAAAGGGCCGGTAACCGAGATGCCCAGTCCCATGATCCAAAAAGTTCAAAGCAAATCAAATAATTAAACAAAACTCCCCCAGGGTTGTTGTATGTTGGAGGCGCTCGTTGTTTTGAGAAAGCCATGGATTGATGCTTTTTGGTGGTTGGGGGAGTATAAACCTTTACCATTTTTTTTGGGAACTGCCTATAATGCATGTAGTATGGAAGATACAACCATCTCATAGTTGTTGCGTTGACAGTGAAAGTATGCCGCTCAAAATGTTATTCAATCTCTATTTTAAAATCGAGCTCTGGCACCTCTACAAATCCCTGCTTCCCTCTGTGAAGGGCCTATCTATTTAATTTTATGTTGAGTCATCACCCTTCTTATTAGAAGCACCCGCTGGAGAGCACTCTGTCATTTGCATTCATTATTATTGGTTTATATTGGGTATGACTTGACTGGATCTCTTTTACCATGAATTACAATGTTTAGTCAGTCCTTGATCTTTAAAGGTGCTCTGCGTTTATGTTTTGCGGTCTCAGGAAGGGCTAGCGAGATACCATTTTGTTATATCATGTTATAATTATTTTGAGGAAGTGTTGTCATTCGAATTTTATTATTATGGCTCGCTGGCTGATTATGCTATTGATATGAGTGATTGTGGTAGCTAAGTGTTACTGTGAGTATGGTTAGTTCATAATAGTTGCTGAAACTTGAATGCTGGCTTTTCATGTTTACAACAACAAGAGCAAACAGAGTTTGTAAAAGTTTTTCTTTATCACTTTCAGTTCATCAACTAAATTGCTTGAGGACAAGCAAAGGTTTAAGCTTCGGGGAGTTGATACGTCTCCAACGTATCTACTTTTCCAAACACTTTTAGCCTTGTTTTGGACTCTAACTTGCATGATTTGAATGAAACTAACCCGGACTGACGCTGTTTTCAGTAGAACTACCATGATGTTGTTTTATGTGTAGAAAAGAAAAGTTCTCGGAATGTCCTGGAAATCCACGGAGGCACTTTTTGGAATTAATAAGAATTTTTGGTGAAAGAATCAATGCCAGGGGGCCCACAGGCTGTCCGCGAGACAGGGGGGCGCCCCCCTAGGGCGCGACCTCCTATCTCGTGGGGCCCCTGGACCTCCACCAACCTCAACTCCAACTCCACATATTCTGTCTCGGGGAGAAAAAAACCAGAGAGAAAGTTTCATCGTGTTTTACGACACGAAGCCGCCAAGCCCTAATCTCTCTCGGGAGGGCTGATCTGGAGTCCATTCGGGGCTCCGGAGAGGGGGATTCGTTGTCGTCATCATCAACCATCCTCCATCACCAATTTCATGATGCTCACCGTCGTGCGTGAGTAATTCCATCGTAGGCTTGCTGGACGGTGATGGGTTGGATGAGATTTACCATGTAATCAAGTTAGTTTTGTTAGGGTTTGATCCCTAGTATCCACTATGTTCTGAGATTGATGTTGCTATGACTTTGCTATGCTTAATGCTTGTCACTAGGGCCCGAGTGCCATGATTTCAGATCTGAACCTATAATGTTTTCATGAATATATGTGTGTTCTTGATCCTATCTTGCAAAGTCTATAGTCACCTATTATGTGTTATGATCCGACAACACCGAAGTGACAATAATCGGGATACTTCTCGGTGATGACCGTAGTTTGAGGAGTTCATGTATTCACTATTTGTTAATGCTTTGGTCTGGTTCTCTATTAAAAGGAGGCCTTAATATCCCTTAGTTTCCGCTAGGACCCCGCTGCCACGGGAGGGTAGGATAAAAGATGTCATGCAAGTTCTTTTCCATAAGCACGTATGACTATTTACGGAATACATGCCTACATTACATTGATGAATTGGAGCTAGTTCTGTGTCACCCTATGTTATAACTATTGCATGAGGAATCGCATCCGGCATTATTATCCATCATTGATCCATTGCCTACGAGCTTTTCACATATTGTTCTTTGCTTATTTACTTTTCCGTTGCTACTGTTACAACTACTACAAAAACCCAAAAACATTTATCTTTACTGTTGCTACCATTACCATTATTATAATACCACTTTTGCTACTGAACACTTTGCTGCAGATATTAAGTTATCCAGGTGTGGTTGAATTGACAACTCAACTACTAATACTCAAGAATGTTCTTTGGCTCCCCTGGTGTCGAATCAATAAATTTGGGTTGTACATCACCCTCGAAAGCTGTTGCGATCCCCTACACTTGTGGGTTATCAGACGTTGTTACATTTCAAACACAATAATCACAGAGCAGGTTTTTTCCATACCTCTGTAATGGCGTTTCGGCCCTAACCGCCTTCCTCTTAAGCCTGTCGGACCCGGACACCCTCTGCCGACGAGCCCCCAGGGGCTCGGCGCCGCGCTCCGATGGCCGTCTCTATAAAAACACGATATGCTACGCATAAGGCATGATATCAGAAAGGAATCCTCTTTAGAGGATAAGGTTTCGACCTTGCTTACACGTGATGCAGGTAGCAGTCCGGGATAATCTGCGGTAATAGCCACCGAGGCGCCATCGCAGCTTGCCTGATAGAATGTCCCGTTGACAAGCTCCACAGTAATATCCGGATCTTCTTCGAGTCCTGGATCGAAGGCCCTTCCAAGGTCCTCTGGCTGCGGGGAGGGGCTGTTGAATCCTTCCACGGACCTCCTCAGTTCCTATTCGGAAATATTGAGGTAAATAATTATGATGAAGGACGCCAGAATAAATGGAGCGGGGGAAAGACTTACCCATCTTGGGGGGTTGTACATGGAAAATCCATCCCGCGGTTTAATATGAAGGAATTCTTCTTCTTCCCCATTGTACAAATCGGACAGTATTTTCGCCAGAGCAGTGGCGGAGTCCAGACCTTTACGACCACAACGGGTGGCGTCATCTTCCCCATTGTAATGCCACATGGGCTTCCCCCGGTATTGAAGCGGCTGCACCCCCTGCATTATGCATATTGCTATAACCTCGACTATTGTTACCCCTAATTTGGCCAGTATCTTTATTCTGCTCATGAGGAAGTGTACTTCTCTGGTATCCTCCTCTTGGGGGCCCTGAGGGCGCCAACTTCGGCATACCTTCGGCGGAGCATTATTGAACTCAGGGAGGCCCGTCTAGACTAGACCTGGAAGGGGAACGTCATCAACATAAAACCACTCCGAGGGCCAGTTTCCAGATGCCTTCTTGGGAGTGCCGGGCAGGTATCCGGTCTCGGCGACGCGCCATATTTCGGCTCCACCCACTTGACATATGGATTCCCCCTGGTTGCGAGGGACAAGGCAGAACAACTTCTTCCATAACCCGAAGTGAGCCTCACAGCCCAGGAATAATTCACAAAGGGCAATGTATCCTGCGATGTGCAGTACGGAGGCAGGAGTGAAGTCGTACAACTAGAGGCCGTAGAACTCCAGAAGCCCGCGAAGGAATGGGTGGATTGGAAACCCGATGCCTCTCAGCAGATGTGGGATGAGGCATATTCGCTCCCCCGGGGATGGATTAGGAGATCTCTCAGCTTGCTCCCCGTCATTATAGGTGGCTAGTCTGGCTCGGACAGGGACCATGAACGCCGGTGGAAGAAACCCTTGGGTCTGCAACTCTATCAAACAGCTTTGAGGAACTGAACACTCTTCCCAGTCACCTGTCTTGGAGCAAAGAGAACGAGAAGAAGAGTTGCAGCGACCGGCCATGTTAGAATGTTTTTTTTGGAGCGCTCTGTTGGATGCTTGCTCAAGGGAAGAAGGTGAGGTTTGGATCTGAGGATCCCCGTCCCTTCAAATAGACGGTTTTCCTGCAGGGCCGGGGTGGCAAATGCAAAAATGCCCTGGCTCCTCGTATTCGCTCGACACGTGGAGATGGTCATTATTGAAGCACGGAAGCCGAGGAGTACAACATTGATGGGAAGCCGGATACTGTTCATTACAACGGGAACTTTGAAGTATTCGGGGATGGAACCCACCTTGCAATGCTGAAGACAAACTGCATGCCGGACTCATCGTCATTAAAGCCTGGTTCAGGGGCTACTGAGGGAGTCCTGGATTAGGGGTATCCGGACAGCCGGACTATATACTTTGGCTGGACTATTGGACTGTGAAGATACAAGACTCAAGACTTCGCCCCGTGTCCGGATGGGACTCTCCTTTGCGTGGAGGACAAGCTTGGCGATCCGGATATTAGGTTTCCTTCTTCGTAACCGACTCTGTGTAAACCCTAGCCCCTCCGGTGTCTATATAAACTGGAGGGTTCTATCCGTATAGGGACGACCATAACAGTCATAATCATCATAGGCTAGCTTTTAGGGTTTAGCCTCTACGATCTCGTGGTAGATCAACTCTTGTAATACTCATATCATCAAGATCAATCAAGCAGGAAGTAGGGTTTTACCTCCATCGAGAGGGCCCGAACCTGGGTAAAACATTGTGTCCCTTGCCTCCTGTTACCATTAGCCTTAGACGCACAGATCGGGACCCCCTACCCGAGATCCGCCGGTTTTGACACCGACACCCCCCCCACTCCTCCCTTGACGGTAGCTACCTCTCCTCCCACGCCTATCTCCCCTGTTCTCGCTTCTCCTTCTTCCTCTTCTTCCTCAACACTGCCTCTTCCGTCCAATGTTGTTTCTATCATACCTCCAGCCAATGATCATGTCATGTGCACTCGTGGTAAGCGTGGCTTTCACCTCCCTACCCGACGTCTTAATCTCACAGCTATTCCCACTGTCTCCCCTGTTCCTACCTCTTATAAACGTGCTCTTCTCGATCCTCTCTGGCATTCTGCTACGCGTGATAGGTTTCATGCTCTTCAGCAAAATAACACCTGGACTCACGTTCCCAAACCACCTGGTGTCAATGTTGTTTCCGACAAATGGGTTTTCCGTCACAAATTTCATGCTGATGGTACTCTTGCTCGTTATAAAGCTCGTTGGGTATGTCGTGGTTTTTCTGAACAACACGGTATTGATTTTGATGAGACCTTTTCTCCGGTTGTAAAACCTAGTACCATTCGTGTTGTTCTTAGTCTTGCTGTCTCCTCCTCTTGGCCGATTCATCAATTAGATGTTAAAAATGCTTTTCTACATGGCACTCTCAATGAAACTGTCTATTGTCAACAACCTTTGGGTTTTGAGAATTCCTTTTCTCCTGATTTTGTTTGTCTTCTTCACAAATCTCTGTACGGTCTTAAACAAGCTCCTCGTGCTCGGTTTCATTGCTTCACCACCTTCATTCACACATTAGGTTTTACCTCATCTAAATCCGATTCCTCTCTCTTTATTTTTCGTTCCTCCTCTCATACTGCATATCTTCTACTATATGTTGACGATATAATTCTCACTGCTTCTTCTGATTCCTTTTTACAACATATTATCTCTTCTCTTAATCATGAATTCTCCATGACTGACCTTGGTCCTTTTCATCACTTTCTTGGGATCAATGTTTCCCGCACTTCATCTACACTCTTTCTCTCTCAACGCCAGTATCTTCTTGACTTGCTCTCTCGTGCGGGGATGACTGACTGTCAACCCTGCCGTACGTCGGTCGATGTTGGTACCAAGTTGTTGGCCGATGGTGAACCTTTTTTCTGATCCTACACTATATCGTAGTATCACTGGTGCTCTCCAATATGCCACTCTCACTAGTCCTGATATATCTTACTTTGTTCAACAAGCGTGCTTATATATGCATGATCCCCGTGTTCCTCATTTTTCTCATGTCAAGAGAATACTTCGGTATCTCAAAGGTACTATTGATCATGGTGTTCTTCTTAACTCTTCCTCTCCAACAAGCTTGACAGTTTATTCTGATGCCGACTGGGCGGGTTGTCCAGATACTCGACGATCTACATCCGGATTTTGTGTTTATTTGGGTGACAATTTTGTTTCTTGGTCTTCTAAAAGGCAGGTTACAGTTTCCAGATCTTCTGTAGAAGCTGAATATACGTCTGTTGCTCATTCTGTGGCCGAGGCGGTGTGGCTCCGTCAGCTTCTGGTTGAGCTTCATCGACCAATTGAGCGTGCAACGATTGTTTATTGTGACAATATTTCTGTAGTCTACATGGCGTCCAATCCTGTTCAGCATCGTCGCACCAAACACATCGAGATTGATATTCATTTTGGTCGTGAGAAAGTGGCTCTTGGCGAGGTCCGTGTGCTTCATGTTCCTACCACTGCGCAATTTGCTGATATTTTCACCAAGGGGCTCCCCACTGCAACATTCACTGGCACTCGCTCCAGTCTCAACATCGTTACACCTGATGTTGACACCGTGGGGGGTATTAGAGTATATATTCGGTTTATGTATTTGGTAGTTCAAGTTGTAATCTATCTCTACTATCCTTTGCCCCCAAGTTTTGTATCTTATATAAACAGCCCTTCGAGGCAATAATAGATATTCAGAATTCAATATTCTTCAGTTAGGAGCTCTATCCAGGCCTTTTACTTCACCGGAAGAGGTATGCAGGATGGACCAGACGCTGGAGCAGGCCAAAAAATTCAAACAAGGCTGAAATAATTTGGTCAGCTACCATAGTTACCGGGCCTTAACGAAAAGGCCAAATTTAGTTTTTTTCGGCCGAAATCCAAATCTCTAGTTATAACTGCTGGGATCGCAGAAAATCGGTGTTGACCACACTTGAGTGACTTCGATGGTGGTGCTACTCGACAATCGGTTTCGAGTTATGAGGTGAAAGCCTAAATCTGACTTGTGTTTGTATCTTCTTGATGTTTCATTTTGATTCAATGAAATGTATCCTTTGTTGAAAAGGATCGTCGGAGCCTAAAACTAAGAAAAATAACAGCATCAAAATCAGACAAAAAATGGTGGGATGATATATACGATGCAGAGGGGGCGTTTCCTGAAGCGTGAAACATCTCGGAGGAAAGTAACATGACATGTGCCTGCATCCATCAACAACTAGCCGAGAAAGGAATTTCTCTGAGCACAGGTGGTAAGGGTAGTGTAGTGAAGTGTGACGACTAGTGGTTGGCTGGCCGACGTCTCCCCTCCCCTTCGAAAGGTCCATCTTTACTCCGGACTGAATTGGGTGAGACGAGCTGCCTAGCAAGTTAAGTGGCGGGCACATGGCAATTAAGCGCTGATGGGCTGGTTGCAGTGGGCAGGCCATGTGCAGCGCTCCAGGCCCATTTCCGGAAACGTGAAACCTGCAATCACCCACTCCACCAACAACTCGCAGCTGCTTTCCCACCCCTCATCAAAAAGAAAAAAAGGAAAAGAAAACTTGGCAGCTTTCCCCCGTCCTGCTCCTGCAACCACCACTCCCTAGCTAGTCCCTAGACAGGTTCTACGTCTAGCCATTAATCCAGCAAGTTAAATATATAAAAAGCTATGATTACATAGAATGGAAGGAAGGCGTTCATCGCAGCGTACTAAGTCACTTCATTACATGCATTGAAAAAAGCTTAATCACTGACAGTTCTTAGGCTGTGCAAAGGTAAATAACCTTGTTGGATAGGCCCGGTTCAGTCAGAGTAACCAAACTACGTAGTACGTACCATACTGACTGCTTAAGCTCTGACCTAGCATGGCATGGAAACAAGCTTACTAAGTTATACTACTTCTACCAGATAGATTACTGCTGCACAGCACACGACATGCCCATCTCTTTGTCCACAGCAGCATCCGCGATGGCTACGAAGCAGAAGCACTCCCTGCACTGGCGCTGATCTCCATCACCTTGTTGCTGCAGCCAGCTCGAAATCCTGCCAATAAATGAGGATATTGTATCAAGATCAGTAGTGATGAGCATGCTGGTGTCTCCGTGTCTGTCCAAGTCCAACACAGCAACTTGTGATAACAACCAAAATGGTAGAAATAAATCACACATCATGCTTCAAACGGCAGCTCCAAAATGCAAATTAAGCATAGAGTGTATTATGTTCCATATATCTCAATACAGTCATGAAAATATCATCTATGACCTTTGAGGTAATTCTGTTCTTGCACCTTTTTTTTGTGACTGTCAGTCCTCTTTGAGTGTGGTTGGCATTTCAAGTTGAGACAAGAAAAAAATGAGGTGCAAAAAATTAGGAGATCAAGAAGATCTATTTCACTACTCTATGAATTTGTACCATCGATGAAAAGACTGCCTTATCACATAGATAAAAACACTGATCCTAAAAAAAACACTGACCCTAGGCTGCAGCATCTGACAGTTTAGTTCAAGAATAACATTCATTGTTGGTGATGAGAACAACTACGGTTCCAGTTGATATATAGCAAACATGCAGCAGAACGGCCCACTGGTAAATTCTATCGGACTTGAACACATTAATTACATGCGACCTCTTCTGCCAATTTTATTTGTACGAAAGCGCAATGTTATTTCAGAACTTAATTAAGATGCAACACTACCAGCAGGATGCATGACCTTCATGTGTGGGTTAATGCCGGTTTACCTGAGTAGGTGAAGCCGCGTGATCTGCCTCTGCCACGATGATGTCACTGGGCCTGGGATTCATCCTCCGCAGCGCTATTCCAGCACGCAAATAGATGAGAGCGAAACATGACCAGATGCCCAGATTAGACGCGTCGTCAAGAAGGTCACAAATCTCTGGAAATAGTCCACACAGCTGAAGACTCCACGAGATGAATCCCAACCAAAATGACCAAGCAAAAAGCCGTGCAGCTGCCCTGCCTAGCCGCGACGTAGGGCTTTCAGAGGCACTAGAAAACCGCTCATCGAAATTCTTCATGAGGAGGCCCTCCGCCAGCTATAAAATTTGACAATGGAGAAGAGCATTAGAAGCTAAACCATGGCGAGCAGAGAGAGGGTAGTAGCATAGCAGCAGGGGTGAGGTGACGAGAAGAGACGCACCTCGCTGCTGCTGCCTGCTGCGCGCAGGAAGAAGAGCAGGAATGCTGGCGCTGAAAGAAACAGGGAGGCTATAAAGATGCATCCCGCGATCTCGGACAGGACGGATCTCACCGCGTAGTCGCCGCCGCAGACTCGGACCGCGACCGTGTCGAAGAAAATTAGCGCGACGATCACATAGAACGTGCCCAGGAACAGGTGGATAAAGGCATCAGCAGCGGCGCAGGCACGGCTGCTGCGCGCCAGTGCGTCCACGGCCTTCACCAGCGCCGGCGAGGCGGCCGCTATGTCGGCAGCGAGCTTGCAGACCGCGTCTTCGAAACTCATGGCTGCGTGCAAGTCAGTGAGGTGAGGCGTGTGCTCGCGCAGGAGCGCGCGGGTGCAAATGGGGTGAATAGCTCCCATGCGACGTCGTTGGTGTGAACTGTCTCTCATGCGACGTCGTTGGCTGTAATAGCTTGCATGCGACATCTTCGTTGGAAAAAATAGCTCCCATGCGACACACCATTTACGCGGCTAGTTGGCTGTCCGTTAGGCTGAGATTTGGTTAGGACACGGGGGGTTATGTGCTCTGACTGGTGGGGTCCACCTATGGCCACGTAGTCAAGAGTCAACCGTCCACGACTCGACCGGCGACTGTGTGACCGTGCTCGACTCGCCCATGCTGGACTGGGCGAGCGGCGCCGCCGTAAGCAACTTCTCCAGCAGTGGTTTCTTCTCCGCGGTGGTGGAGCGCATTTCTCGGCAGCGGCAGAGCTATTGCGAGGTGAGCCCGAAACCCTAGTCCCACTCCCCGATCTGTGGCCTCATGCTGCCCTCCCCCTGTTTCTTGGGGGTTTTCTTGGCGATTTAGAATCGGGCTCCATTGGATCCGGGGGTTGTTTCTTCTCCGCGGCCCGGTGGTGGAGCGCCTATCCCTGCAGCGGCTATTGCGAGTGAGTATTTTCCAAACACTACTCCCATTCCACTGAATTTTGAATAAATCTGTGGCCTCATGCTGCCCCTGTTGCTTGATTGGATAGGAGATGGAGCGAGGGCTAGATGAGATGGAGCGAGGAGACGGGCTGCCCCGAGGAGACAGTGCTTCAAATCGGTAATGGCACCCTCTTTTCTTGGCGATTTAGAATCGAACTCGATTTGGTAGTGACTGCCGCCGCTGCCTGCCATTGACAAAACAGGGGAGGTTCAGGTTCTGCCACCACATTCGCAATTATAGTGGAATTTTTTCCCTGTAAAGCCAAGCTCAGTGATGGCAGTGTCCAAGACATTGATAGAGATACCACCGTGAGGTTGGATGTCGATTTTGCAGATGTTGATCCCCAGGAATTGGAGATCATGAAGGAGAAGGCCGTGGGCAATTTGGTGGAGAGAATTGGGGAGAGTATTGTTTGGGGTCCAGAACAAGAGGTATCTCTGCAACGTTTCGATAACTATAATGGTGAATATGTGAGAATTGAAGATGGAGAATCCATGGTTGCTGAAATTGATCAGCAAGGAGGATGGGCAAGCAAACAAGTAACATTTTATGCAGAGCTAATTGATCTGCAAACTCATTCCAGAGTTGGTTATGTGCCATCAAAGATGGCTGCACAGATGGAAGATGATGAGTGGGCTTCACAAAAGAAGATGTTGGCATTGTTGACTGAACCGACTATAGTAGCTGAAGATACTGGGATTGATGCAGATGGAGAGGAGGGAACCCATGGTGCTAGGAAGATTGTTGTTGACTGGAATGTAGTAGAGTTGAATGAAAAAACAGATTTGGTCATTACACCAATATCTGACATTGATATGGCCGAAATGTTTGGCATTCAAGTTGATGACAAAGATAAGGAGAAGGATGACAGTTCTTTGCCAGCTGAAGGTAACACAGGCCCTAGAAATGCAAATGAGGATGAAGAACACCTGATGAGAGAGGCTGCAGATGATGTGGATGATGCAGATGATAATGAGCTGGTTTGTTTGTATGACAAAGAGAACCCAGTTATTGAGGTGGGAAAGTTGTGGCCAAGCATGAAGGAGTTTAGGATGTCTTTCAGGACCTATGCAGTGAAAAAAGAGTTTGATGCCAAGACTATGTGGACTGATCGAAAGAAATTTTATGCTCGGTGCAAAGGTTATGATGGTGGTGGCAATCCTTGCAAATGGTACTTGTCTGCCAGACTACAACCTGATGGAAGTACAGTAAGGGTAAATCAAATACCACACCAGCATACATGTATGACCACTTCACAGAGAGTTTCAAAGATGACATCACAGCTTTGGGTTACAGAGAAGATTACTCCTATTTTAGCCAAGACTCCAAACACTACTGCAAAGAGGCTTAAAGTTGACTTGGAGAAGTTGTACCCCATCCAGCTGCAATATACCACAGTGTGGAAAGCAAAACAAAGGGCCATGAAATCATTGTATGGTGACTGGGCAAATACATTTAGGATGTTGTATAGTTTTAAAGCAGAGGTGGAGAAGAGGTCACCTGGGAGTGTAGTGGAGATAGATACAGAGGTAACAGAGGATGGCAAGGTTTTATTCAGCAAGTTTTTTATGTGTTTGAAGCCTTGCATAGATGGATTCAAAGCAGGTTGTCGTCCATATTTGAGCATAGACTCATCTTTTTTGACTGGAAAGTGGAATGGTCAGTTGGCTGCATGCAATGCTCTAGATGGACACAACTGGATGTTCCCAATTGCAATAGGAATGTTTCAATCAGAGACAGAGGCATCATGGATATGGTTCATGATGCAACTGAAAAGATGCATAGGGCCAGTTTCTCCATTGGCCATCCACACAGATGCATGTAAAGGGTTGGAAAATGCAGTAAAAAGTGTTTTCCCCCATGCTGAGCAGAGGGAGTGCTTTGGACATATGTGGATGAATCTGATAAAAAAATTCAGAGGAGATGAATTTGGGCGCATGTGGCCAGCAGCAAGATCCTACACCAGACAGACACATTCCTATCACCTTGGTAAGATATTGGCATCATGTAGTGATAATGAATTTGCTTCATGGTTGAACACCCACCATTCTCTGTTGTGGTATAGATCAGGTTTTAATACTGCCATAAAATGTGATCATATCAATAACAACTTGGCAGAAAGTTTTAACAACAAAGTGAAGCATTTGAAAGACTTGCCTGTGCATGACATGGTGGACCAAATAAGAATCATGATCATGCGTTTGTGGGAGTTGAGAGGAAAAATTGCTAATATTTTGGAAGGGGACAAGCTTCCAGCAGTGGTACAACAGGTGGTCAACAGGAGTAGAAATCTTTCACATCTATCTGTTGAGAAATCTTCCTTGTGGGGTGCTGAAGTTAGAGATACAAAGAGTGGCAAGAGGCATGTGGTAAATACTGAGTTGCATGAGTGCACTTGCCAAGAGTGGCAACACACTGGAAAACCATGTGAGCATTCCATACTTTTTTTGGCATCTAAACCCAGGTTAAATATGCACCCATATTTGCATGAGTATTATTCAGTACAAAAATTCAAAGCTGCATATGCAAGTCCAATTCCTGCACTGACTGACCAATCTCAGTGGCCTGAGGTGGAAATAGAATTTACCTTGTGTCCCCCTGTCACTAGAAGAAAGGCTGGGAGGCCTAAACAGAGCAGATTCAAAGCTTGGTTTGAGAAAGGTGGTTGTAGTAAGAAGGGGGAAAAGGAAAAGGAAAAGAATGATAAGCCCAAAAGGGCTCAAAAAGGTAACAAAAATAGGTGCAAGTTGTGTGAGGTACTTGGGCACAGAATTGGTTCATCCAAGTGCATCTACACTCCTCAGAGGCCAAAGTATGTTTATGTTACTGTTTTTGCAAGTTTTTGATTTTGCTACTTGTTCTAGTATCTAACCAAGTCAAATGCTTTATTTTTTAGGAGGAAGCGTGCAGAAAAAGCCCCACCGCTTGTTGTTGAACAATGCTGGCCAGTGAAAAAAGCAAGACTCAGTGGCTATAGAAGGAAGAGCACTAAGCAGATAATGTTTGGTGACAAAGATATGGAGCTAACTGAAACTGTTACTGCTGAACATGAGCTAAGTGTTTGTGTTTTGGATGATGTGATGCATACTGAATCTGTTTTGCAGACGCTAGGGCAATCTGAAACTGTTGCAGATGAAGCAACTGTTGTGCTACCATTCGAATCTGCTTTGACAACTGTGTTGCCATGTTTGGAGGTTGTGCTGCCAAGTGTTGAGTTGCAAACTGAAGTACTTGAACAATGTGTGCCATCTACTCAATCTGCAGAAGTGCAAACTGAAGAAGTGAGACATGGTCAGGTGCAAAAGTTGAGGGGGCCAAAAAGCAAGAGCATCAGCATCAACAAACTATGCGCCGTGGAACCAAACGGTGGAAAAAAGCAGAAGAAATCGAGTGGTAGAAAGAAGCAGAAGAAATAGAGTCGAAAACATTCAAATTTGATGTGAAAACTTAAGTTTGTTGTCATTTGATGTGAAAACTTATGTTCTTTCATGTGATAACTTATGTGCTATGATGTTGATTTGACTTGAAATAAAATTCAAATTTGAACCGATATTCAAATTTGAACCTATCTTCAATATTTTTTGAGTTCATTTGTTTGTTCTGTGATGTTGCATCGTTTTATGTACTACTATGCACTTTAGTTCATAAATTCAACCCTTTTTGTGAATTCCAACTCATAGTCACGGACAATGTTGACCAAACAGGCTCCAAAGTAAGGGAAAACGGCCCCATTTCTAAGCAAGTTTTTTTCGACCTTCTCAAAATCACCCAAAAAAGATTTTCTTAGCTTATATTATACCTATATAGGATTAATACGAAGTCTCACCTTTTTTTGAATAAGTATTCATATTATTTAATTTATTTTTGAAAAAACACCCTTTAATACAAAGTTAGCAATAAAACAAGTTTAAAAATTTTAAATGCAAAAATAACTTCAGATCCTCCTTAGTCACTCTAAAATGAAGCTAAGGTGATGTTTTTGATTTTTTTGCATTTTCAAAACCTCAAACCCTCTTCTCACTCCTGTGAACTCCATGCAACCTCAGTCGAGATAGTCCAATTTGTGAAGGTTTTTTCAAGCAAAGATCATTAGATCAAGTTTATCATTTTATATCATAACTATGTAACATAAAAAGGCTATATGCGCAGGTTTTTCATTTTTTAGATTTTTTTTGAATTAGTTATACACATTTGAATGTTCGGTCAAACCTTTCAAAACCCCATTGACTGCCTCCAAACCCATGTAACCCTAGCGCCAAACGTCCACCGTCGATCTAACCCTAACGCCAAACTGCGGCCGTCGGATAGGCCTTCTAGAAGGATTCCGTGGGGGCGATCCGTGGGCTCCAATCTGATTGGCCACCGTTTTTTCTCTCTGACGAACAGATAACATTGAGCGGGGGATCATCTAAGTGACCGTTGGGCCGAGCGGATCTGGCCCGGCAGAGCCTGGCGTGCGTGCGCACGGCCGTCGAGAGGGGGATGGGCTGCATGCGAGAGGGTCAATGACATGTGGGCCATCCCTGTCCCATGCATGCCATGCAACGTCGCAGCCTAGCTATTCTTTGCACGTGAACACCTAGCCCGCCATTGCATGCATGCATCGACGTAGTAAAGCACGGCAGGGGCGCAGCGTATAGGTACGTCGCATCTAAGCTATTTTAACAAATGCATGTTTGAACGAAACGGACGCGTCGGTGGTGCAGCTCCTTTTTCAGTGTCACACGCGGATGAACGAGCCTGTTTCCCACGAAACGATGCAACTCGCCTGTGCTGCCCGTGCCTCTTTGGATGCTCTGGCCGCCGTTTTTTGAATTAATGCCCGCAATTACTAATGCCAGTGCGAACGGAGAAGAGAAAACGATCCAGAAGGCACCGTGTACACATTGACCACAGCTGCAACGCGGCTATAAAAGGGCACCATTTCCTCATCCTCTCACACTCATCTCTCAAGCCTCCTCCCCTTCTTCTTTTCGAGCCAAATCCCACTCGAGCCACCATGCAGTTCAACGGTCCTACCTACCGTCGCCCTCCCACCGTGCCGGAGAGGCAGTACCCGGCCGGAGTCGTCGTCGAGAATAGCCTGAGGGTGTGGGCCATCTCTAGGTGGAGGGGCCCTAGAGAGTTCGCTCGCTTCTTCCTCCAAGCCGGCTACCGCCACCTCCCTCCGGGCACTCCGCCCATGTTCCACCTCCACGAGCAGTACGATGGCAACGCCAACGGCCTCGTCATCGGCCTCCACGTCACCTTCACCAACCCCTACGACGCTCACCACCTCCTCGGCCAGGTGTTCTGGTGTGGATGCGAGTTTATCGCGTTCACGACCTACAACATCTTCACCAACTTCCACCACATCTTCCCTCACCCCAACGGCATGCACACCCTCCCCTACCAGATGCCGGAGGATGACGAGTGAGGGGCCCAAGGAGGAGGGGCCAAGGAGTGGCAAGGAGGAGGGGCCAAGGAGTTGTTCAAGGGGCGAGTCTTCTATCTATCTAGTTTGGGGCTCTAGTTTGTGTTTGTGTTGGTTCGGGCGTGTGTGCCCGTGTCTTTTATATATCTAGTTTTAATTATTTTACTTTCATGTTTTATGAACTATATGTAGTGGGGGGATGCCCCTCTATATGTTTTATCTATCTATGCTACTAGGGTACCCGATGCCCCACTATCTATCTATATGTTTTTTCGGTCCTAAAGTTTCTCCATTGCATTTTATTTATGTGGCCATGTGTACTAAAAAACAATTGTTCTGGTATCTAAAATGTGCAAGTGTTGTTTGATGTTTAAATCATGCTTGCTATGTCATTTTTTGCTGCCAAACATGGCATTAGCGAGAAAGGTCATTTGGGCACTGAATGTATTAAAGTATACACCATATATAAAAATGTCTAGCCAAAAGATTTGGGTGTACACCCATGACCAAGTATGGATCCGCCCCTGGTTGTAAGGGGATGCCCCTCTATGTTGTAAGGAGATGCTACTAGGGGCACACTAGATGTCTTCTTTTTTGGGCACAACCTTTTTCGGTTGAAACACACGAGTAAAAACTTTGAAAACACCATAGCACAAGTAAAAAAATATATTAAGAAATGGTGCTTGGTTGAAATAAACTAGAACCAAACAATTGCAACTTTTTTGGTTCACAAAGACTGCTCAAATAATTATCTCAAATAGCTTATGCATAAAAATATCTCAAATAATTATCAGATGAGTTATCTCAAAAAAGGTGACTGCAGGAAACTTAATTTTTTTTTTTTGAATTTTAACTTAAAATTTGTGAAATGATCTAAAGCCGAAAAGATATATCGATGTCAATGACCGTGTGCACTTTTTTTGCACTCCTTTTATCAATGGGCCTGGATATGTTCTATTCGGCCCTGCCTAACTTCTATATGGGCCTGGCCTTTTCGGGCAACTGTGGACGAACTTTTTTTCCTTTTCTCCCTCTACCACTGAAACTGAAACTGATGACGAACTGAAGAAATAAAAAACGGGGCCGAAACAGAGTGGAGAGGACATGCTGAATTCATACAGCGTAACACTTTTATTCAAATGTACATATCATCCCGATTACAAATGATGCCCAATCTATTCACTTACGACTAATTATCATCACATAAACAAATGCGAGACCAATTACACAAACATAAAAAAGTGCGGCCATGAGCCCCATCAAATTGCCATGCTTCTGCAATTTGATGAGTTTCTTCATCTGCTTGTTCAGCTTCTTCAGCTCTGTCGTCACTCCTGCATCCCCCACAGTAGCACCAATGGAAGGGCGGGCGCCCCCGATGGAATTGCCAGATCCAGGGGCCCCGGATCCAGATGCGCCCGATCTAAACTTGCCCAACTTCTCCGCCTCCAACAGTAAATTGAGCTCCCCTGATGCACCCTCCAGTTGAATCCGCTCTATGTACTCATCTAGCCACTCAAAATGGGTGCATTGCTTCAATTTCTGAAATCGGAAAGATGAACCCTAAATCCCAAATCCGATGGGGAAAAATGGGCAAATATGAAATTGGGAGACAAAAACCAAAATTGGCATATTGAGAAGTAAAATCTCACCTTTCCCTGCTCTGGTTTGCTCTCGCATTTCACGAATTCCCGCCCAAGGTTGCCATTCTTGTCGGTCGTTGTGACTAGCCGCTTCAGGGGTGCGATACGTGGGCATGCAGGGCATCTTGTCATGGGCACTGCGCCATAGCGCGGCCATGAGCGGCGGGAGGCTGAAGCGGAGCTCGACATTGCTAGGTCGCGGCCCGGAACGGCGTTGCTGCGCGTCGTCGCCGGAGAAAAAGAACAACAACGGTCGGGGAGGGGGAGGGGGGAGGATGGGCTCGGGTGCTGCACGGCTCGGGGCACGGCTCGGTGTCCTCTTGTACCAATGCTGACCTGGATAAGTTAGTGGGTCCCATGTTGTGGGTCCCGCTCACCTGACCAATGCTGAGTTGGATAAGTTAGTGGGTCCCATGCTGTGGGTCCCGCTCACCTGATTCGAGTTTTAAACATGTGTCTTTGGATTAGGCAGCAGTGTCGCATGGGAGCTATTTTTTCCAACGAAGATGTCGCATGCAAGCTATTACAACCAACTATGTCGCATGAGAGACAGTTCACACCAACGACGTCGCATGGGAGCTATTCACCCGTGCAAATGAGGTTGAGCAGAGGAGCCGCAACACGAGCTTGAGCTCGCTGCCATGGAAAGCCATGGCCGCCGTGGCTTCGGTGTCCGGTTTGCACGGGACGGCGGCTACAGGGAAAAAGCGCACGGCAGATATAGGGAGGAAGGAGATACGGGGGCTCACTCACCTCGCGCACGAGGTTGAAGAGGACGTAGGCTGGCCGGAGCGGAGTCGAGAGAGAGGAAGAAGCCGGCGACGTCCGGGAAGTAGAAGAGGACGCGGACGTAGTCGTTCCCGGCTCCTCCGGTCTTGCAGCTTGCGGGGGTCGACGGCGGCGGACGAGGGGCTGCTTCTCGCGGCTTCGGAAGGCTGGAGACGGCGGGGATCACGCCGGAGCAGATCTCGCGCTCGCTCTGTCTGTGGCGACGGCGGCTATGCGTGGGAGCTTACCTTGATGGGGGGAGACGAGAAGAGGGTGGGAATGGAGAGAGGAGGGGCGATTAGGGCTCTCGGCGGCATTATATAGACTCCCTAGGACGAAAATCCGAAGGAGTGCACGTCCTCGCCTGCTCATGGTATCCTACACCGTACACGCCACCAAGATCTGACACGCCAAACGCTCGTGGGACTGTTGTAATGCATTTATTGGCCCATCAAGCGTTGTAACGTCGTCAGGTTGCTAGAGAACTTCACGTCCAGCTCCGTCATGTGGTGGCGGCCAAGTCATAGCCTCAGGAGAGTGTAGCTATGTACTTCCAGGTATGTGAACACTTTTTTCTACAAGAATATTCATGTATAATAGAAAAAAAAGGTCCTTATACACATGTTCATAATATTAGTCGTGTATTGGAAAATTCATCAAATATTTTGTTTTTTTTAAACGAGGTTTCTTAGGGCTCGATTCGTTAAAAAGTAGAAGAGAGTTTTCTGATTAATTAACGGAAACCCGGGTGAAAACCGTTACAACAAGCCAACAACATGGCACCATAAACACACGCCGACCCCGAGGCCACACACCAGGCGAACCGCTGACTTCGTCACTCTAGCAACCCTTAGCCGACACCCTAAAACAAAAACTAAAGCGGTTGCTCCGGCATTCAAGCCGACCCGAGGCCGCGCACCAGGTGAGCCACCTACTCTGCCGCTCGAGAAATCGGAGCTGACACCCGACAACCATCTCTGGAGTCCCCGCTCCGACGTACACATGGAAACCCCACACACTGACACTGAGGCCCCACACCAGGCGAGCCATCAGCTTCATCACCCGAGCAACCGCAGTCGAGACTCGAAGCTGCTCTGCTCGCACACGCCAACTCTACCTAGGGGACCAGAGCCGCCTCACCAGACCCACGCACCCAACCGTGCCACCCGGCCAGCAGAGCAACAGGAAAGCGTCCTCGAAAAAAAATCCTCACGAAAAAAAGAGCAACAGGAGAGCGCCCAGCCCGTTGCGCGTATGCACCTCCCAGCACACACACTCCCACGCCGCACCGTCCACCATTTGACCCCCAACCACGCTGCCCGGAGCTCGCAGCTCAACCAAGGAACCGTTGCGGACGCTGCATGCAGTAGCTCATCTTGCACGGCTCCCGCTTAGGTGAAGCCATGCCGGATCCAACCTAGGATGACCAGATCCGGCCGCCATGCATCTCCGCCGTCCCTCAGCAGCGGGATGTTCATCGTGTACTTGAAAATATATTCATCATATATTTTAAAAATATTCATCATATATTATTATTGTTTCATTTGTTTCCCAAAATAACATCGTGTTTTAGAAAGTATTAGTTGCACTACAAACTTAATCATTGAGCAATTAAAAATATTATATTTATAAAAAATCATGTAAATATAAAAGTGTTTTCATGTTTAAAAAAATGAACATTTCATTAAAAATGACGAATCTTTTTTAATCTTGATGTGATTTTCTAAAAATACCATTAACATTTTTGTAGTCCATATTTTAAAAACACGATAATCATGATGTAAAAATAAAAGTATTCTCATATTTTTTTAAATGTGGTACTTTTTTTAAAACATGATGATTTTTCGTAATCATGGTGCTCTTTTCTGAAAACACGATAAACATTGTTCCAGAAAAGTGTTACTGCCATTTTATGGTGTTCCCGTATTTTAAAAACGCACTAATCATGATGTTAAAATAGACTTGTTCCCACATTTAAAAATAAAATTAGTTTTCTAAACAAGTTAGAATATTTCTTGTAATGTGATGAACATTTTTCTAATAGATCGTAAATTGCTTTAGAAAATATCTATTGAACAAAAAATGCATGACGAACCTTTTTGATTTCATGATGGCCATTTTTTAATACATGATGAAACTTACGTTCAAGTACACGATGGACATTCTTTTTAAAAGTTCATGATGACTCTATAAAATATGCTGCGATCATTTTCTTAAAACATGACGAACAATTATCCAAAAACCATGAACATTTTTGAAACATGACGACCAAAAGTTGACCTGACACTGCACCTCGGTTCCTACTCACTAGCTAGCATTTTGGCTGACTGCCAGGAGCTCTTTCGTGGCTCCAAGTTCGACAAAAAAAATCACCACGAGAAGGGCATCCATATGATGGGTTCCTTCAAGCCCATTTTTATTTCCAAAATTGTACTTTCACATATCAAATATTTTTTTTGAGATTCACATCTCAAAATTCTGAAAAAGTACACGATACATATAGATGTATACCATCAAAAATGAGCTTTTTTTACAGTTTTATATGTGGCGTACACAAAAACACAAACACATCCATGACAATGAGTTTTTTACTCCTCTCCAGGCTAGAATTTTGCACCGCTGTGGTGTCGTCATTTCAGATGGCGCCGTCACCGTTTGATAGTGTTAGACGTTGCATATCTTTCTCTGCTTTCTACTGTTGCATTCAATACACGTACCAACACCTCTCTGTCCCGTTCGTACAAGTAGCGGGAGCAAGCGAGCTCGTGTGCTCTACCGCCGCTCTCCTCCCTAGGACGCATTTTACATCGATTAATCTTATGTACGAATGTGACAAGCTTTAAATGGACCTTAGTCCAAGTGTGTGGAAATAATCGAGATATATTTTTAAATAGTGTTAACTTTTGATTTGCCGATGTACGATCTGTAATGGACAAATCATTCTGTGTGGTACTGTGGTTGTCAAGTTGGTGGTTGTGGAGTTGCATCATGGAGCCATGAATTGGGGCCATGGGTTGGTGAGTGAAGAAGACAAAAAAACCTCCTTGTCCATTTTTTGATAGCCTAGCAGCGACTTTGTAAAGTTTAATTTCTTCGCGCTGCAAAAAGAAAAGGTTTAATTTCTCTGGCAAATGGCGTGGTGCGGCAGTACATACACATAGAAAAGAGGTAGAGTAATAAAAGGTGGCGATTGTTAATTATAAAGTTTAAATTATATGGAAATCCAAAAGGAAATAAATGGTTAGTTGGAGCCATATACATTCAGCAATGTTTTATAGTGACCATAACTGGTTTTACATAATTTTTCAACATAAAAGTTTCTCCTAACTCTTTCAAGAATACAATTCCTTGACCGATTACAGTACGATTCTTCAACATCAATCTTATCCATTGGTATCTAAAAGGTTATCATATTTCAAATAGCACAAAGTGCCTGGAATGCTCGATTTTGATATACTGCAGTACCCTAGAGGTTTTTTTAGAAAGGTTGTGAGTTTATTCCTCCGTAATAGGGTTACAATTGGTTGCTAAGAGCCTAGAAATACAATCAAGAGGATGATGTAACCAATAGGCGGTTCGATCATCGTTTCTACAAAAAAATTGCTTAGCAATTGACAACCCTATTATTCTCATGATCAATTTTCACGAGGATAAACTAAGGCCTTCGAATAATCGTCTGATCTCTGTAATGACATGTCCATATGCAATATCCTAGAGGTTGTTGCCTAGATTTCTCTTTCTAGTGACGGTGATGGACTTGCGAATACAACTATTTTCTCATCTTTCTAGATTTGTCCTAACTCTTCAAGAAATACAATTGTTTGGGCGCGTTGGTGGCGGTGGCAAGGGGATTGGCACTAGTAGAAAAAGGACTTAATGTGAGACACATTAGTGCTGGTTCGATTTTGGCCCGGTACTAATGGTACCATTAGTGCCGGTTTGAACGGCTATGCATTAATATCGGTTCGTTTTTAACCTTTAGTAATGGTTAGTGCCACGAACCGATACTAAAGGGGTGGTGCCAGGCTGGCGTCAGGCTGAGGTCCCGCGATCACCTTTAGTACCGGTTCGTGGCACAAACCGGTACTAAAGGGCTAACCTTTAGTACCGGTTCGTGCCACGAACCGGTACTAAAGGGGTTTGACCTATAGTCCCGGTTGGAGACACAAACCGGCACTATAGGGCAATTTTCAAACTCTACCCCCCCCCCCCCCCTTATCGTCATTTCAGTTTTGAAAAATACAAAAAAAATGATAAAAATTTCAAAAAATAAAATTCTTCGAGATGTAGTTATATTACTACATCCACTAGTTAGGAAAATTAAAAACTTAAATTTGGACATGTTTTGCAAAAAGTGTAGGGAAAATGTAAAACGGCTATAACTTTTGCATACGATGTCGGAAAAAAACGTATAATATATCAAAAAATTCAGCACGAAAATCCGCATCCGATGGTGACAGCCTATGACCTGTTTGCAATTTTTTAGAATCCTCAAATTCCAAAAGGAAAAAAGATATGCTCAAATTTCAGTTTTTTTTATTTTGGTTAAATCTGGTCAAACTATGGTCAAACTACTTATTCAAGAAGTATTAATGTTGCTACATAATTATTAAAGAATATTAGTGTTACTAAATAATTATTTCAATTTTTTGAATTTTGGTCAAATCTGGTCAAACTATTGTCAAACTGTGGTCAAACTTATTCAAGAAATATTATGTTACTAAATGTTTTTTAGAATAATAGTTCCAAACTCAAACGGTGAAACGTGTGATCTAGTGCTCAAGCTAAACTGCTGAGGGTTAATAGGATTGACAGCTTACATTTGTCAGGAAAACAACAAGTGCAGACTTGGAAACGAGGGAGAATAGAACCCGAAAGTTAAGCGTGCTTAGGCTAGGGTAGTGAGAGGATGGGTGACCGTCCGGGAAGTTAGATGATTTGGAATGATGAGGGGTGATTAGAGATTAGAGATTAAATTGAGCAGTGGCGAGGGGTGATTAGAGATTAGAGGTTAAAATAATTCAAAAAATGAAAATCGAAAAAAATCAAGTATTTTTTACAAATTTTAAAAAAAATTCAAAAAAAACCTTTAGTACCGGTTGGTAACACCAACCGGTACTAAAGGTCCCCCATACCACGGCGCGAGCTCACGCCACGTGGTGGGTCTTTAGTGGCGGTTCGTGCCGAACCGGTACTAAAGGGGGGGGGGGCTTTAGTCTCCACCCTTTAGTGCCGGTTGCAGAACCGGCACTAAAGGCCCTTACGAACCGGTTTTAAAGCTCCGGATTCTACTAGTGTGGTGTCGACTTGCTGCTCCTTTCTTCCTCCACATCATAGGGCAGGTTTGTCTATGACCAAAACTACAGTCGGTATGCATCTGGGACACTGGTCGAGAATGAGAGGATCGAGTGTGCACGGTTCGGTGAAGGGCGGCCATTGCTTCATTGGCAGCGCCCTCTACTTGGAGTTGCTCAGCTGCTGGGTATTGGAGGTCCGGTCCATCGACTCGCGTGCCTCCTCCTCCCCGCCTCGATAAATCCTCCATGCTGGTGTTGTTTTTCCTATGGTTCTCTTGCTCGCTTAAATTACCATGGTTTCTTGCTTCGGTATTAGTGTCACCGTAGAAAGGAGTTCAACTATTGTATTGGACATAAGTTTCTCTTTGTTAATACAACCAGGGTGTCATGCAGGCTTTGTCAAGTTCAGAGCTGGCTAAATCCCAGTATGGCCCCCTCATCGAAGAGATCAAAGACATTCTCTCCTCACGGGATGAATTAATTGTGGTTTGGGCTAGTCGAACCGCAAATTCTGCGGCACATAAACTAGCTAGAAATGGCTGCCTGAATAAGTTATGTAAGACTTGGTTTTATGTTCCACCGAATTGTATTTGTGACATTGTCGTGGCTGAGGCCACTTATAAATAATAAAAGGCAGCAAGTTTGAATCTCAAAAAAAACGGTGTATCGTTTCTTTACTTAAGGCATCGTCTCCAAATTGTGTTACAGCAACAACTAGGCCACCTAGCTTGACACTTTGCTGCAAGCCTTCCACTGCAAGCATACTATTCTTTCAGACCCAAGGCATCAACTCTTGCACCGGAATGGACTAGCATGCATCTGCATGCATGATGTCGTGACCACAAAAGCAGTCACGTAAGTACTCCCTCCGTCCGGAAATACTTGTCATTGAAATAAATGTATCTAGATGTATTTTAGTTTTAGATACATCCATTTTCATCCATTTTGATGACAAGTATTTCCGGACGGAGGGAGTAGTTAAGGACAGCATCGATAGAGACGGAGGCGATGGAGACGTGAGGGTGGTGGCCCTGCCTCACCCATGCGTGAAGCTTCCTGAAAACGAGTCTTCACTCGCGTGTCGAGAGTCGATTGAAAGCGCGTCTATCGGGCCGATGTGCTTGTCAAAAAAATGAGTGAACACAAAAGAGAATAAAGGAGAAAGCGTGGCATCGCCCGTAAGTGCCCGTGGCGTTGTACAAGTACAACCGCGAAATACACTTGATTGTATGTGCACTCTATATGGATTTATTTATTTTACAAAAAAATCATAATAGTTCAGAATTTTTTAGAATAAATTTGACTTTCTTTTGCACTAGTATATAAATTTTCACAAATAGTAAAAAACCAGTCTTGACTTTAGTGCAAAAAAAGTTTATTTGCTATTATAGGTCACTATTCACAATATTTTTGCTTATCTTTTTTGAAAAGAAGTCAAAGGACAGTTTTATTTTTGTGGAGTTTCTTTATAAATACAATGGAAGGTCTTATTTCAAAAACATTTTCCTAATTTTTTGACCTTTTATTTAATTACTATTTTTCGCATATAGCGTGTAGATACACCCATAGACCAAATGCCCCCCTCCTTGTAGAACCCGGCTACTTAAATGCCCCTCATACGCTCCGGATGAAGGCGGACGGCTTGATCTGTGGCCGTTCACAAAATCATCACCCAGTTGGCTGTTGGGGAACGTAGTAATTTCAAAAAAAATCCTACGCACACGCAAGATCATGGTGATGCATAGCAACGAGAGGGGAGAGTGTCGTCCACGTACCCTCAGACCGTAAGCGGAAGCGTTATGACAA
Organism: Triticum aestivum; assembly: GCF_018294505.1. Taxonomy (NCBI): domain Eukaryota; kingdom Viridiplantae; phylum Streptophyta; class Magnoliopsida; order Poales; family Poaceae; genus Triticum; species Triticum aestivum. Next base: position 635,561,824 of record NC_057813.1, read on the forward strand.
CGCGGTTGATGTAGTCGTACGTCTTCACGATCGACCGATCCTAATAGCGAACGTACGGCACCTCCGCGATCTGCACACGTTCAGCTCGGTGACGTCCCACGAACTCACGATCCAGTAGAGCTTCGAGGGAGAGTTCTGTGCTTCAGAAATGTGCTTCAGAAACAACTAGGCCACCTAGCTTGACACTTTGCTGCAAGCCTTCCACTGCAAGCATACTATTCTTTCAGACCCAAGTCATCAACTCTTGCACCGGAATGGACTAGCATGCATCTGCATGCATGATGCCGTGACCACAAAAGCAGTCACTAAGTAGTTAAAGGACAGCATCGATAGAGATGGAGACGATGGAGACGTGAGGGTGGTGTGGCCCTGCCTCATCCATGCGTGAAGCTTCCTGGAAACGAGTCTTCAATCGCGTGTGGAGAGTCGATTGAAAGCGCGTCTATCGGGCCGATGTGGTTGCCATCGGTGCCGTCAATGTGGGAACAAAAAAGAGAATAAAGGAGAAAGCGTGTGATGTGATCACCCGTACCCATTGATTCCTGGTTGTATCTACACTTTATATGGATTTTTTGAAGTCAAAATAGTTCGGAATTTTTTTAGAATATAAATTTGACTTTTTTTGCACTAGTCTATAAATTTTCACGAATGAAAACCAGTGTTGACTTTAGGGCAAAAAAATTTATTTGCTATTATAGGTCACCATTCACAATATTTTGGCTGATTTCTTTGAAAAGAAGTTAAAGAGGTGTTTCCTTTCTGTGATTTTTCCGGTTCATTTGATGAGGAGTATCAAAACAAGGAGCTTGAAGAATTCATTCAAAAAGAGTTCATCGATTTGTCAGACTCGGACAACGAAGATGCCGAGTTGATGATGGTGGTTAGGCCAACTCCACCGCACGACCTATCTGTGACCCATCCGGTTCAAATTTGTCCGTTTGGGGTAAAATACGACCCAGCGGTAATACCCAAACGGACAAAGCTGTCCGCTGGTGTCCGTTTTCTGTCCTCCTGACCCCAAACATGGACCAAATTTGCGCGAGATATGGGGTTGGACAGACACGAAACGGACGCTGTTGTTGGTTGCTCTTATCCACTACAAGAAATATGCTATCTTGTGACCTCCACTATTGGTCACTGAAAGGTCATAGTTTTTTATTTGCGACCTTTTTGTGACAAAAAACAGAAGGTCAAAAGCTGAGGGTCGTAAACTGACTATAGCGACCTTCTCTGTGAGAAGGTCGTGGACGTTTATGACCAAAATATTCCTACTGTGGCGTTTTGGTCACTAGCAGCCTCCCCAGTCCACGTAGGCATCCAGCGTGGCAAGCTGATGTGGCACAAGATTCAGCCCGGTCCAATTCGGTTTTCTACATGGGTCTAGCCCAACAATTCGGTCTTTTTACTATATTTTTTCTCTATTAATTTTCTCTAGCTACATGGGCCTGGCCCAACAATTTGGCCTTTTTATTTTCTAGGCATGGCCTTTTGCAGTCCATTTCATTTTTATTTTAAAGGGTTTTTTATGGTCCAATTTTTAGATGGGTCCCAATTGTCAGATTTTTCCTGGCAGTGGAGCCACATCGCTTTTTATCAAAGACCTCATCAGCTTTCCATTTCTCACATTTCTCACGTACACAAATGACAAATATTTCTAATGAAACAGAACTACGTACAAAGTATATTTCTCACATTTCTTACAGTTTTACAACTTCACTAGATTCTGCTCTAGAATGTGCTGACTACTACAGAATACAATATAACTAGGTACAAAGTACAACCAAAACACAAGGCAGATTATCTAGATAACCACCATGCTTCATCGTCTTCTCTTCCAAACAAGTGGAATGAGCCCTCTCTTCTCCTAGGCGTGCTCCTCCTACAACAGCAGCAACAGTAGGTCAAGAACAACAATAGAGTCATATGAGCTGCTTCTGCTCCTATTAAACAGAATAACAACAAATCGAGTTAATAAACAAGCTTGAAGCACTATGGGAAACAAAAGCATAAAAACAAACTAATGTCTCGGGTATAATCATAGGATAAATCTGTGTTGAAGCACTGTGTTTAGATGTATTTTAATTAATTTCAAATGTGTAATGTAAGGTGTTGTGGATCAATGTATAAGAACAGCAGTTTGTAAATAACAGGAACAACTTGGTATTACACACAGAGCACTATACAGATTTTAGCTTTTCTATCCAAGTACTAATAGCAAAACATAGTAAATTAATTGAGACACTCATAAATACTTGCCGAGAGACTAAGATGAAACGTGCATATATATACTACTGTAAATTAATTGAGACGCTCATGCCAACATGTTTAGATCGAAATGCACTAACAAGTAGTACCTGCGAAACTAACAAGCTGGTTGGTGATCAATCACAGGCACATCAAATGTACAGTTAGTACCTGCAAAACAACCACATACATTGCCCCCAAAATGAAACATACTAGTAATTACTAGGCGATGCAGATTGCAGATCAAAAAGGAAATCCAACCCCTCTTTGAAGACAATTATTTATAGTGGTAAGTAAGAATCAGGGTGTTTGGCTCATGTGTAAATATATTGCACAACAAAACAAATTCAGTTTTTGATTAATAACCAGTTTTCAGAGCCTTTGGCTGATGTAGGCGATGCTCAAGAAGTAGTACTTGGGTATTCTGCCTGCCTACTAAACAGTAGAGGAGGAGGAACATAGCTATCAAAGTCCCCACCAGGTGCAAACAAAAGACCAACCCGAACAACAGCTATGGTGGAAACTCCAAACACTCTACCAATAAATGTTACTACCAGTGTCTTTCCAATAATTAAGAGACCTAATATCAAAGAGACTGCTGGGAAGTTTGACAGAAACATCTTTGAAACAGCTTTGGGTCAATAGACATTCCAACCTGGAAAGAAACAAACCAGGGTAAGCATTAAGATTTAAGAAGGTATCAAATATGGTCGGAACTTATAAAAGGAATTAGATATGGAGTGCGTTCTAAAGTAATTCAAGCATTGATGTTCAAGAAACATAATTCTTCCAACATATGTGCATTGATGTTCGGAGGCATAGCAAGCAGAAACTATTGAGCACTAGACCTACATCAGGAATTGAAATTCTTCCAACTCTGAACAGCAATGCGTTGCAGGAGAATAAAATTAACGTATAAATAATTAGTGAAACCCAGAAAATAATCATGAATCTTACAATGCAGAGTGACATTATTCTACATCAGGTACATAAAGTTCAGGTAGTTAAGGCTCACTGCTATCGTGTTAATTTCCTCACAGCAAAATTACCGAAATACATGAAAAACGAAGAAACAGAACCTTGAGCTGGACAGGGTGGAGTTTGCCAGCACAGCAAGAGTACGAAGATCCAGACAGCTTATGGAACTCGTCGGATTCCTGGCAGTGGCAGCAAGATTGGTATATGCCTTGTGAACCTAATAGAGTTAAAACAGGGCTAGTGTGACTCACTAGCTGCAATAGCATCGAGGCTTCAATGGATAAACTGTATATTTGGGGAAAGAAGACACTAACCTCTCGGACTGCGGTGCCAACAAAGTCGCCGTTTTCATCATCTAGCATTCCAGCTGGTAGCTCCAATATAAACTTCCCAATAGGAACTCTAGCCTGAAAATTTCTGGAAGGGTCAATAATCAACAGAATGTTTTGTTCATCGAATATGCAACCTTTCGCTGCGAAGCACAGTAATATATATATACCTGTTCAGTAAGAACAACATAAGTTTGCCCTTTGGACTGCAAAAGGATCAACACAGCAACAGCAGGCCCTCTTGCAAAGAAAATCCCTGGAATCTAAATACATTGCAGATCAACAGGATGAACGAAAATCCACAAAATATGTACCAATTTAAAAGGTAAGGCGGAGTACCAATGATTATTTCAGAACTGTCGAGAACAAAGATTTCGCGAGCATATCAATTAGATAGCTCTAAATCCATCATGCTAACACAAACGATTTGGCAAACCCTGGTGAAGCGCATATATTGCGCGCCTTAGTCTGTCGCAGCTCCTCATCCTGTTCTATCCTATCTGCACCTACCTGATGATCTCTATACTTACTCTTGTTGATCCAAACCCTGTTTGTGTCTAGGAAATCTTTATATAGAGAAACACATTAAAATTGCATGAATCACAAACTGCTACTACTTGCCAGTAAAAGTGGATAGAATCCTGGGACGTTGTGATCACCTTGGCTTGGGTTTTCTCGTCCATGATGTCGGCCTTGAACTTGAGGAATCCCACGCGCTGCCCGAACATGTCCACCCCCTGCGCACACCGCGCGCCGTGAATTTCAGATGTGCCATCGGTCGATTGATTCCGGAACGACATCGTAACAGCTCAAACATTTCGATGTGAGAGTGTGAGAGGGGGAGGAGCACCTGGATGAGGATCTGGCGGAGGCTGAGCTTCCCGTGGGCAAGCAGGCCCTTCTCCGCCTGCAGGCTCTCCAGCCACCGCCTGAAGAGCGCCGAGTCCAGCGCCTTCCTGAAGTCCGCCTCGGGGAGGCCCGGTGCCGCCATGACCCTCGTTCTCGAACTCGTCGTCGGGGGAGGCCAGGCTCTGCAGCTTCTCGGCAGTGTGCTCTGCGCCATCTCCGCCTTCCTCTCCCTCCGCGCCCCCTCCTCTGACGGATCCTCCCACCCGTCGCCCAGGCGGCGAACCTGGCCGGCGCGTGGTCGCGAGAGAGACAGTGTGCATGGTGGGGTCGAGCGCGGCGTCCAGAAGTGCAGCGCTGACGGCCTCGAAAGCCGGGCGGAGGTCGAGCACGACGAATAGCGCCGGCCGGGAGCGCGCGGCCGCCCGCCAGGAGCGGCAGCACGCCATGGCGCCGCGCCACAGGTCCTCCAGGCCCAGCCGTGAGAACGCCTCCGCCAGGCACACGGACGTCAGATCCGCCCACTCCCTCTGCTCCTCCTCCTCCCACGGCGCCGCCTCGCCGGCCTCGCGTCCGGTCGCCATCTCGCCTCCGCTCGCTTTTCTCTTCGGGTTGGTAGGCTGGTTGGTTCGGTTGGGTGGTGAGGGAAGGGGAGGGGCGAGAGGAGGGGGGCATGGGGGAGGCCATGAACGACGGCGAGCTCCGCCGGAGAGAGGTGGCGGTGGCTGCGATGGATCTGGAAGGGAGGCGGCGATGGATTGGGTTGCGGGGCTCGCGGTGAGGTGAGACGAGGAGAGATGGTGAGGGGAGGGAGGGACGAGGTCGGCAGCGGTGGGTGAGGAGGACGGCGAGGTCGGCGGTGAGTGAGGAGGACGGCAAGGTCGGCGGTGGATCGGGAGGCGGCGGGGTGAGATTGGATCGGGATGTGGCGGCGGCGGTGAGCAGATGGGGGGAGAAGGGTGCGATGGGGGAAGGGGTGTGATGTGATCTAGGGTTTGTGCTGCGCTGGGGTGGATGGACGGATGGATGTGGGATGGTGAGATGGATGGATGGATGGATGAGTGCCATGTCATCGATCCGTGGGAATGGTTCTAATTGGTTCGGAAAATCAGTGATTTAAAAGAGTTAACAAGTACAAAAATTAGAGGGATTTTATGAAATAGCTATCAAAAATATTTTGCAAAAGGGTACCCCACACAAACTTTCACTAGAGTTAAACCACATTTTATGGATAAGGACCAATTTGTAAGCATTTCTCATCATTCTAGCTATTTTTAATCATTTTTCGAGTGCCTCAAATGATGTTTTTTTGTGAAGAACCTACTAAATAATTATTGCAAAATTGCATCAAATCATTTTTCTAAAATACTAGGTCATATTTAATGCATAATTGACCAAATGGTTGGGTGTAAAAAGTTTTGATCCACCTCTGGTGAAAAAGACAAATTTCCGCCAATTCAGTTGAAAGCGGGTTAAATCTGAACTGCAGCTACCTCATAGTTTGCTCTTTATTTTTTCAAAAAATCATTTCTAGGTACATAAGTATCTATTTAATCAGAGAAACTCAAAAAAATTATAAGATTCAACCACTAGCTAGGAACGGTCATTCCCGTCGTTTTGACCGCATTTTAAAACGGGCAAAAAAAATCAAAAAAAATCAAAAAAATGGAAAACCTTCGCATTGTGTCATTATATATGACCAAGTTTCCAGGAAAAATAATAAACTTGTAATACATAAATTATTTTAAAAAAGTGTTCTCAGAAATGAGCTATCATGCATGAAGATTCATGGCTTTCAAGCCAAATGATCAATCTTATGGCATCATTCATGGCATAGTTTTTTCAAATGATCTCATATTGTGCACAAGGGTGCATATTGGAATTCCAAACAATGTTGCCTAAGGGAGTTTTCAATTTCATTGCACACAAGAGCCATCTTCCATTTTCTGAGTGCCTCAAATGAGGGTTTTTTGTGAAGGACCTACCAAATAATTGTTGCAAATTTGGACCTAATAAATTTTATAAAATACTAGGCCATATTTAGTGCACAATTAACCAAATGGTTGGGTGTAAAAAGTTTTGATCCACCTCTGGTGAAAAAGACAAATTCCCGCCGATTCAGTTGGAAGCGGGTCAAATTTGAACTGCACCTGCCTCATAGTTTGCTATTTATTTTTTCCAAAAATCATTTATAGGTACATAAGTGTCTATTTAATCATAGAAACATCAAAAAAATTCCAAGATTCAACTACTAGCTAGGAACGGTCAAGCCCGCCGTTTTGACCGCATTTTGAAACGGGCGTAAATTTTTTTAAAAAAAAAACAAAAAATTGGAAAACCTTCGCATTGTGTCATTATATATGACCAAGTTTCCAGGAAAAATAATAAACTTATAATACAATAATTATTTTAAAAAAGTGTTCTCAAAAATGAGCTATCATGCGTAAAGATTCATGGCTTTCAAGCCAAATGATCAATCTTATGGCCACATTCATGGCACAGTTTATTCAAATGATCTCATATTGTGCACAAGGGTGCATCTTGGAATTCCAAACAATGTTGCCTAAGGAAGTTTTCATTTTATTTGCACGGAAAATCCATTTTTCATTTTTCGAGTGTCCAAAAGGAGGTTTTTTTTGTGAAGGAACTACCAAATAATTGTTGTAAAAATGTACCAAATCAATTTTATAAAATACTAGGCCATATATAATGCATAATTGACAGAATGGTTGGGTGAAAAAAGTTTTGATCCACCTCTGGTGAAAAAGACAAATAGTTGTCGATTCAGTTGGAAACGGGTCAAATTTGAATTGTAGCTGCCTCATAGTTTGCTCTTTATTTTTTCCAAAAATCATTTCTAGGTACATAAGTATCTATTTAATCATAGAAACACCAAAAAATCCAAGATTCAACCACTAGCTACGAACGGTCAAACCCGCCGTTTTGACCGCATTTTGAAACGGGCATAAAAAATTCAAAAAAATCAAAAAATTGGAAAACCTTCGCATTGTGTCATTATATGTGACCAAGTTTCTAGGAAAAATAATAAACTTGTAATACGGTAATTATTTTAAAAAACTGTTCTCAGAAATGAGTCATGAAGTGTGAAGATTCGTGGCTTTCAAGCCAAATGATCAATCTTATGGCCACATTCATGGCATAGTTTGTTCAAATGATATCATATTGTGCACAAGGGTGCATATTGGAATGGAAAACAATGTTGCCTAAGGAATTTTTCATTTTCTTTGGACGAAAAAACCATTTTCCATTTTCTGAGTGCTTGAAATGAGTTTTTTTGTGAAGGACCTACCATATATTTGTTGCAAAATTGGACCTAATCAATTTTACAAAATACTAGGACATATTTAATGCACAATTGACAAAATGGTTGGGTGTCAAAAGTTTTGATCCACCTCTGGTGAAAAAGACAAATTCCCGTCGATTCAGTTGGAAGCGGGTCAAATTTGAACTGCAACTGCCTCATAGTTTGCTCTTTATTTTTTCCAAAAATCATTTATAGGTAAATAAGTATCTATTTAATGAGAAATACATGGTTTGATGGTGAGACATCGAGGTTTGGACGGTGGCCGAGGGCCCAAACTCTAGAGCGCGTAAGCTGGCATGCCCGCCGCGTGGTCACCGTGTGACCGTGGCGTTGCCATGTGTTCTGGACGGCCTAGGCATGTCTAGTGGGTTGGGCACTCCCCAAATAGGTGCTAGGAAGAAAATCACAACATAAGATTCTCACGAGGAGACCGATCGATGCTCAAACATGAATAAGCAGCCAAGTGTTTGATTTGCGGTACGAGAAATGCACATGGCTAATGGGCGTGAGTTTTGGCTAAGGATGATCAGTTACTAAGAAGACCGTCTTCACAAATTTTCACCTCAAAAGGAGGAGCCTAGGTGGTACTTGCTTTACAAAGTACCACATTGGACATAAATACGAATATTGAAGCTGGGCTCAAAATAATGAATGGATTGAGCTGGCATTTGGTGGAGGATGGTTATTTGGGCATAGAAAAGCACTGTAGAAAATGGATACCATTTGGACATGCCAAAGTGGTACTCCCTTCACAAAGTGTTGCTCTGAACAGAATAGGAAAATGAATATTTTCGAATTATTTTTGAACTAGGCAAGGAATGTTTTTGACATATTTGATGAAGATATGATCCAAAACATTTATGAGGTTTTTTGGGGAATTTTGGGAATAACAGAAATATAGGTTGCTTCACAACCTAGGGCAAAAACTGCCACATGGACATGACACATAGGCAAAACTGATGAGATGGCGCCTAGTCATCACAACCCACCACAATCTACAAGGCTATGACCATCTATATTGGTCATTAACAACTAGAAATAAGGCAGTGGACTAGTACTGTTTGCTTTGTGACCATTTCGTGTAAGGAAATTACGACCTTTCTGACCAAAATGGTCGCAATGGTTTAGGGTTTGGAGCCCCCCGAACAGCTTTTGACCAATTGGTCTGAAATGGTCATAGATCTATGACCAATTCTTCCAGGGTCACTGACAAAAGGTCACTAGTTGACATATTTCTTGTAGTGGTCCGCTTCGTCCGCTCTGTGGCCCATAAATCAGTGACTCCACATCCTCGCCTCGCTGGCCGCCGCCGCATGCCGCCGTCCCTCCGCCTCCCTGTTCCCCGCGCAGGCTGCCGCCGACCCTTCGCCTCCCCGCTCGCTGCGCCGTTCCTCTGCCTCCCTGTTGGCTGCGCCGTTCCTCCGCCTCCCCCTTTGCTGCGCAGGTCGCCGGGTGGCGAGGCGGCGTGGTGCTCGTGCACGAACCGCACGAGCGCGTCGGCCACCCACGGGAGCGCGAGGAAGTAGGTGGCGTGCCGCGAGCGTGGCGCGGTGGTCCCCCGCCGCGAGCATCAGGTCGCGGCGCTCCTGGCAGAGCGCGGCCACGGGGGACACGTCCACCGCGTCCAGCCGCGAGCTCCGGCACCCTATCCCGCCCTACGCCCTCGCCCGCGACGGCATTGCCCGCCCCCGACGCCGCCAAGTACGTGCCCCGCCCGCCAGAAAGAAATAAGAGCCACGAAACAAGCGTGTGGGAGCAAGCAAAGATGACGTGGGTGTGTGAGCTAGGTACTGAACATGGAGCTACGCGCGCGCGACGCGAGCGTGGCACGACAGGCACGGGCACATGGAGGAGCTGCCGGAGACGAGGACTGGCCATGGAATCGCGGAGGAGCAGGGTCGCGGAGGAGCAGGGCAGCCCGGGAGCTCGGGGTGGACGCGTGCGGGAGGGCGCGGTGGGCGCAGACGGCACGGCCTGGGCGCGGGCGCAAGCTTGGGCGGGCGCGGCCGGGGCACAGACGCGTGAGGACGCGGTGCAGGCGCAGGTGGGCGAGCATGGCACAGGCGCAGGCACAGGCGAACGCGGAGCGGTGCCGCGGCGAGGGCGAGGCTGGGCGAGCTCGCGGCGAGGCGGTGGTTCGCGCGGGGCGGCATGGCAGGCTATGGGCAAAGCAGGGCGGACAGTTTGGGGGTTTCAGAGGCCTTGTGCGCGTTGGGTGTAGATTCCCCATACGTCTATCCGCCCCCCGGCCGTCCGCCAAATCACACCCCAAACGGACAAAAGCGGACGTCCAGATGGGTCACGGATGGGTCACGCGGTGGAGTTGGCCTTAGCATCCAAGAGGAAATGAAGAGGGAACTAGAGCGCATTCTCAACTTCAATGATCCGACCAAAGAGAGGTGAGTTCTAAACTGGGATAAGGTCGCTGCTACATGACTGTTGTACAAGGACTACTTCCAACCTGGATCAACATTCCCTGAAATATATTTTTTGTCGATGCTCTCGTATGTTGTATGGTGCTGAGTTGGCCGACTAAAATGTGACATGTTCAATAGTTAAATGTGAGGGATATGCGCATGTTGAGATGGATGTGTGGCCACACAAAGAAGGACCGAGTCCGGAATGATGATATTATAGGGTTGGGGTAGCACTGATTGAGGAGGAGCTTGTCCAAGTTTGAGATGGTTCGGGCATATTCTGTGTAGGCCTCTAGAAGCAGTACATACTGGATGGCTAAAACGTTCTGATAATATCAGGAGAGGTCCGGTAGAGCAAACTTGACATGGGAGGAGTCAGTAAATAGAGGTCTGAAGGAATAGAGTATCAGCAAAGAACTAGCCATAGACATGTGTGTGTGGAAGCTTGTTATCCATCTGCCAGAACCATGAGTTGGTTGCGAGATCTTATGGGCTTTACCTCTAGCCTATCCAACTTGTTTGGGACTAAAGGCTCGTGCAAACCCTTGTTCTTATGCATGGGGGAGGGAGTGGAGGCACATGATCCATACCCCGGTCTCAAGAAGGATTGTCATGGAAAACTCTCGTTCTTTCGTTTTGCCGAAATGCACGGGTGCTCTGAGGATGTTTGCATTAGGTACTCTCATCGATGTCATTGGTGAGATGGTCCGGATGGGGGAGTGCACCTGCCCTGATCTCTCACTGTGGTGAGGTGTTTGGAGCGAGAGAACTGATTGGGCAAGATACAGAAAGGTTGATGGCTATTGGAGTTGCAAGAGGTTTTCCATCTATGCTCGGTTCAGTTGATTGCATGCATTGGCAATGGAAGAACCGCCCCAAATGTCTATGTCGGGTGTATCAAGGTCACACCAAAGAGGTCATCATCATACTAGAAGTATTGGCATCAAGGGACTTATGGATTTGACATACTTTCTTTAGCATTCATGGTTCTCACAATGACATCAATGTGCTCCAACAATCTCCGTTGTTTATGAGACTGATGGGGATGCCCTGCCATGCACCTACACCATCAACATGGACAATTACAACATGGGGTACTACCTTATCAATGGTGTCTATCATTAGTGGGGAGTTTGTCAAGACCATATCTGACCCCCATGGCAACAAGCAATGGCACTTTGCGCAAAAATGCAAGAAGTAGCTAGGAAGGGTGTGGCGAGCGTATTTAGAGTGCTCCAAAATTGTTGGTGTATTGTTCAGGGAGCTACAACAATGTGAGAATCCGAGACTTTATGGCAGCTGATGACATGTTGTGTCATTTTACACAATACGATTATCGAGTATGAGGGTGAAGGGGCAGTCCGAACGCATAATTTTGTGAAGCCCAGAGTACAAGCCCGCCTCCAGGAACAAGATGCAAAACATACTGTGAACTTTCTAGAGATGCTTCAGAATCTTCGAGATCAAAAGGTGCACGTGCAACCACTCAATGAACTTGTGGAGCATATGTGGGTCCACAATAGAAAACCAAGAAGTTTAATGTTTGATTGTGCACTTAGAATAAATTTTATGTTTGAACTATGTATTAAGCTTTAGAGAACACCGTTGTGACCTGTGAGTGTCATCTTTCCCTGCGATACGGGCCCACATGGAAAAAATAATGGATCTCTCCCGGGGATTTATTCCTAGGGATCTTAGATTTTCTAGTGATTCATCAAATGGAAAGAAATGAAAAAAAGTTTGGCTTTGTGCTTTTGATTCTACTCTGTCGTGGTTGAATTATTGTTAGGTTGTGGTCCTCCCATAGTTCCATGTCTATATTTCTATTTTTTTTACGTTCATGTTATTGAATTTTTAGAGGTTCTTGCAGTTTTTTTCCGGTAAAGGGCACATTTTTATTAACTCAAAGTGAAGCATTAAGGAAACTAGAGAATACACAGTGCAGTGTTGTAGGAATAAGTTGATAAAAATTTGGGTTGAGAATATGAGAACCAAAATTAAATATGCATATGACTTTCTATATATGATTATGTATAGTTGTAAAACTATTAATGAATATAAGTTGAATGTTGTGGTGGGTCTTATTTCATTTACAATTGTATGGTTAAGTGGCATGCTTGCATATTGAGATAAATAAGTTAGTGTGGATGACTCTCTTAGATATATAGGATACAAAACACAATGAGTAAACACCCGGACTCTGGATAACTAACATGCACACAACCAACATCAACACACATGCAAAAGGTCACACCGGCAAAAAACAAAGCAAAGAAGGCCGAAGCTATGCCTAGGCGGATTGAAAAAAAGTAACGATGATCCACGTTGAACCCAATGAAGAAGATGAAGACGGACTCTATCCGGACATCATAACCACACAAACTGGAATTTTTGCACACACCAGGCACACAACTGTCGTCCATGGAGCCAGGAACATTTGTATGATCCCATTCGCTGCACAAACTAGCAATAAGAAATTGCACCGTCAAGATCTCAAATTGGAGACGCTTTGACGATACACCTCAGACACAATTGAATATCATATATAAATCTGGGCATGGCGGCTGCCGCTTGGACGAAACACCACGAGCCATCACTGCATGCCATAGTCGCGACCTGCTACGACTAGCAGACCTCTGGAATGTCCCGGTCAACCACATCGGTACTTCCACCATGCACCTCCTCTGCCTCGCCACACCACCATGGTGGATCACCGAAACTTGCTGCCATCTTCATGCCATAGCCACCAAAGTGAGGTCCCTGGAGAGGCCGATGATACCTCTCCAACGTATCTATAATTTTTGATTGTTCCATGCTATTATATTACCCGTTTTGGATGTTTATGGGCTTTACTTTACACTTTTATATCATTTTTGGGACTAACCTACTAACCGGAGGCCCAGCCCGAATTGCTGTGTTTTTTTTGCCTATTTCAGTGTTTTGAAGAAAAGGAATATCAAACGGAGTCCAAATGGAATGAAACCTTCGGGAGCGATATTTTTTGAACAAACGTGATCCAGAGGACTTGGAGTGAAAGTCAAGAAACAAGCGAGGTGGCCACGAGGGTGCCTGGCGCGCCCCCTACAGGTGGGCGCGCCCCCACCCTCGTGGGCCCCTCGAGCGTCCACCGACCTACTTCTTCCTCCTACATATACCCATGTACCCCGAAAACATCAGAAGCGACCACGAAAAACTATTTCCACCGTCGTAACCTTCTGTATCCGTGAGATCCCATCTTGGAGCCTTCGTCGGCGCTTCGTCAGAAGGGGAATCGACCACGGAGGGCCTCTACATCATCTCCAAGGCCTCTCCGATGAGTTGTGAGTATTTTACCACAGACCTTTGGGTCCATAGTTATTAGCTAGATGGCTTCTTCTCTCTCTTTGAATCTCAATACAAAGTTCTCCTTGATCTTCTTGGAGATCTATTCGATGTAACTCTTTTTGCGGCGTGTTTGTCGAGATCCAATGAATTGTGGGTTTATGATCAAGTTTATCTATGAGAAATATTTGAATCTCCTCTGAATTCTTTTATGTGTGATTAAGTTATCTTTGCAAGTCTCTTCAAATTATCAGTTTGGTTTGGCCTACTAGATTGATCTTTCTTGCATTGGGAGAAGTGCTTAGCTTTGGGTTCAATCTTGCGGTGTCTTTTCCCAGTGACAGCAGGGGCAGCAAGGCACGTATTGTATTGTTGCCATCGAGGATAAAAAGATGGGGTTTATATCATATTGCATGAGTTTATCCCTCTACATCATGTCATCTTTCTTAATGCGTTACTCTGTTCTTTATGAACTTAATACTCTAGATGCATGCTGGATAGCGGTTGATGTGTGGAGTAATAGTAGTAGATGCAGGCAGGAGTCGGTCTACTTGTCACGGATGTGATGCCTATATACATGATCATGCCTAGATAATCTCATAATTATTCGCTTTTCTATCAATTGCTCGACAGTAATTTGTTCACCCACCGTAATACTTATGCTATCTTGAGAGAAGCCACTAGTGAAACCTATGGCCCCCGGGTCTATCTTTTATCATATAAGCTTTCAATCTACTTTTATTTGCATCTTTACTTTTCCAATCTATATTATAAAATACCAAAAATATATTTATCTTATCATACTATCTCTATCAGATCTCACTTTTGCAAGTGGCCGTGAAGGGATTGACAACTCCTTTATTGCGTTGGTTGCGAGTTCTTGTTTGTTTGTGTAGGTGCATGGGACTTTTGAGGAGTCTCCTACTGGATTGATACCTTGGTTCTCAAAAACCGAGGGAAATACTTACGCTACTATTGTTGCATCACCCTTTCCTCTTCAAGGAAAACCAACGCAAGCTCAAGATGTAGCAAGAAGGATTTCTGGCGCCGTTGCCGGGGAGGTCTTCGCTCAAGTCAAGACATACCAAGTACCCATCACAAACTCATCTCCCTCGCATTACATTATTTGCCATTTGCCTCTCGTTTTCCTCTCCCCCACTTCACCCTTGTCGTTTTATTTGCCCTCTCTTTCCCAATCTCCTCTCTCTTTTGCTTGCCTTTTTGTTTGCTTGTGTGTTGGATTGCTTGTCGCGATGGCGCAAGACAATACCAAATTGTGTGATTTTTCCAATACCAATAATAATGAGTTCCTTAGTACTCCGATTGCTCCTCTTAATGATGTTGAGTCTTGTGAAATCAATGCTGCTTTGCTGAATCTTGTTATGAAAGATCAATTCTCCGGCCTTCCTAGTGAAGATGTCGCTACCCATCTAAACAACTTTGTTGATTTGTGTGAGATGCAAAAGAATAAAGACACGGATAATGATATTGTCAAATTGAAGTTATTTCCGTTTTCACTTAGAGATCGTGCTAAAGTTTCGTTTTCTCTTTGCCTAAGAATAGTATTGATTCATGGAATAAGTGCAAAGATGCTTTTATCTCTAAGTATTTTCCTCCCACTAAGATCATCTCTCTTAGGAACAATATTATGAATTTTAAACAACTTTATCATGAGCATGTTGCCCAATCTTGGGAAAGAATGAAATTGATGATTCACAATTGTCCTACTCATGGTTTGAATTTATGGATGATCATACAAAAATTTTATGCCGGATTGAATTTTGCTTCTAGAAATCTTTTAGATTCGGCCGCGGGAGGCACGTTTATGGAAATCACCTTAGGTGAAGCTACTAAACTCCTTAATAATATTATGGCTAATTATTCTCAATGGCACACCGAAAGATCTACTAGTAAAAAAGTGCATGCTATAGAAGAAATTAATGTTTTGAGTGGAAAGATGGATGAACTTATGAAATTGTTTGCCACTAAGAGTGCTCCTATGATCCCAATGATATGCCTTTGTCTACTTTGATTGAGAATAATAATGAATCTATGGATGTGAATTTTGTTGGTAGGAATAATTTTGGTAACAATGCTTATAGAGGAAACTTTAATCCTAGACCATTCCCTAGTAATTCCTTTAATAATTATGGAAATTCCTACAATAAATCTTATGGTAATTATAATAAGATGCCCTCTGATTTTGAGAATAGTGTTAAAGAATTTATGATCTGTCAAAAGAATTTCAATGCCCTGCTTGAAGAAAAATTGCTTAAAGTTGATGGTTTGGCTAGGAACATCGATAGACTTTCGCTTGATGTTGATTCTTTAAAACTTAGATGTACTCTTCCTAAACATGATATCAATGAGTCTCTCAAAGCTATGAGAATTTCCATTGATGAGTGCAAAGAAAGAACCGCTAGATTGCGTGCTAAGAAAGATTGCTTTGTAAAGGCGTGTTCTTCTAGTTTCCATGAAAATAATGATGAAGATCTAAAAGTTATTGATGTCTCCCATATTAAATCTTTCTTTTGCAATATGAATCTTAATAATGATGGGACTGGAGATGAGTCAACTTTAGTTAAAAGGCGTCCCAATGATTCGGAGTTTTTAGATCTTGATGCTAAATTTGGTAAAAGTGGGATTGGAGAGGTCAAGACTTTAAATAGCATTGAACCCACTATCTTGGATTTCAAGGAATTTAATTATGATAATTGTTCTTTAGAAGATTGTATTTCTTTGTTGCAATCCATTTTGAATTCTCCTCATGCTTATAGTCAAAATAAAGCCTTTACCAAATATATTGTTGATGCCTTGATGCAATCTTATGATGAAAAACTTAATTTGAAAGTTTCTATACCTAGAAAACTTTATGATGAGTGGGAACCTACTATAAAGATTAAAATTAAAGATCATGTGTGTTATGCTTTATGTGATTTGGGTGCTAGTGTTTCCACAATTCCGAAAACTTTATGTGATATTCTAGGTTTCCATGATCTTGATGATTGCTCTTTAAATTTGCACCTTGCGGATTCCATCATTAAAAAGCCTATGGAAAGGATCAATGATGTTCTTATTGTTGCAAATAGGAACTATGTGCCCGTAGATTTTATCGTTCTTGACATAGATTGCTATCTTTCTTGTCCTATTATTCTTGGTAGACCTTTCCTTAGAATGATTGGTGCGATTATTGATATGAAGGAAGAGAATATTATATTCCAATTTCCATTAAATAAAGGCATGGAGCACTTTCCAAGAAAGGAAGTTAAACTACCTTGTGAATCTATCATGTGAGCTACTTATGAATTGAGTGCCAAAGATGACACTACTTAGATCTATCCTCGCTTTTATGCCTAGCTAGGGGCGTTAAACAATAGCGCTAGTTGGGATGCAACCCAATTTTATTTTAGTTTTCTTTGTTTTTGCTTCTGTTTAGTAATAAATTTTGCATCTACCTTCTGTTTAGATGTGTTTTCATGTTTTAATTAGTGTTTGTGCCAAGTAGAAACTATAGGATAACCTATGGTGATAGTTAATTTGATTCTGCTGAAAAACAGAAACTTTGCGCACACCAAAATAATTTTAGTAATTCACAGAAATGTGATTTTGCGTTGATTCTTTTTTCTGTATATCAATAGACAAATTTCCCAGGACTTCCTATTTTTGTAGGATTTTTAGAGTTCCATAAGTATTCTAGAGTTATAGATTGGTACAGACTGTTCTGTTTTTGACAGATTCTATTTTACGTGTGTTGTTTGCTTATCTTGATGCATCTATGGCTAGTATGTAGGGTATGAACCATAGAGAAGTTGGAATACAGTAGGTTTAACACCAATATAAATAAAGAATGAGTTCATTACAGTGTCTTATGTGGTGGTTTTCTTTCTTGCACTAACGGAGCTTATGAGATTTCCTGTTTAGTTTTGTGTTGTGAAGTTTTCAAGTTTTGGGTAAAGATTTGATGGACTATGGAATAAGGAGTGGCAACAGCCTAAGCTTGGGGATGCCCATGGCACCCCAAGATATTCAAGGATAACCAAAAGTCTAAGCTTGGGGATGCCCCGGAAGGCATCCCCTCTTTCGTCTTCGTCTCTCGGTAACTTTACTTGGTGCTATATTTTTATTCGCCACATGATATGTGTTTTGCTTGGAGCGTCTTGTATGATATTAGTCTTTGATTTTTAGTTTACCCCAATCATCCTTGTTGTACACACCTTTTGGGAGAAACCCACTTGATTGGAATTTATTAAAATACTCTATGTGCTTCACTTATATCTTTTGAGCTAGATAGTTTTTGCTCTAGTGCTTCACTTATATCTTTTAGAGCACGGCGATGGCTTAATTTTGTAGAAATTATTAATCTTTCATGATTCACTTATATTATTTTGAGAGTCTCTTAGAACAGCATGGTATTTGCTATGGTTATAAAATTGGTCCTAGAATGATGGACATCCAAGTTGGGTATAATAAAAACTATCATAGGAAGTGAATTGGATGCTATGATCAATTTGATACTTGATAATTGTTTTGAGATATAAAGGTGGTAATATTAGAGTCATGCTAGTTGGGTGATTATGAATTTAAAGAATACTTGTGTTGAAGTTTGTGATTCCCGTAGCATGCACGTATGGTGAACCGCTTTGTGATGAAGTTGGAGCACAATTTCTTTTATTGATTGTCTTCCTTATGAGTGGCGGTCGGGGACGAGCGATGGTCTTTTCCTACCAATTTATCCCCCTAGGAGCATCCGCGTAGTACTTTGTTTTCAATGGCTTGTAAATTTCTGCAATAAGTATATGAGTTCTTTATGACTAATGTTGAGTCCATGGGTTATACGCACTCTCACCCTTCCACCATAGCTAGCCTCTCTTGTGCCGCGCAACTTTCGCCGGTACCATACACCCACCATATACCTTCCTCAAAACAGCCACCATACCTACCTATTATGGCATTTCCATAGCCATTCCGAGATATATTGCCATGCAACTTTCCACCGTTCCGTTTATATGACACACATCATCATTGTCATATTGCTCTTTGCATGATCATGTAGTTGACATCGTATTTGTGGCAAGGCCACTTTCATAATTTTCATACATGTCACTCTTGATTCACTGCATATCCTGGTACACCGTCGGAGGCATTCATATAGAGTCATATCTTGTTCTAAGTATTGAGTTGTAATCTTGAGTTATAAGTAAATAAAAGTGTGATGATCTTCATATCAGAGCATTGTCCCAGTGAGAAAAGGATGATGGAGAGTATGATTCCCCCACAAGTCGGGATGAGACTTCGGACTTTATATAAAAAAAGAGGCCAAAGAGCCCACCAAAAAAAAGAAAGGCCAAAAAAAGAGAAAGGCCGAATAAAAAAGAGAGAAAGAGAGAAGGGACAATGCTACTATCTTTTTACCACACTTGTGCTTCAAAGTAGCACCATGATCTTCATGATAGAGAGTCTCCTATGTTGTCACTTTCATATACTAGTGGGAATTTTCATTATAGAATTTGGCTTGTATATTCCAATGATGGGATTCCTCAAAATGCCCTAGGTCTTCACGAGCAAGCGAGTTGGATGCACACCCACTTAGTTTCTTTTGTTGAGCTTTCATACATTTATAGCTCTAGTGCATCCATTGCATGGCAATCCCTAATCACTCACATTGATATCTATTAATGGGCATCTCCATAGCCTGTTGATACGCCTAGTTGATGTGAGACTATCTTCTCCTTTTTTTGTCTTCTCCACAACCACCATTCTATTCCACATATAGTGCTATGTCCATGACTCATGCTCATGTATTGCGTGAAAGTTGAAAAGTTTGAGATTACTAAAGTATGAAACAATTGTTTGGCTTGTCATCGGGGTTGTGCATGATTAAATACTTTGTGTGATGAAGATAGAGCAACAGCCAGACTATATGATTTTGTTGGGATAACTTTCTTTAGCCATGTTATTTTGAGAAGACATGATTGCTTTGATTAGTATGCTTGAAGTATTACTATTTCTTATGTTAATATGAACTTTTATTTTGAATCATTTGGATCTGAACATTCATGCCACAATAAAGAAAATTACATTGAGAATTATGCTAGGTAGCAGTCCACATCAAAAATTCTGTTTTAATCATTTACCTACTCAAGGACGAACATGAATTAAGATTGGGGATGCTTGATACGTCTCCAACGTATCTATAATTTTTGATTGTTTCATGCTATTATATTACCCGTTTTGGATGTTTATGGGCTTTACTTTACACTTTTATATCATTTTTGGACTAACCTACTAACCGGAGGCCCATCCCGAATTGTTGTTTTTTTGCCTATTTCAGTGTTTCGAAGAAAAGAAGTATCACACGGAGTCCAAACGGAATGAAACCTTCGGGAGCGATCTTTTTGGAACAAACGTGATCCAGAGGACTTGGAGTGGAAGTCAAGAAACAAGCGAAGCGGCCACGAGGGTGCCCGGCGCGCCCCCTATAGGTGGGCACGCCCCCCACCCTCGTGGGGCCCTTGAGCGTCCACCGACCTACTTCTTCCTCCTACATATACCCATGTACCCCGAAAACATCAGAAGCGACCACGAAAAACTATTTCCACCGCCGTAACCTTCTATATCCGCGAGATCCCATCTTGGAGCCTTCGTCGGTGCTCCGCCGGAGGGGGAATCGACCACGGAGGGCCTCTACATCATCTTCAAGGCCTCTCCGATGAGTTGTGAGTAGTTTACCACAGACCTTCGGGTCCATATTTATTAGCTAGATGACTTCTTATCTCTCTTTGAATCTAAATACAAAGTTCTACTTGATCTTGTTGAAGATCTATTCGATGTAACTCTTTTTGCGGTGTGTTTGTCGAGATCCGATGAATTGTGGGTTTATGATCAATTTTATCTATGAGAAATATTTGAATCTCCTCTGAATTCTTTATGTGTGATTAAGTTATCTTTGCAAGTCTCTTCGAATTATCAGTTTGGTTTGGCCTACTAGATTGATCTTTCTTGCATTGGGAGAAGTGCTTAGCTTTGGGTTCAATTTTGCGGTGTCCTTTCCCAGTGGCAGCAGAGGCAGCAAGGCACGTATTGTATTGTTGTCATCGAGGATAAAAAGATGGGGTTTATATCATATTGCATGAGTTTATCCCTCTACATCATGTCATCTTTCTTAATGTGTTACTCTGTTCTTTATGAAATTAATATTCTAGATGCATGCTGGATAGTGGTCGATGTGTGGAGTAATAGTAGTAGATGCAGGCAGGAGTTGGTCTACTTGTCACGGACGTGATGCCTATATACATGATCATGCCTAGATAATATCATAATTATTCGCTTTTCTATCAATTGCTCGACAGTAATTTGTTCACCCACCGTAAGACTTATGCTATCTTGAGAGAAGCTACTAGTGAAACCTATGACCCGCGGGTCTATCTTTTATCATATAAGATTTCAATCTACTTTTATTTGCATCTTTACTTTTCTAATCTATATTATAAAATACCAAAAATATATTTATCTTATCATACTATCTCTATCAGATCTCACTTTCGCAAGTGGCCGTGAAGGGAGTGACAACCCTTTATTGCGTTGGTTGTGAGTTCTTGTTTGTTTGTGTAGGTGCGTGGGACTTTTGAGGAGCCTCCTACTGGATTGATACCTTGGCTCTCAAAAACTGGGGGAAATACTTACGGTACTATTGCTACATCACCCTTTCCTTTTCAAGGAAAACCAACGCAAGCTCAAGATGTAGCAGCCGACTGTAGTTCATGCCTCGCCAAGAACCATAGTTCCCACCAGCGAGCACCAACACCAAAACGATTCCCCTGAGAGGGTAGCACGACAAATGTGACAGTCTGAAGGACCTAGGATTTCCCCTAAAGTATAAGGACTAGGAGGACATCTGACGCCTTCATGAAGGTAATGACACGTTGACACTCACAAGTGTCACGTCTTTCGCCGGCGTTCTCACCTTCCAATCCCCAAGCCGGCTGGTCCACCAAACCCATCGTCGATGCCTAGCATGTCACCTCTGAGGAGACTAAATGCCATCGGCCTAACCACTAGCATCGATGACCATCACAACCATCCTCGTGCACCGAGAATAGCTGATGGACCATCACCTAGGGCTGCTGCCCTAGAAAACGGGACTTGAGCTCATCAGGATCCCATCGGCCACCGTCTAGCGTACCCAGTCGTCGGATAGCAGACCGCTCCGAGCTGCCACCCATGAAGTCAGAAGAGGTTGAGGTCGTTGGATGCCATGCCTAGAGACACCCAAGCCAGATCTGAGCAGGGTGGCCCTAATCCGTATGTTTTTTTTGCATGGTAATACGTGTCTCATTCATATCATAAAGAACAAAGTACAAGTCACGTAAAGACCGACATGACAAAACTGAAAAGATAGCAGAACATCTCTGAGCTTGACACCAACGTCCGTCACCTGCCTCCGGCACCATCGCAGCAACCACCAAAGAAAAGAATGACAAATCACCTCCTCACCCAAGCTCGACGCGGCTCCATCGCTGATATGCAGCTTTACGGACCTTCAAGGTGGCTCACCAAAATTGAAACCCTTACCGTTGAACGAATCAGACCGGGGCAACACCCCGGACACACCATCGAACTCCAGATCTGGCAGCCCACCACGACTAAAACACCGAAGGAGGAAACCATATCTGCCATCCACCAACCACGAGCCCAGCACATGCTCCGTCTTCCAGATGTCGTCGATGCAGACCACGATCTGCATCCGCTCCTGAACTACCTCCCAAGCTCCGCGCCGACGCTGGAGCAAACGCCGTCGCAACGGCGGAGCCCGAGGACACAGGTCCACCACGAGGATGCCGCCGCCGCCACACCATCCTTGCTTGAACAGACTGGTTTCCAAATCCATCCCCAACCATAGGACCGATGACCTCATTAGGGAAGGATCCGAAGAATCTTTATTCAGCGTTGTCATCGTCGCCGCTGAAGCAAAGACGATGAACAACCTAAAAACCTAGACTACGAGAGAGTAAAAACGATCCACACGCGTGGATCCGGCGACCCCCCCCACCACCGACGACCGAGATCGCCGGCTGAGGGGAGCCGCCGGAGAGCGGCGTTGGAAGATCGGCCTTCCCTTGGCGGCGGCTAGGGTTCCGTATGTGTGGACGCCATCCATCGCAGGCAGAATCCAAGGTCGTCGAGAGCCTACGTATCATAGCAGGGGCCTCGACCCGCCACAACCTATCCTAGAGCTGAATGTATCTATCTCTACTACTATAGTACACGATTTTTTGAATATTTGAATCTGCCTTCTCCTCTCATATTTTACCCGCCACTTCCAGAATCGAATCATCTATGGCCGTCAACTTATTAAATCGAACGGCCCGTGTTACCCGGATTCGCCCCTCACGCAGTCCCGCCAAACCTGAAAACAAGTCGCCCCTTCTGGAGAACTCCACAGCCCCCACGATAGCCCCTCCACCCCAGGCTCTAGCAAATCGATTCCCTGCCAACCTCCCATTTTTCATCTCACGCTGGTCTTTCCCCTGGAATCTGGATGCTCCGTATCCAATTTCTCTAGCCCGTGGGTCACACACTCACACTCACACACCAGCAGCTCCATTGGTCCATCCCCGGTCCACACACCCAGTACGGCAGCACCTCCGGATCACCTCCACGTCCAGATTGCATCTCCAGCCCCGTCTCCTTGCAGGCTCTGGCTTGCTTCGAAATTTGTTTCCGCCTGGTGATTAAAGGCTCATAGGAGCTGGACATCCATCTACGGTCAGCTGACCATAGTGCCGTTGACCACAGGTGAGGTTGGTGATTCTTCTGTTCCTTTGAGATTTTGTTGCATGAGAATGTTGTGCAAGTGATTCTTCTTGCTGAGGATGATATGAAATACAGATCCACTGGTCTGATTGTAGCTTGCTGATTTTTCTACTTTTCTTGCACGCAAGGTGTTTGTGTTTATGTCCAAACAGTACACTAAGAAAGGCAATGCAGCATATGTTCATTCTGTTCTGCAAAGCCAAATAAAGATATTGACCCATCAGGGAAAAGCACAAAAAATATTGTCTACAAGGATGTTTTGGTATAATTCATCTGCATGCTGTGTACTGCAGTGTGATGTTTCTAATATGGTTGTATTGATGTAAATAGTACCCAGGAAAATAATGTTATATAGGGCTTCAGTCATTAGTTTGTCCTTGTGAAAGTTGTAGACCAAAAGTTATATTTGCAGGGGTACTATTCTAGCATATACAATACTTAAACCATGTACTACTCCTTTTTCAGTTATTGCATATAGCAGAAATCCAGCAACAGAAGTGAGCAAATATCATTCTTTATGATACAGAGCCATTGGGCTTCAAATGTATATACAATATACTGACATTTTTCAGTTTTAACGTACAACATAGACATCCTGTCAACGGAAGGGAGCACAGACCATTTTGCTTTACTCATACCATAAATAGATTACTAATTCCAATCTGATGCGCCTTGGCAGCAAGACCATGAACAAAACCAGCGGATTGCCTACCAATTTTGAGAAATTACACAGGCGATAAACCCCGGCATATGTTGGGGACGACGACGCAGGCAGCTGTTGTTGAAGAAGAGGTGGTCGCAGCAGATCGTGGTGCAGCAGCTTTCAAGGAGATTTACGCCCTCGCCACGGTGCACGAGTTGTACAGCGGCTCTCCTCCAAGATACAATAATCTCCTATCTCCTATTGTACACTCAAGAGGAGACGAACCAGCAGGTTCTCACGAACATAGCTCTTTCTATGCCAAAGTTCAGATGTATGTGGAGAAACTCAAGATTGATCTACCCAAAACATCTGCCGTACGTGGCCTTATATAGTCTCCTTCTCAACTTGAAAATTTTATCTCTTGGCCAGCAAGTTTTCTTAGATAACAAGCTTAATTCGTTGGCCAAAATATCAGAAGAAGTTGAGTCAATATCTGGTACGTACAGCTGAAACCAAAACTGTTTAAATCACCCAAACTGATAACAAACAGAGATCACAAATTCTGTTCAGAGGT
Organism: Triticum aestivum; assembly: GCF_018294505.1. Lineage (NCBI taxonomy): Eukaryota > Viridiplantae > Streptophyta > Magnoliopsida > Poales > Poaceae > Triticum > Triticum aestivum. The sequence goes on from NC_057813.1 coordinate 635,586,314, forward strand.
GTCCCATCTGAACGAACGCGAAGATTGGCGTTGATTCTATCACAAGTCAAACGGAAAACAGGGTATGAAATCTTAACAAGCGATTAACGGCATTGTCAAGACATTCATTTGTAACTTTATTCAGAAACCGAAACAGACAAAGTCTGATCCTTAAAAGCTAAAATGAAACTGAAACTCTGAACTTCTGAATTCCAACAGCATAAATGTTGTAACTTCTACATGCTGGCAATGCATTAGAGTTAGCAGAATCATATTTGAACTCAACGAGGGAAGTGCAATGATCCAGCGTCAAGTGCATATCAAACTTCATAGTGTTCACTTCAGAGTTTTCAGCATCGAAACAATTCTCACGTTCCTGGTTCGCGTTTTTTTTTGAGAATCGGCAGGGAGCTCACCTGGTTCGCGTTTCTGAGTGGGGCTCCATATAGGACGGTAAGGCAGGACGCAGAAGTTCGAGCGGTCTCCCCTAAAATCAAAAACAAAAAAGTTTTTTTTTAAATAGAAGTCGAGCGGAACAGGCTATTCTCACGTTTTTGCATGATTTTTACAACATGCATTGATATGGACTGATACATATCCTTTTTTCTGCTCGCAAAAAATATTGGATATGCGTGGTAGAATGCATTACATCCATGTACGTCCAAGTAATGTACGTAGAATGCATGGAGATTATTATTTTCTGGACAAAATTTAATCCCATGATGTACGTAGAATCCATTTCGTGAATATTAACTGCAAGTTTGTCTTTTTTTTGTGGGAAACTGCAAGTTTTTAAATGTTTGCGAAATATAGGAAAATCAAATTGTTCATGAACATTGTAAATTGGCAAGCGATTGCGAAGCTAAAACTCCATATAAAAAGTGTTTCATTTATACATAAGACTCTTTGCTTGTATCGTCTTTTTATTAAGAATGCACACGTGCAAAGCACGTGCCTTCGACTAGTACTATATAGTGTACCAGTTTTGAAAGTTTGATTTCTTGCATCAAAATGCATTCCTGGCCGTTCATTGGGCTCCATCCGACGGCTTATAATGCAGGGATTCGCCGCTACAGTAGCATCAGTGTTGTCTGCGTCACTCTAGAAGCATCTAGGAGTATGTGTTAGCACGGAGTAGCGACCCCACTGCATGTCAGTTCTTTGGAGCTAACAAAGTCACACCATGCCATAGTCGAATCGCCTGGAGCAGTGCAAATTGTTTTACTACAGATGCCCGCAGAGCTACGTGGCACGTGTGGTTGCAGACACAAGTGAGATCTGTACCACTAAGTCTGACAGGAGGTAACTTAAAAAAAAGTCTGACAGGAGGTGAAGAATAAGAATAAAAAATTAAAAGGTAAACAAAACAAACCAGTGCATAGCGCACATATGAACCTGTCTCACGTGCAATTCTGGGTGGAAAGTTACAGTAAAACATAGCCATAGGTAGAGGAGGCACTACCTGAACCTAGGTACGTACATACATATGAACCTGTTTTTAAAAAATGGATTTTGAACGTGCGTTAAAATGTGAAAAAATACCAAATAAAATTTCACGCATACATCTTCGCAATATATATGCGCGATACAAAGTTTTACGAAAAAATGTCTTTTTATTTTGCCTCCGCATAAAAGACAAATTTCAGTGCTTCTAAGTAACATTTTACGACACGTTGTTTTGTCTTTTTTGCATATGCAAAAAAAATGTTTTTCCGTGAAAGTTTCTATGCAGAGATAGAACATGGAGATGTGCGCGTGCAGCTTTTTTTTTTTTTTTTGAGGATTTAGAAATGTGTTTCCAAGGCGAGTTCATATATACCCTGATTCATTTATATATTTTCCGCAATTGGTACCCTAATTTTTTTGCAAATTACATATTCATGTGATAGTTACTGTCGTAAGAACGTGACAAGCTTTCTTATGCTAATTCCTATTATTTTCTTTATGCTTCCATAGATGCACAATGGTCATTTGTCTTGAATCATTTCTCCAGGCATTTTCATGACTTATTTTCATCGAAATCACTTTGCAACGTAAAGACGCGCATTGCGCGTGCACGCATACTAGTATTTGTATAATCCAGTTTTTATTTTGAGGAGATATTATTGCTGTAAAACAAAAAGCGACTATAATCGCGAAACGTCGAGATGCATCTCGCGATCTCCTCATCAAGAATCAAATGGAAATAATGTCTCCGCAGACTGCGCGGTGGGGCCAGGCTCCGCACCGCCTTCAGTTTTTGTTCGCACCTGGATAGTCGGTCGATCCCGGCAAACGCGTGGCGTAACCGAGCCGGCCTCGTTCCAATCTATAAGTACACCGCACCTGATCGACAAGCCTTCAACAAATCCAGCAGACCCCCTGATTTCGATCGAAAACATCGCGGCAATCCTCCTTCAAGGTATGCGTCCCCGCGATTCCCCTCTGCTGCCTTTTCGATTCTCGGTTAGCTTCATGTTAAATTTAGCATCCTAACCTTGTGATTTAACTGTCGATCAGTTATCTTGTTCTCTGGTCTGATCCATTAGGCTTTGTTCGGTTGCCTCATGGTAGATTCCACGTGTGGTTTCTAACCTCCCAGGGATTTGATGATCCCCGTCTTGTCACCCGACCCCCATCATTCCCCGTTCATATGAAATCCCTGTGTGCATAACCTGTTCGGTTGGTTGCTCCCCTGCTAATCCATACACAAAGACAACGTTGTTCCATAGAATTAAAAGACCACACAGCCTACATGCTTTTTTGCAGTAAAAAAATATTACAGAACATAAGAGAAGAAATTGTACAAGATATACAGATGTTACATAATTTATTTATCTCAAATAAACAGTAAAATCGATGAAGATATAATACAGATGTTACATAATTTATCTCAAATAGACAGCAAAATAATTCAAAAATTCTCAGTTGTCCCAAACTGGAATCGGTCACTTTCAGAATATGGTTTAGCATCTCTGGAAAATCATGCAAGATATAATACAGATATTACATAATTTATCTCGCCGATGTCGCTTCCGTAGCGAACGATACACTGCATTGGCAATGAAGGCAGTTAGTTCATATAAAAGGACTAATATGAGAGCAGTATACATGAACAAAGAAATAAATATGAGATGTCTTACTTTTGGCAATCAACAATCAACTGAGCAAAGAAATACTAACAAGATATATATTGACCAGCTAGCAAAGAAATATCAAATGGACAGCAACATTGTATCCATATGCACCAAACAGATCACAACTATATGGTAAAAACTTAAAACACATGGATTGATCCAGGCACATAAAATTGGAGTCTTTGCTAAGTTATCAAACAGCAACAGCACGATGAGAGGCATCAACAACCATTGTTAAAAGGAACAACTGTTAACAACATGCATATTAAATAGAAGCAGAATTTGAGTACCTGAGTTATTCCATTTCAGCTCTCAGCCACATAAGTGCAGTCTCCGGTCTGGCACTCATGAAAATCTCTCGGTTCTCAGGGATCTTGAAGACTCGGAAGGCCTTGACTTCTTCTTCAGGTGTGATGTCCATTGTTTTGAGCAGATCAATGCAGTTTTTGATAGAGTACTCATCCACAACCCTTGGCTTATTCCTCTCATCCTCCACCTGCTTCGCCCTTATTTCCAGGTACTTCTCCATCATTGCAGCCACATCACCATTCGCCCCCCTCCTTCTCTTTGGTTCTTTCTCTTCTCCATTTCTTGAGGGTACAGTAGCCAAATTTGGTTGAGTTTGCTGGGGCTCCACAGCAATGTTTTCTTGCACATACACCTCCTCAACATCTTCATCAATCTGCACCCTTTCTCCTCCAAGATTCTCACCATCAGCTGATGTTTCTCCTTGATTCTCGCCAGCTCCTCCAAGATTCTCGAGTTGTGATTGGGTTGAGCAATGTGATGACTCGAAAGAGGTGAAGTTATATGTCCCTTCTGCAGTTTGGCCTACAAGTTGAAGTGACAATCAAGTATAAGATTTCAAACTAGAAGAGTAAACAAACATAAAACAATGACATGAGTATATAATGAAGTTGATAACTAACCATCATGCAATTCTCCCAAAGCTTCAAAAAGAGGGAAGGCCTTTGTCTTGAACTTTCCAGCTTTAGGGTGTGACTACATAGTTGACAAGAAAATGATATTAGAGCATGCAACAAGAATGAAACTTTTAGGAATAACAATGACATTCTTACTATGATGATGTTTTTCCAAAGTGGTGGATCCGCTAGAATCTTGCACTGCTGGTCGTCCCATGAAACGCCGCTTTGCTTCCTTATCTCTTTGATCATCTTGTATTCTCTTTTTAACTCTTTCTCCTTTTCTTGGATTTTCTTCTTCTCGTACCTAGCATAAGGATTCTTTTGGTGGAATTTCTTCACTATCGTATTCCATGCTTCAGAGCTCCATCCATTTTGACCCTTATGTTCAGGTGTATCATGCTCACGAAGCAAGTCCACAAGATCTTTCTCAAGGCTTGCATTCCATTGCGCTCTGTCTTCTGCATTTCCACATTGCATGTTAATGTACCTTTTTCTATCTTAACTATTTTGGTTTTAAGAAAATAAAGTCCCGACTAGAGAAATAAAGTCACGGCTAGTTTATTACCTTTGGGAGACCCTCTCCTCCTCTTTGTCACACTGCCTGTAGGAGGTGATACTCTATCCCTTTCGACAGCTTTTTTGAGGAGGCTCAACCTTGGTGACCCTCGAGCAGTCATCATAGTGACTTCTGAACAATATTCATGACATGAACAACAGAAAAAAAAACATAAACTTCTACACTAAACTTATTACTACTACACTACAAATGACAAGTTATGCATGTTGATAATCAGCCCACATTTGATGAGCAATGGCATCTCTAAGGTTGTCGCCTTCATGGTTGATTTGATGATTTTGAGGAATATCACCGTCAGGAAGATCCACAAAATTCATGACAGGTATATTGTTTGGTTGGTTATCTAACCAACGCTCATCTCCTCTTTCAGATCGGATGATGTTATGTAAGATTGCCGCCGCTGCTGGTAGCTTGACTTGGTTCTCTATTCGATGATGCGTGCCCACTTTTAGGATTGGGAACCGCTTCTTCAAGATTCCTAATCCCCGTTCGATGTGATTTCGTAACACGGCATGCCGGAGATTGAATAGCTCCCTGTGATTTTGGGGTCGACGACGACCGCGTGCAAACTCCTTCAAATGGTACCGAACACCACGATACGGTGCCAAGAAGTAAGGTGTGTTGGCATAACCACCATCAACCAGATAAAACTTGCCCGAAGGTACATGAAATCCGCTGTTAAGTGCTGACCGAAGAACTTTAGCATCAGTAGCAGATCCCTCCCAGCCACAAGAAATGAAGGTGAAGTTCAGGTCGAAGTCGCACACGACCATAACATTATGGCTTAGGGTCCCTTTCCTATTTCTGAATGGTGCGGCTTTTTCTCCTGAAATTGTTATGGGAACATGTGTCCCATCAATTGCCCCAATGCAGTTCTGCAACGAAATACTATAACTTAGCACCTATAACATGAATAGTAAGTTATTGATGTGGATCAAAGTTGGCGAAGCAAAAACCTGAAAATAAGGAAAGAATCTCGTGTCCGACTGAATCTTCGGATGCACTTGACTGGGATTTGGAGGCTTCAAAAAATGCTTGGAGAGAATAGGGATGATGTCAAAGAAATTCTTCATTTGCCAATGGAAAGTATCCCCGCTGTGACCAAACCGAACTTGAAGGTCTTCAAATGAAGAATTATGGGACAACATCCACAAAAATGATGCTAGTTTCTCTTCGACTTTAATTCTGGTATCTTTCACCAACTTCTCCCTTCGAAGATAATTAGCTAAAGATTTGAAGATATGCGGCTCCATCCTAAATGCTACCCGACAGTTTTTGACGTGCCCTTCGAGTAACTCCTTAACAAACATCTCGCCTGTTAGCGATGATGTATGGCGTGGAATCCTCCGCTCCCTAAGAGCAACTCCATCGGTCTCTATCAAATGTAGTGCAGGGAAAACAAATAACATCATTTCGTCATCCTCCTCCTCCCTCTTCCTAACACGATCCCTCATTTCCGGATCCATTCCAAGTCTAAAGAAGAAAAATGCCGCTAGTTATTACTACTACACCTAAACAGTAAGAGTGCAAGTTGTAGAAACAAACAGTTCATATGTCCGGCATCGGAACATCATCTAACAGAAAGGACAACAGTGGAAAAAAGGACAACTGCAATGTCTAGTAATGTCAATAGGAAGGAGGTAGCACTTCAGCTCAAATTCTTCAACAACTACAACGTCTAGTAATGTCAGATATTAACATAGCTCTCAGCTTACCAAGAAAACAGTTTGTAACACAGATCTATTGACCAAGCAATAATAATCAACAGTAATATGAATAAGGAGAAGATTAAAACAACAGGATTAATCTACCTTGTCCTTCACGATGCTGCCCAATTCAGGGTCTTGGCGACGAAGCTAGCCTATAGAAAATGGAGACAAAATACGGAATTAGCTATATTTTCGTTATGTACACAAACTGCACTATGTATATTTAGATAATCAAGAACAAGAATCAAGAACAGATGATGATTACACACCATGAAGCAGTGCCGATTCTACTCAACAGGCTTGAACAGGCTCAAGCCTGCCCTAAAAAATCGCCAAAAAAATTACTACTAAGCGCACTAGTTAGGCCTAGCCTAGAAAATAAAAACTTCCAGCCATCTTATTGCATCACACTGCACTGCCTCCAACAAAAATTAACGTATTTGAAGTTCAGCCTACCCTCCATTTGCGTCCTAGATTCGCCACTGCCATGAAGAGAACAACTTATATACTCTGCCAATGATCATACCAGAAGTATCTAATGTTCAGAAAGAAGAACATGCTATTTGAAAATTAATTTGCATGTTGCAGTTTGAACAGACTAAAATGTTGACGACAACTGCAAGAATGAACAACAGCATATACGATCTTAGCTGATGAATGAGTAAAACACATTTCTTAGCCAATGCAACTACACATACTTCTCAGTAATTAACTGAACCAAAAAACATATGAATGAGTAATTAACTTATCAGCATAGGTAACCTAGCTGACCTTCCTTTCTCATTTCAATATTCAGTGACAACACCCAGCAAGCAACCACTACATTGCCTATCTAAATAACAATTGATACTAGTTCCTAGGAAACCCCAAGAAAGTCTGACCTTGACATTTGGGAAGACAGATCAAGATCCGGCTAGGTTTTCATGGAGGGGGCGAATCAGTGCTGCTAGAGAGAGAGATAGTGGGAGGGGAGGGGGAGAGAGAACTAACCAGAGATCTCGTCGCCTGCAGCAACCACTTCTCCAAAGCTAGGGTTCCGGCCGCGGCAAGGGGGCGGCGGGGGAGATGGGACAATCGGAGGTTAGCTAGGGTTCAGGAAGGGCTTCGTGGCAGGTCATCGAACCAGGGGGACGCCCTCCTCTCCGCGTAGGTTGCGCCGCCGCCGCCGTCCACTCGCCGCCGCCGCCGTCCGCTTCTGTCGCCTCGCTCGGGAGAGACGAAACGAGCGCCTCGCTCGGGGATTGCTTCCACGGGGTGCCAGGAGATGTTTTTTTCCGCGTGGGTTTGGAGGGGTTTGGGCCGGGGAAAGACCACACGGGGCTTAACCGAATGGAAAAAACTGAATGGGCCGGGTTTATTCCCCGGCGGGGGAAATCCCCGCGGACCCGCGTGGATTAGACCCAAAACCTCGCGGGGCTGGGCTTAACCGAACGAGGCCTTAGCGTTGACCCATCTGTCGTCAATCAGTCCATAGTACTACTGCTGTTTCAGTTATTCTTGCTTGTACGTTGATTGAACCAACTTGTTGATCTTTTAGTGTTGAGCCATCATCACATGGGGTTTGTAGATTGCAACTCACAGTTGATCCATGTTAATATACGTCGACCCCAAAACTTTCTCCCATGCTACCGTGTTTTTGATTCGTCTCATCTTTGCGTTGCTCTTCCAATGGCCGTTAGCACAATCTGCTTGATCTATTATGTCACGTTGTGATGTGATTACTATTTATTGGTTTTTATTTAAACATTGAAGATAAACCACAAGGGTTAGATTAGAACTTCCTCTTCCATGTTTTGATTCCGTGGTTGCTAGTCAAACTGCTTCCTTTCGACTTCCAGGACTGAATTTTCCTATATATACATGGTTGCTTACCCTTTGATTTGCAAATTCCAACGATGCAGATGCAGATCTTCGTGAAGACCCTCACCGGGAAGACTATCACCCTCGAGGTGGAGTCCTCCGACACCATCGACAATGTTAAGGCGAAGATTCAAGACAAGGAGGGCATCCCGCCGGACCAGCAGCGTCTGATCTTCACAGGCAAGCAGCTCGAGGATGGCCGTACTCTTGCTGATTACAACATTCAGAAGGAGTCCACCCTGCACCTGGTGCTCCGCCTCCGTGGTGGCCAGTGATTTCTTTGGAAGATCGGTTCACAGGTCCCGGTAGTTGTCTCTATGGTTATGTGTGAGTCGTGTCATTGTGTGTTACTGTTGTCAGTGTCTTAGTCCCGTATTTTGTGTGCGAACATCTGTTGCTGCTGTGTAGCATTGTGGCCACTGTTAGGCTGATCACAGTGGGAAGGAACTTAGGAGTAACATCACACACTTCAATACAACTTTGCTTATGTGGCATGTATTTAATGAAGAGAGAGGTGCTTGTGGTAACTAGCTAAGTTACCGGAACATCACACACTTCAAGAAACAATGAGTCTATAACCTAACAAATACATCGTTGCATGACACTACATAGATGTTCCTACCCACTATGGAGGTAGTAACATATGCATGACACTAGTCTAAGTTACTACCTTCATAATGCAAAGTAACATAATAGTAGTATCATGAATGGTTTCATTTATTAACTTGTAGACTCATCTTGTCTCGAAAAGCGCTATGTTACAGTATCATATTATGTTACCACCTTTCATTAACTACTTGCCACGTAAGCAAAATTTTCTTGAAACGCGCTATGTTACTAACTAAATTACTCCCACTATGACTAGCCTTATGTGTTTTAAGTGGGACTGCGGAACTTAATCTTCTTACTCCGTGATTGTGGTTTCTCAAATTCGTCAAATGATAGGAGGTTCAGACTGTAACATGATTCGTCCTTGCTGAAGGTGGTTCATGCGGCCAGAGGTCAGCAGCAGTTAGTTCCTTGGAATGTTGACGGAGGGACTCCGCCGTCATTACTTTCCTTTCACTTTAGATAATAATATGCCGTCGTTTTGTGTAAATGCAAAGCACATCTCGTTCACAACACCACACTTAGGCTGGTCATAGTGGAGAGTAACTTAGACTAGTAACATACATATGTTACTAGTCTATGTTACTACCTTCATAGTGGGTAGTGTCATAGGTGTGGTAATATAGTTGCCTTCATTTATTACTTTGTAGACTCATTATGCATTGGAAACCGCTATGTGATGGTAACATATTATGTTACTCTATTTGCTTCTCTCCTCATTAACTACTTGCCACATCACCAATTTTGCTTATGTGGCATCTATGTTACTACCTATGTTACTCCTACTATGACCAGCCTTACCGAATGATTTATAAAACCTATCAAGGTTCATAGAAGAAAAAACATCACTAAAGTACTCGACCCAAGTTTACATTGAAAAAATTGTTGAAAATCATCTTGTTCTTCTTAGACATCCGCTCATTTCGAACGTCCGAAATAGTCAGGATAAATTTGGTGACCGTCACCAAAGTGTGTCCGGTTCAGGCATTTGCAGATGGTGATCCCGTTGAAGTTGGCTTTAGTTTCCCTGTGTTAGACTATATATAGCTTCTGTATTTGTGTACGTATATTGTATCAGTTGTAACACACCCATTATATATACAAAATATGTATTTGGCAACCCTGTGCCCGATTGCAAAACTGCCATACGGATCCTTCGGCGTTCGATCCGCATCGCACGGCACATTTTTTCTTCGTCCGGTGAAGCTCGTTCGCACCTGAGAAAAGCGGGGCCCTTCCTCAACCTCCCGACCTTACATCACATACCTCACGCCGCCGCTGCACTACCTCACGCGCGCCGCCGGCTCTCTATCGGCGACCATCGTCACATCACTGCACACCACCACCGCCCGCCTCACGCCGCCCCTCCCAGCTTCGTCGACCCCCGCACCAGCATCGCTTGCTCCTAGGAAGTGGATGCCCAGGGGCTGACGCCGTCGGCAGAGCTTCCAGCCCCGTCCCACCGATTCCTCAACTCCGGCGACTGCGCGGGTGTGCACAGCCTCCACTCTTCACCAACGCAGCCTGCCCAAGTGCTTCTCCGTCGAGGACTCCCATCGCCGCCCTCTCTTGTTCTCCATCGCCGCCCCTCCCAGCCCCGTCCCAACCTCAGGGAGCTCGGCCTCTGCATCGTCGCCCTAGATTTCCCCCTGTGTTTAACATGTTAATTGAGAGAGGGTTGAGCTCATCCTATGAACTGAAACATGCTTCTTCTTGGTTGACATGTTTGAGCTCGACTTGTCTCAATCTCTGGAAGGATGTTTTCATATCATAACACGCACATACATGTACTACTGGTTTGGTAGCCTAGTTGTAGGTTCCACACCAACTAAATTTGGTCGCTCGATCTGCATTCACTCCGGTCCATCGGGTGGTTCGTTCCAACACTACACACACCTGCTACTGGATTGTTTTTTGGACATGTCAACTGGGAGACATCAACCAGGGTCTGCCCCTCATCGGCGGAGAAGAAGAGCACTGCTGGCTTGTACTAGTAGGTTGCAGTTTCAGAAGGAAAATCGGGATAAAAGTTCAAGTGCCGCTGACAGACGCACGTTGATGTGGACGTCCTCGTCAACTGATGCAGGCTGCTGCTCTATATCCATCACCATCTCTCTTACTCTCTCTCATGTGAATTTTGGACATTGCCTACTTATGCACTTCACCGTTGATGCAAAAAAGCTACTACCCCGCTTAGAACTGCTTTTTTTTCTTGCATCAGAATCTCAGCATTCTTCTGAACCTCATTTGAACCTATCTCCCATGAAGCAGGTACTCAAGCTGGGACACTCCGGCACGTCTTGATGTTCCATGTAGGCCTATATTTGTTTTAGATTGTGAATTTTTTGCTACTGCCGACAGAGAACAAGAACGCAACGACATTTTATTTTGAACTTCCATCTCTTTTGTTGCACATTGTTTAGGATATTGCTAGTTCTAAAGCATTTTTTTCTCTCAACTATTTATCCCAGTAAATCTCGTGTTAATAACACGGTAATATATACATGAAAACCTGATAACTTACATATAAACCAGTGATAGTTTGAGCTAGAATTTTTTTGTTTAAAATGTACTCCCGATAACGTTTGTGTAAATAACATGATAACCTACGTATAAATATCACGGTAACTTCTTTGATTCGGGAGAAAAGTTGTTGGAAAACATACACCACATTAACTTCTGTGCAAATAACATGGTAATATGCACACAACTGAAGTGATAATTTATGTACAAACACCACGATAACTTTTTTAACCCCGAAGAAAGAAGTTGTTGAAAAACATACCCTCTGGTAACTTCAGTGCAAATAGTATGGTAATGTGCAGACAACAGACGCGATAACTTATGTACAAACCCCGCGGTAACTTTTTGTCTCCGGAGAAACAAGTTTGTTAAAACATACCTCCGGTAACTTCAGTGTAAGTAGCATGATAATATATGAATCGTAGACCTAATAATAACTTACATACACACCTCGGTAACTTTGATCAGGGGAAAGAGTTGTTCAAAAACATACCCTAGATAAATTGTAAATAGCATGGTAATATACAAATTGCATATTTGATAACCGGGATGTAAATACCTCGGTAACATTGACCAAATAAGGAAAAAGTTTGACTAGGTGAAAAATTATTGAGAAAATAATCCCCATTAATTCCATGTAAATATAACGGTAGTTTACGTACCGCAAACTTGATAAGTTATGTACAAACACCGTGTTAACATTTGACTCGGAGAAAAAGATGTTGAAACATACAATAATAAATTGTGTATAAATAACATAGTAATGTACAGACCACGACCGTGATAATATTCGTACAAACACCACGGTAAATTTTGACCCAGGAAAAAGTTGATAAAAACATATCCCTCATAACCTTTGTGTAAATAGTATGATAGTTTACTCATGTAGATCTGATAACTTGTGTATGAATATCATGGTAACTTTCTAATCTGGGGTTGAAAAAATTGTTGAAAACGTAGACACAATACCTTCTATGTATCTAGCATGATGATTTACACAACGCAAACATGGTAACTTTGGTACGAAACACCATAGTAAATTTGCCCAAGTGATTTTTTATGAACACGCGACAACTTCTGCCTAAATAACATGATAATTTACTCACCGCAGATTTGAGTACTTACGTAAAAACACCATGGTAACAATGACCGGAGGGGGGGGGGCATTGTTCCAAAACCCGTAGAAGTGAGGCTGCTGGTTTGGACTTTCAGTTACTAATCACTGCTTGTTTTGTTTATTCTCGTCACTAGAAGATACAATTAGTATGTAATCAGTTAAGTGGGCTAGTGCAACTGGATGTTGCGGCTTAGTTTCGTGTGGGAGGGTCTGGGTTCGATTCCCCTTCAATGCCTTTCTTTTTTGCCTATTTTAAACTACATACCTGAAAAGAAGGAGGGCGGTCTCTCGGGAGGAGGTGGGATCGAAGGGAGAAGAGTGGTGTGGCACTTTTAGCAATAGGGCACACGTGTGCCAAATATCACTATCCTTATATATATGAGATAAGGCACCCCGAGGGTTGAGCTGGTTCCCCCCAAATCATTGTCTTACATGGTAACAGACCTAATTATGATCTACGCTTCCGCAAAACCCTAATCTTGCCGCCGCCACTATATCGCGCCGCCGCCGCCATGTCAGGTGCTGCCGCTTCCAGCTCCTCCTCCGCCGGGTTTCTCCCGGCCTCACTCGCCACCCTCCTTTCTCTCCCGCTTGACTCGGCCACCATGCGGCCACCTCAGCTCGGGACCAGGAGCGTCGGCTCGTTCTTCTCCAACAACTCTCCGTCTCCTTCATCGTCGGGAGTTGCGCTGGCGATTCATACGTCGAGCGCCTCTTCTCCTGCCCCATCGCCCGGCGACATCGCGCCTCTGGCCTTCGCGCCCGAGAACACCTCGTCGGCTGTCACATCGGGCCTCATGGCATCCGCGCCTCAGGCGGGATCCACTCCGGTAGCGCCGGTTGCCTCCCTCTACGGGGCATACTCGCCGCCACCGCCCGCGGGTTCCAATCCCGTGGTGCCGCCTGCGCCGCCCTCCCCTGCCCCCATGGCGTACGCGCCCCCCGCAGGTGCTTCAACGGGATCGTTGCCTCCACCGTTCCACTTCGGCAACCTCATCACCGTCAAGCTCTCGTCTGACAATTATATTTTCTGGCGTGCGCAGTTTCTTCCTCTCCTTGGGAGCCACTACTTGCTTGGCTATGTCGATGGCACTTTTCCTTTCCCTCCCGCGCTGGTGGACAGCGTGAACGGTCCGGTTTACAACCCGGCGCACCATGTCTGGACGGGGCAGGACCAGGCGAACCTCTCCTCCATCCAGGGTTCGCTCACTCCGGCTATTGCCGGGCTCATCGTCTTTGTGAAGACTTCCCATGAGGCTTGGACCATCCTTGAGCGCTCTTTCGCGTCACAGTCGCAAGCCCGTGTCAGTGCCCTCCGTCGTGAGCTTGGCGCCTGTGGGAAGCTTGACTCCACGGCCACCGAGTTCTACAACAAGGTGAAGGCTCTTACTGACACCCTGGCGTCCATTGGACAACCGCTTACCGACTCCGAGTTCAACTCCTTCATCGTCAACGGCCTCAATGAAGAGTATGATGGTTTGGTTGAGATCATTAACGAGCGCGGCAACACGACCCCCATGATGGCGCATGAGGTCTACTCTCGGCTTCTTCTCACTGAGCAGCACGTTGAGGCGCACCGTGCCAACCGCAGTCGCGGCTCCTCCTCCGCTAAAGTGGCCTACAGAGGTGGTCGCCCCTCCGGTGGTGCTCAGTCATCCGCCTCGGGCAAGGGGCCTACACCGCTGCCTCCGGCCTCGTCCACCCCCACTTTGACTCTACCTGGCGATGGGGGTCGGCGGGTCTGCCAGTTGTGTGGCATTGAGGGGCATTGGGCCTCCAAGTGCCATCACCGCTTCCAAAAGAGCTTCCTCGGTCTCGGCAACGACGGCAGGGATACAGGCAACACTGCGCGTCAGGTGGCCATGGCTGATCGCCCGGCATCGCAGAAGTCTCAGGGCCATAATCAGTCGTACTCCATTGATCCGCACTGGTACATGGACTCTGGGGCGACGGAGCATCTAACGAATGAGATGGGGAAGCTTCATCCTCGTGAGCCCTATCACGGATCTAATAAGATCCATACCGCCAATGGAGCAGGTATGCACATCTCTCATATTGGTCAAGCATCTCTTCTTACTAGTCATGCCACTAGGAGGCTTCAGCTTCGTGATGTTCTTAGAGTACCATCTGTGACGCACAATCTCCTTTCAGTTCCTAAACTCACTTATGACAATAATGTGTTTTGTGAATTTCACCCGTTTGATCTTTTTATTAAGGATCGGGACACGAGGGACGTTGTTCTTAGTGGGCATCTTTACCAGGGCCTTTACCGTCTGGAGCATCCCGGAGTCTCTCAGGTTTTCAGTGGAGTTCGAGTCTCGTCGTCACAGTGGCATGCTCGTCCTGGTCATCCTACCACACCTATCGTTCGTCATGTTTGGCGTCGTCATGAGCTTCCTAGCGTCTCTAGCAATAATGATGTAGCAGTGTGTGATGCTTGTTAGTAGGGGAAGAGTCATCAACTTCCTTTTTCGGAGTCTAGTCATGAGGTGAAACATCCTTTAGAACTTGTTTTTTTAGATGTATGGGGCCCTACCCAAACTTCTGTCAGTGGTCATAACTATTATATCAGTTTTGTGGATGCTTACAGTCGCTTTACTTGGCTCTATCTTATTAAGTGTAAGTCTGATGCGTTTGATATTGTTGTTCAGTTTCAAAAACATGTTGAACGTCTTCTCAAGCATAAAATCGTTCATGTCCAGTCGGACTGGGGTGGTGAGTATTGCAACCTCAATTCCTTCTTCCAGTCGCTTGGGACCGCTCATCGTTTAGCATGTCCACATACTCATCAGCAGAATGGTTTTGTCAAAAATAAGCATCGTCATATTGTCGAGACTGGTCTCACTCTTTTGGCCCATGCATCGGTTCCTTTCCGGTTTTGGAGTGATGCTTTTACCACTGCATGTTTTCTTATCAATCATACTCCCACACGTGTTCTCAACATGAAGACTCCCATTGAACTTATCCTTAATGAACAACCTGATTATACTTTCTTTAAAGTATTTGGGTGTGCTTGCTGGCCGCATCTTCGACCCTATAACAAACGCAAGCTGGAATTTAGGTCCAAAAAGTGTGTCTTTCTTGGCTATAGTTCCCTTCATAAAGGTTACAAATGTCTTCATGTTCCCACTAATCGTGTCTACATTTCTCGGGATGTCGTGTTTAATGAGCCTGCCTTTCCTTTTGCCAACCTACCTGCGTCCACAGATGTCTCTCCTTCCATGCATTCATCCTCTCTTGCCTCTGACCAATTTGATGATGTTGCATACTCTCCTCTGTTATTGCGTAACCATGGTGCAGGGACTGAACGCGGGGCTCGTTTGGAGCTTCTGGAGGAGGCTCCCCCATCTTCATCGCCGCCGCTCTCTCATGCGCACGTTGATCGTGCCGCGTCATTGCATGGCCTCGATCCGTGCGTCCATGCACGATCGGCGCATGCACCTGTGGCGCCACCTCCTGACTCTGGGCCGGCCTTGTTCTCTGATCGGCCCGGCACGCCCGTCAGGCCTACGCCGGCGTCGCCCGCGGCTCGGCCTGCTACACCGGAGTCACCCGCAGCTCGACCTGCTACCCCTGTGTCGCCCGCGGCTCGGTCCGCCACGCCGGCGCTGCCCGTGGCTCGGCCCGTGTCGTCACCGGCCCTGCTTGGGCTGTCTCCCTCGCCGGTCATCCCATTGGCGGGTTCTGGATCCACCTCGCTGAGTGCCCCGTTGGCGGGCTTGACTCCATCGCCTGGCTCCTCATCGCCTGGGCTCTCTCCGTCAACATTGGCCAGCCCCTCGCCAGCTGATTCTTCTTCGTCCTCATCGACCACAGCTGCTCCCTCGACCTCGACGGCTCCTGTGCTACGTCCACATACATGCAGTCGCAGTGGTATTTTTTGCCCTAAGGAATGGAAGGATGGTATTGTTGCTTGGTTGGCGGCATGTCTGGCTGCTGCTGTTGCAGATCCGTCTTCTGAGCCCCGCTCGTATCAGGCCGCCATGCGCATTCCTCACTGGTGAGAGGCTATGGAGCAGGAGTATCATGCTCCTCTTCGCAACAAGACATGGACTCTTGTTCCTCCCCCACCACGGGTTAATGTTATTGACTCTAAGTGGGGTTCAAAGTGAAGAAGCACTCGGATGGGTCTATTGAGCGTTATAAAGCGCGCCTTGTTGCCAGAGGATTTCGACAGCGCTATGGTCTTGATTATGAGGATACCTTCAGTCCCGTCGTCAAGCCTACTACCATTCGGCTTCTTCTTTCTCTTGCCGTCACTCGAGGTTGGTCTCTTCGTCAGCTTGATGTGCAGAATGCCTTTCTTCATGGTTTCTTGGAGGAATAGGTTTATATGCGACAGCCGCCTGGTTTTTCTGATCCTGACCGTCCTGATCACATCTGTCGTCTCACCAAAGCACTCTATGGTCTGAAGCAAGCTCCTCGTGCCTGGCATGCTCGTCTTGCCTCAGCTCTTCGTGCTCATGGGTTTGTGTCGTCTACTGCTGACTCCTCGTTATTTCTTCCATAGAAGCCAGAGGTCACTATGTATCGTTTGGTCTATGTGGATGATATTATTCTAGTCAGTTCCTCTCGGCCTGCTGCTGATGCTCTTGTTCGCTCTCTTGGTGCTGATTTTGCTGTCAAAGATCTTGGGAAACTTCACTACTTTCTTGGGGTTGAAGTTACTTCTCGTGCTGATGGTCTTGTTATGACGCAGAAGAAGTACTCCTTGGATTTATTGCAGCGAGCTGGGATGCTTAAGTGCAAACCGACCACTACACCCATGTCGTCCACTGACAAGATCACTGCTATTGATGGTGAGCTTCTGTCTTCTGCGGATGCCACAGAGTACATGAGTATTGTTGGTGGTCTTCAGTACTTGACGATCACGAGACCAGATATTTCTTATGCTGTCAGTATCTTCGGGCTCCTCGAGACACTCATTGGGTTGCTGTTAAGCGCATCCTGCATTATGTTCAGTTCACAGTGTCTTTTGGGATGCATATTTGGCCGACTCACTCTCGGGTTCCCTCGGCATATTCTGATGCGGATTGGGCTGGCAGTCCAGATGACAGGTGATCCATGGGGGGCTATGTTGTGTTCTTTGTCTCTAATTTGATCACCTGGAGTGCTCGGAAATAGGCTACTATCTCGCGTAGTAGTACTAAAGCTGAGTATAAGGTTGTGGCTAATGCTACTGCAGAGATTGTCTAGGTGCAGTCTTTGCTTCAGGAGTTGGGTATGTCCCAACCGCAGCCTCCTATCCTTTGGTGTGATAACATCGGTGCTACATACCTTTCTGCGAATCCGGTATTCCATGCCCGAACGAAACACATTGAAGTTGACTATCACTTTGTACGGGAACATGTGTCACAGAAGCAACTCCATATCAAGTTCATCTCTTCTAAGGATCAACTTGCAGACATCTTCACTAAGCCATTGCCTCTACCACAGTTCGAGTCATGTAGGCACAATCTTACCCCTCTCAGTTCTTTAGAAAGTGGCTAAGATTGAGGAAGGGTGTTAGACTATGTATACCTTCTGTATTTGTGTATGTATATTGTACCAGTTGTAACACACCCATTATATATATGAGATAAGCCACCCCTAGAGGGTTGAGCTAGTTCCCCCAAAATCATTGTCTTACACCCTGTGGTGAAACCTACCCAAACCAACCCACTCGAATTCAGGTGTTACTCGCATTTTTCTGAATTTATTTCAACATCTTTAACGCTTTCAGTGGTATGGCGGGTTCGTCAACTACGATCAATGACCGCTCCATGAATGGCTCATGTCCAAGCCACCTTGGTTGCTACAGTTGTAAATCTCACCAGTAAAGCTGTAGCTACACTCGAGCAATGATTATTTTGTCAAGCCTCATGCCAAGGTCCCCTAGTTGCCTAAGGCCTACTGCCGCCATTGATTATGAGGTGTTTATATCAAAACTAAATCAATCTTAAAATTTCCCGGCTCAGTCTCTCAAAAATGCTCACGCCATTAGAGCATCTTCAATTGATAATGTAAAATACGTCATCATCAAAAAGTGGTTCGAGTAAAATTTACGTCACCAAAAAAGTGGGTTTTTACATCACCAAAACGTCCAACTACAACAAATAGTTTAAAATAGGGCAAACACGAAAGCCGCTCCAATCGATGATGTAAAATATCTTGTGCAAATTTTGTCAAACACCTTGTCTATGAGGTGGAACAAACCGGGCAACTGCACGTCAGAGCATAGATGGTAGTCGCGCCAGTGACGAGCGGTTGGCGAAAGCGTCTCCTATGCCTCCTTGATGCTTGCCGGCTGGTGGCTAGCCCTAATTTCGGTGACACACCACTGACGATGCCTACCCAAGCAGTGGTCGGTCGGCTCGGTCATGGTGGTCGCGCAACTGCCCGTGGTGGCTCCGGGAGCCAGTAGCCATACTCTGACGACGGCCACGAGCTGCGGGAGCCATCGGGGTGCCGGCACTCTGGCCAACAGCCAAATCAGTCGAAACACGACACACCGTCACTTGGTGCCCTGTTTTAAATGACGAGCAAATCTCGAGTAAAAAAATACATTAAAATCATCTGGTGGAGCACCGTTTTCTGTACCTTGGTGATGTAAAAATCAGTTGTTTTTACATCTGCATCATCTATTGGAGATGCTCTTAGAAACCCCCCAAAAAAGAGGACATACTATTAGGAAGGGTTGTGTTTTTTTACTCCAAAGTCACAAGGGAGTTGAGCACATTCAACAATCGTTGCTGCTTGCGAACCATTGAATCTATATGGATCTTTGACTGCATCAATCACAAGTTCATAATCAGACTCAACCTCTACCCTCGAGCATCCAGCATGAGCTTCCAAATTAATACCATTCCTGAGAGCAATTGTTTCAGCAGAAGCCGCATCCGAAACATGTGGAACGAACCATGTTGCATCTGCTACAAAACAACGTCATCATCTTTGATGACTGTTCAAGTAGCTCCTGATCGATCTTCTATGTGGAATGAAACATCTACATTAACTTTCAGAAAGCCGTGCAACGGTTTGCACCACTTTTTCGGTCCCCTCTTCCTTTCGTTATTCTTTTCAGTTACTTCCGGAATTTTGTGGCAATTGCTCTGATGGATGTTGTTGTTCTACCCACTGGCAGTACTGATACACCCATTGTTAGTTGTCAGCGTTGCCACCACAAGTACCAAGATGACACAACCACAAGCTCAAGTATTTGTAGACCTCCAATACTCTTCTCTGAGTTCTCATCTATAATTTGGTTCAAGTTAACAAAAACCGACCTGTCTCGACATATGGCCTTCCTGTTCGTCTTTGTTAGATCCAACTCTTCCTAAATTTTTCTAACCCTCTTAGAGTGGATACGATAGTGTTGAATATCCTCGGCCCCCTCAAGCAGATTGGACATTGTGCTTGTGTTAAAACATGTCTTTTTGTTAGTATGCCCTTACAGGGAAGGATGTAATACTTTCCAGAGGAAATATTTAACCTTAGTCGACACCTTAGGTTTCCAGATGTCACCCCAAATGGGGTTTGGATTTGCTCGACCTTGAGCATCCTCCGCATGCACACGTTGTCCACACTTATGATCCCATTCCCTATGATAAGCAGATCGAACAAAGAATGTACCGGACTTAGTATAATGCCATGCAACAAAGTGTCATTCCCTAAACATTCAAAGGGATTTGTAATATGTGATGCACATCAACATGGTAGAACGTATCATGGATTAAATCTTCATCCCAATTTCCAGTATGTGGGTCAATAAGGGCGTGTTTTGTTACCTGCACCATGTTTTGCCACTTTGCATGTGGGTCCCAAATGGGCCTGGCTGAGGTAAAACAAGCCAAAAACTAGCATCCACACATACTTTGGTTGCCCACATCTAGGCTTTCTGCATGAGAGAACCAATATTGACCCGCAATTTGGTTGCCTGCGCTGCACTGGGAGCACAAAACTACACGGTGTTTGGTTGCAAACTGCATAAAGTGTTATCACCACTTCTCCCTAGTGGTGACCTTACCACACATGATCTGAACATAGTTTTAGTCCTAGTTAGGAAACAGATCGTAATTCATCCTAGCTACTAACATCAGTACAAATATAATAGTCAAATGGCTCAATAGGGTAAAGTTCATCGATGCCAAACTAGTTGGAAGTCCATCCTTGTCTTCTTTTTATTTTGTTGATGTTGATCCTTGTCTGGCCTCTGTTTTCCCACATTGCCTGTGCCCACCCCATCCTTTTTTCTTCCAGGCTTCGTTGTCAAATGCCTCCACACCATGGCCAGAGCTGACAACATCATCAAGCGTCACCTCTTCCTCCTCCAGCACCAGTTCATCACAACCCCATTACAAGATCCAGTTATGCAGAATGCAACAAGTAAGAACAAGCTTAAACTGGGTGGGGAAAGTGTGGAATGGCTTCTGATCCAGGGTCATAAACCTATTCTTCAGATCTGTGAATGCCCTCTCAATCGTAACTCTAAGGTCGGAGTGTCAGTTCCTGTGGAGTCCTAAGCTAGTTCCTACCAGCAAACTGTTGGGAAACATAGCATGCAATTTCAAAAAAAATCCTATGCTCATGCAAGATCTATCTAGGAGATGCATACCAATGAGGGGGAGAGTGTGTCTACGTACCCTCGTAGACCGTAAGCGGAAGCGTTTCACAACACGGTTGATGTAGTCGAATTTACTTCGCGATCCACGGATCGAGTACCGAACGTAAACACCTCCGAGTTCTGCACACGTTTAGTTTGGTGACGTCCCTCGCCTTCTTGATCCAGCAAGTCATCGAGGTAGTAGATGAGTTCCGTCAGCACAATGGCGTGGTGACGATGATGGTGAAGTGATCCTCGTAGGGGTTCGCCTAAGCACTACGAGAATATGGCCGGAGTGTAAATGGTGGGGGGGGGGGGGGCGCCGCACACGGCTAACAATTGATGTGGTGTGTGCTAGGCGCCCCCTCCTCATATATATAGGTGGGAGGGAGAGGGGAGAGGCCAAGGTGCGCCCCAAGTGGGGCCGAATCCTACTTGGGCTCCTGCCCTAGTTTGGCCCTGCCCCTTCCTTGTATAGGCGCCAAGGAAAGGAAGGGGGAGGTGCCCCCCCATTCCTTTCTCCCTTGAGGAGGGGAAGGAAGGAGGGACTCGCCCTTCCCTTTTTCCTTTCCTTAGGGATGGATGACCTAGTGGAGGGGCGCACCAGCCCCTTGTGGGATGGTCTGTCCCTTCCCTTGGCCCATTAAGCCCATATCTGTTGTCGGGGGTGCCCGGAACCCCTCCCGGCGACCCGATATGTATCCGGTAACTTCCGGAACACTTTCAGTGTCTGAATACTATCATCCTATATATCAAACTTTACCTCTTGACCATTTCGGGACTCCTCGTCATGTCCGTGATCTCATTCGGGACTCCAAACAATATCCAGTCACCAAATCACATAACTCATATAATACTAAATCGTCATCGAACGTTAAGTGTGCGGACCCTACGGGTTCGAGAACTATGTAGACATGACCGAGACACCTATCCAGTCAATAACCAATAGTGGAACCTGTATGCTCATATTGGGTCCCACATATTCTACAAAGATCTTTATCGGTCGAATCGTTATGACAACATACGTTATTTCCTTTATCATAGGTATGTTACTTGCTCGAGATTCGATCGTCGGTATCTTCATACCTAGTTCAATCTCGTTACTGGCAAGTCCCTTTACTCATTCCATAATACATCATCCTACAACTAACTCATTAGTCACTTTGCTTGCAAGGCTTCTTATGATGTGTATTACCGAGAGGGCCTAGAGATACCTCTCCGATACTCAGAGTGACAAATCCTAATCTCGATCAATGCCAACCCAACAAACACCTTCAGAGATACCTGTAGAGCATCTTTATAATCACCCAATTACGTTGTGACGTTTGATAGCACATAAGGCATTCCTACGGTATCCGGGAGTTGCATAATCTCATAGTCGAAGGAATATGTATTTGACATGAAGAAAGCAATAGCAATAAAACTGAATGATCAATATGCTATGCTAACGGATGGGTCTTGTCCATCACATCATTGTCCTAATGTTGTGATCCCGTTCATCAAATGACAACACATGTCTATGGTTAGGAAACTTAACCATCTTTGGTTAACGAGCTAGTCTAGTAGAGGCTTACTAGGGACATGGTGTTTTGTCTATGTATCCACACATGTATCAAGTTTCCGGTTAATACAACTCTAGCATGAATAATAAACATTTATCATGAAATAAGGAAATATAAAATAACAACTTTATTATTGCCTCTAGGGCATATTTCCTTCACAAACTCGTTCAGATGGTACCCGATTTTCCTGAAGGGTGGAAGAGCACCTAGTCGACATGCATAGCCAGCATCTTCTAGGTATAACTTGCCATGATTATATTGGTGCCATTAGGTCAGCTCATGCTATCACTTAGAGTGTTAGCATCATGTCTTGATCCTTTCCAGCCAGCCAACACGATGGTACCTAATTTTTCTGAAGGGTGGAAGAGCACCCGGTCGACATGCATAGCCAGGATCTCCTAGGTAGAACTTGCCATGAGTATATTGATGCCATTAGGTTAACTCATGCTATCACTTAGAGTATTAGCATCATGTCTTGATCCTTTCTAGCCAGCCAACACATATGTGAACTTCAGATCGAAGTCAACAACAACAAGAACATTCTTGCTTTGTGTAGTGCTTTCTACCCTTGTATGTTGCAAATTGTGGCCTTGGCACTCTGGCAGTGATATGTCTATTGCCCCAATGCAATCCTGAAATGGCATTACAAGATGGTGTTATGGCTATAGCAGAACAATACAAGCATATCATGACATGAACTACATTCTGTCAGTGCTCACCTTGAAGTATGGATACCATCTTGGACTAGTGCGAATCTTGTTAGAAGTCCGGTCGGTTGGTGACCTGATCATTTCTCCGCTGAGTTCCCCAACGTCATACATCACTTGCCTGAACTACCTGGAAATGGTCTCCATTGATCTCCTGAACGTGTTGTTCATAGTCCTGAATCTCTGGTTATGACCAAAAACATGGAGGAACATGGTTACTTGCTCTTCCACACTGGTGTGGATGCTATCTTGTAGCAGCCCCTTGCTCTTGAAGGTCTGCATATGCCTGGCAAAAGATGCTCTTTTAATTTCATTCGATGCATCCACATAGCCTCATTGCAGTTGTAGATGTAGTTCAGATTCAATATCCTCTCCTGATCCTGGATTAATATTGGACCATAACGTATGACAGGCTTATCACCATGACGAATAGCTCTCTTGTGAGCCACGCCTGAATCATAGCTATCAGTGTTGCTGCCTAAACTACCAGGTTCGTCTGCTCGTCCATAACCTG
This sequence comes from Triticum aestivum, assembly GCF_018294505.1. NCBI lineage: Eukaryota > Viridiplantae > Streptophyta > Magnoliopsida > Poales > Poaceae > Triticum > Triticum aestivum. The sequence continues at coordinate 635,610,094 of NC_057813.1, forward strand.
GGCGACATCAAGGGTGCGGTGAGCAATGGAGAAATTGATCTTAAACCTTGCCTAAAAACCTAGCAACCGACCTAACATAGGGGGGGGTTCTATGTTGATTACCGGCTTTGGAGATAACGACGAGGAAGGAGGGCCCTTGATTGAGTCGAGGAGGACCAGACAGTGACCAAGAGGAAGGGGATAAGCAGCTCCTCCTGCCGGAGAGTGCTACTGTTGCGTCCGTCGCGCGCCGCTTGCGCATATTTGAGTCGCCGCCGCCGTCGGTGCTAAGAGTAGAGGAAGTGCTTGTCCTAGAGCTAGCGGTGACCGAGTAAATGGGGCGGTGAGGCTAGATTGCGCGCCATCCCGCCTAGACCGATTTCCATCTCTAGCCATCTCCAGTTAATTTCCCCTTGCACTGTCGCAAGCGTGCTGCTTCCCTTTTGCGCCGCACTCAGCCTGGCTTGTTGAAAACTGCCGATTCGAGAGTTTCCAGTGAGCTAGGCTCTGTGCTACCTGAAGGTTCGTGCCGATGCGAGTTAGGCCTTTTGCAACCAAACACATTTTTATTGGCCCAACTCGGCCTGGTTAGAGGTAATGCATGCAACCAAACACGTCCTAAGGTCTTCTACTTTGGATAATATATTTTGCCCGCTCGGAGTGATAATCTTTCTGTTGTTACTTGTTGAAATCATGAATCTCTCCATATATTGAAAGGGCTGTGTTTCTCCACTATTTTATTTATTTTTTATTTACTAATAAAAGAGCAAACATTATCTTTGCTAAACGCATCCCACAAAACATACACAGACCCAATACTACCGCATGATTATCCTCACTAATCTAAATCCAACGGCTAGCCTTCACCTGATATGTTTTCTTGTGTGCACTTACTAATTTATGTTGACTGACCATACTCCACCGCGGAGGAAAACTTCCATGCGAAAGCAAACACAATCCCTACAATCACGTAGGTCTTCCAAACAAATTCGTTACTAATAAAAGATTACTAATAAAAGAGCAAACATTATCTTTGCTAAACGCACCCCACAAAACATACACGGACCCAATACTACCGCATGATTATCCTCACTAATCTAAATCCAACAGCTAGCCTGATATGTTTTCTTGTGTGCACTTACTAATTTATGTTGACTGACCATACTCCACCGCGGAGGAAAACTTCCATGCGAAAGCAAACACAATCCCTACAATCACGTAGGTCTTCCAAACAAATTCAAACACGTATCCTCCATTCCCACAAATAATAATTGACCTTGCAAATCCAAAAACAAGAAACATATCCCACGGATATCCCCTCGCCGCTCAGAAACATCATCGCCTTCGCCTTCCTGGACGGCGACCTCGCCGCACGAAAACACCGCCACCGCCTTCCCTAGCCGCCCTCCACTGGCCATTACATGCGCGGCTGCTCACGCCTCACCTTCTTCGCTGCAAACAGGCCGTCGGTTCCTTGCATCACCTGTGCCATCCTCTGAAAACATCAGGCAAGATTTTAATATTAGACATTTCTTCTTGTTCTTGCAAATTATCTTCTAACTTCCTTGTGCTTTAAGAAAATGAAATCTACAGATTTATGACAACATAACTTGAATCTAATTCTGAGTAATCTTCTTGTTCTTGCAAATTATCTTCTAACTTCCTTGTGCTTTAAGAAAATGAAATCTACAGATTTATGACAACATAACTTGAATCTAATTCTGACTAATATATGCTTCCAGTCAACCCTCTTGACAGATTTTTGACTGGAGTATTCAGTCTACGAAGTCGATGTTATGACTTCTCCAAATCACTCGGGGGCACGCACCCCATTTCAGGATATAAGCAACATCCATTCCTCAGGTAACTATCAGCCAACTGAGCGCTTCTTTTTTTTGGGTTGATGAACACTTCTATAATGAATGTGCTAATTTCCATTGTATATTTAAACGGACCCTAAAGAAATTAAGAGGCAGAGGGACAGAGAATATTATGCACGAAACAGAGAGGACATTCTGAAAAGACGTCGTGAGGCACGTTTAAAGAAGCAGACTGATAAACCTCTGCCGAATGATGAGCAAAATGTGCCACACACACCCCTAGCCATGTCCCATGGTAAGTATGGCCATATACTGCATGCTTATGTATTATTCAGGTAACTTATCATACTCTAAATCATACATGTAGACCCTACGGAGCTGAAGAGGCGACTTGATAGGGAACGGTATTCACAAAATAGAGACGAAATATTAAAGAGACAACGTCAGGCCTACAGAAACAAAAAAATGGCTGACGCTTCCGCTGATATCAGTGTCCATGAAAATGAAACACAAACACCGATGTACATACCCATTGGTAATGACGATCAACCAACTACATACAACCCTATTTCTTGATACTAACTAGCTTTCTCATCTATGTAGACCCTAAAGACATACAGAGGCAAAGGGACAGGGAGCGGTATGCACAAAATAGGGATGAAATATTAAAACGACAACGCCTATCACGTGAGCAGAGAAAGGCTACTACGACCCTACTCACCAACGATAGCACCGTGTTACACACACCAGCTACAGGACAATCCGGTGTCACCCAGCTACAACAAATATCGTCTGCAGGTTCTGTGCTACCATAACATATTGATTGCATGGTGTTATCTTATCGAATATAACAAAAAAAGTTTTACTGATGTTATCTACAATTTTCTTGCAGTATTATCAAATATACCAAATTCATCTCTATCACCTGAACATGCCCCCTACGACAAGGAGAATACTTTAACATACGACGAGGAGTCCGATTGGTTGCACCGGAATGATGCATATCAGATACAACAAATTGGTGGACGCATTAGAGCTGTTGCTATGCCTCTTGGTCATAACATGCAATCAATCGCCACCGTCGTAAGAGATATTGCACAAGGTATGCTTTAATGGCTTTGGTTTGTACTCTTCTAAACAATAATAAACTATAATCAGCTTCTGAATGATAGTTACTGTCAATTGAACACAATGCAGGGCCTCTCACACAACTTTCAGGGGTTCAGGCACCCCAACTTAGCAGAATATGTAACCCAGATTTCTCAATTCAAGGTGTGGTTTAGTTCGTCCATTTAGTTATGGTGGAAGTGTGTCCACAGTGTTTATTTGATCGCAATTCCTGCTTCTCTTTCGTTTATTCAGGTATAGAGCCTTTTAATGGCTCCAGTCAACCAATGAAGACGCCAACTAATGATAAGAGACGCCCTGCGGAACCGTCTCCGGATGATACTCAAAGCACTCAACATCTACAAAGTAATTTTGATGACCCTAGACTACTATAGTACCTGATTTTGTATGCTCTACTTATCTTGTGGTTTTCCATAGTGGGCAACGACCAGATAGAAGATCCATATGGAATATTTGAGCCTGTTGTTCAACAACCCAATTTTGAAGGTACATTATATATTTTGTCGTTCACATATCAGGTTCTTCGTTGACAATTTTGTGGCATTTATGTTTGACCAATATATTGCCTACTAGACTGTTTGGCGCCATTGCAAAATGGAGAAGCTGTATACCATGAGCCTGATGAGGAAGCTAGAATATTTATGGCCGAAGGTATGTCCATTGTCTATTTCCGAATTTACCATGAGCCTCATAGGTCTTCATTCATAATTTAATACATATTGTTCTTCAATGCTAGGTCTTGCTTATGAATCATACCAACTTGGACGCCCACCAATTGCACCAGTATCAAATACCGATGAATTCATTTACCGAAACCTACCTACAAAGCACCATGTCCTAAGAAAGGTTCCCGACTGTCGCCACTGTGGGGCATTGCGGTTTCCATTTGAGGGCCCAGCATTTTGTTGCAGAAAAGGAAAAGTCGATATTATTACTCCAGACGTTCCAGAAGAGCTGAAACGGTTGTTTACAAGTCAAGATGATGAGGATGCTAAATATTTCAGAGAGCATATACGGTATTTCAACTCGCACTTCTCATTCACAACTCTAGGAGTCACTCTTGATCGTCGAGTAAGCATAGCGGCAGGAACTGGAGTATATACATTTTGTGCATGTGGTGGCTTATACCACGCTCTTGATGGTCTGGTGCCGGCTGATAATGGACCTCGGCATTTGCAGCTTTATATTTATTATACAGATCAAGACTTGGTTCACAGGGCTATGAGGTCTCCAGATCTTAATATAGACCTCATACGAAAGATTCTGCGAATACTTGAGCGTAACCCTTATGCACAAGTTTTAAAGAGCCTTGGGTCTGTTCCAAATCTAGATGAGTATAGGATCTCACTAAACACGGATATCAACTTGGATCAACGAAGGTACAATGACCCAACGACCTCTCAGGTGGCAGCGATATGGGTTGAAGGGAGCGACCCAAAGAATTGCTTTGACAGAAGTGTTGTCGTACATGGAAAAAAGGAGACCGGCCCCTATATATTAGAGCATACTATGGGTGCTACGACCCATTGTCATATCCACTATTCTTCCCACGTGGGGAGACTGGTTGGAATCGTAGGATGCCATATGTTGGCCCCCTCGATGACACCACACAATGTTCGTCGGGTAACCCTGCACCCCAAGTAAACCAAACCTCTGATTTATATACAGGTATGAGGTTCATTATTCATTTATATACTTGCTATTATGAATGAAGACTTATGTTCTCATTTTTCTATTATATGAAAACTTGATTACAAAAGGTGAACAAGTTGGGAATTTTGAACCACATGAAGACCATGCCACGGATTTACCTGCAGGTATCGGACATCATTGCTTATTCTTCAATTCTTATGTGGTCAAGTATTATGGGTGCAAACAACGTATTAAATTTGAAATATTGTGAATCTTGTAGATGACACGACCCAATATTCAGCGCATAATACTGCACCACGAGTAAACCAAACCTCTGATTTATCTACAGGTATGATGTGCACTATTAATTTATATACTTGCTATTTACGAATGAAGACTTATGTTCTCATTTTTCTATCACATGAAAACTTCATTACAGAAAGTGAACAAGTTGGGAATTTTGAACCACATGAAGACCATGCCACGGATTTACCTGCGGGTATCGGTCATCATTGCTTAATCTTCAATTCTTATATAGTCAACTATTATGCCTGCAAACAACATATTGAATTTGAAATGGTGTGAATCTTGTAGATGACAATGAATATAACCCAGATGAGGATTTTGGTGACAATGAGGTGAATGCAACAAAATCTAGGAAATTTGTTAGTGCGAGGGAGTACTACTGCTTCAAACTGCAGGTCAGGAAGAAGCTTTTTAACATCATCTTGTTCGGGGCGCGCCTTTTCCAACAGTGGGCTGTTGACATGTATATCAAGATGGAGACTATGAGGCTTGACTGGTACTCAAAGCCGGAAAATCAGAAGGTTATACGCGCTGACCTCTACCAGGTAACATGCTTGTGTATATTCTAATAGATCATAATACAACGACTTTATGGACATTCCATGCTTTTCTATAACCTTGTATACTATTATAGGGTCTTGTTGACACTGTCGTTGTCAGCGAGTCACGCGGTGATCGGGTTGGCAAGAGAATCGTGCTCCCACGTACATTTCCGGGTGGTGACCGTGACATGCAACGGAGGTTTCTAGATGCGATGGCAATAGTCCAGCGGTGGGGTAAACCGGATTATTTTATCACAATGACTTGCAATCCTTATTGGGAGGAGATAACTGAGAAATTGTTGCCTGGACAACTGCCACAAGACCGTCCAGACCTGGTGGCAAGAGTATACAAAGCTAAACAACGAGATATGATGGACTTACTGACTAAGGGTAAGCATTTCGGAGAAGTTGCGGCTTATGTACATGTCATGGAGTTTCATAAACGAGGTCTCCCGCATGAGCATATACTTCTAATCATGAAAGCAAAAAGCAAGTTAGCGACCTCGGATGACTATGATCGGGTGATATCTGCAGAGATACCTGACAAAGAAAAATACCCCATTCTACATGATCTGGTCATCAAACACATGATGCATGGACCCTGTGGTGAGTTGAAAAAAAGTTGTCCGTGCATGATTGATGGACAGTGCCGATTTCATTACCCGCGAGATTTTTGCAATGCCACACAACAAGGGAAAGACTCATATCCCATCTATAGGAGGAGGGACGATGGGCGTGGAGTTAGGATCAGAGGAGCAAATTTGGACAATAGATGGGTGGTCCCTTACAACCCTTTTCTGCTTATGCGATACAACTGCCACATTAATGTCGAAGCATGCTCAAGCATCAAGGCAGTCAAGTACTTGTTCAAGTACATCTACAAAGGGCATGATCGGACATCCTTTGCATTCGAGCAGGATATCATCAATGATGGTGGAATCATCAATGAAATCCGACAATATAGGGATGCACGCTATGTATCTCCTCCAGAGGCTATTTACAGGATTTTTGGTTTTAAAATGTTTGGTGTTAGTCCATCTGTGTTGCAGCTCCAACTTCATTTGCCAAACATGCATACAGTTGCATTTAAATCTTGTGAAAATCTGGAAGATGTTCTTTCTCGACCATCTTCTTCCAAGTCCATGCTTACCCAGTACTTTGAGATGAACCGAAGGTTTCCGGAGGCACGAAAATGGTTGTACAGAGAGTTTCCAGAACATTATAGATGGATAGCTGGAAACAAGGAGTGGCAGAATAGAAGAAATAAGAGATCACAGATTGGAAGGCTTGTGTATGCACACCCCGCTGAAGGAGAGAGGTACTACTTGCGTGTCCTACTAAGTCATGTCCGAGGTGCCACTTCATTTGATGATTTAAAAACAGTAAATGGCAAGGCATGCAGTTCCTTCAGGGAGGCATGTGAGCACTTAGGCCTCATTGAGCACGACAGGACTCTTGATGATTGCATGACGGAGGCAGCCACATTTCAGATGCCTTGTGCCCTAAGACGGTTGTTTGCGACTATACTGGTATTTTGCGAGGCAACAGAAATCCGAGAAATGTGGGACAAGCATCTAGCATCAATGTCTGAGGATTACCGTCGTAACCAATCCAATGAGGCAACACTTGAACAGATGGTGCTAAGAGATATCAGGGATATGTTGCAATCCATGGGAAAGGATATTACAAGCTATGGACTTCCAGATCTGGTTGAGACCAATGGTTCTTATGATGGTGAGCACAGAGAGGTAACAAAGGAGAGGCAAGTCACCGTGGACAAAGAACATCTAGATCTATTTAGCAGTTTGAACAGTGAGCAGCTGGCTGGTTTCAATGACATAATGGATCATGTGATGAACCAAAAAAGTTAGGTGTTCTTTGTTGATGGTCCAGGAGGCACTGGGAAGACGTACTTATACAAGGCATTGCTTGCAAAGGTGCGTTCCATGGGCCAAATAGCAATTGCAACTGCTACATCAGGTATAGCAGCATCGATAATGCCTGGAGGACGGACTGCACACTCTAGGTTCAAAATTCCAATAAAGCTCACTGACAACAGCATGTGTAGTTTCACAAAGCAAAGCGGTACAGCGGAGTTGCTTAAAACAGGCGTCCTTAATAATTTGGGACGAAGTCGCTATGACAAAACGTCAAGCTGTTGAGACGCTTGATAGATCTTTGTAGGATATAATGGAATGTCCATTGCCGTTTGGGGGAAAGGTTGTCGTCTTTGGTGGGGATTTCAGGCAGGTCCTTCCCGTTGTGGCACGTGGGACAAGAGCACAGATCATAGATGCTACACTTCTGAGATCATATCTGTGGGAGAAGACCCGCAAGATACGTCTCACGCACAATATGCGTGCACAGGCTGATCCTTGGTTCTCCAAATACCTCCTAAGGATCGGCAATGGAACAGAAGAGACAATTGGCGACGACTATGTGCGTCTCCCTGACGACATTGTGATCGGCTATACTAAGGATGAAAAAGCTATTAACACACTCATTGAAGATGTCTTCCCATCGCTGCATGCCAATGCTAGATCGAGAGAGTACATGAGCGCACGTGCAATTCTTTCGACCAAGAATGATCATGTGAATGACCTGAATGATAAGATGATCTCCAGGTTTCCAGGCGAAGAAAATTTATACCATAGCTTCGACTCAATCGAGGATGACTTGCAGAATAATTACACAATTGATTTTTTGAACTCGATCACACCAAATGGCTTGCCACCGCATGTTTTGAGATTAAAGGTCAACTGCCCAGTCATTCTGCTTCGGAACCTCGACCCTCATAATGGCCTATGCAATGGAACACGACTTATGATCAGAGCCTTCCAGGATAATGCAATCGACGCGGAGATTGTTGCAGGTCAGCATGCTGGAAAGAGGGTGTTCATACCTAGGATCCCTATGTCGCCCTCGGAGGACATCTCACTTCCCTTCAAACTTAAGAGAAAACAGTTCCCCATCCGCCTAAGTTTTGCGATGACAATTAATAAGGCACAGGGTTAGACCATCCCAAACGTTGGTATTTACCTCCCTGAGCCTGTATTCTCACATGGTCAGCTATATGTTGCATTGTCAAGGGGAGTGTCAAGAGAGACGACACGGATTTTGGCCAAGCCAAACAAGGAGGTTGATAAATCCGGGAAAAGCACCAAGAACATTGTCTACAGAGATGTTTTAGAGAGATGAGGCAGGTGTGTCATTCCATTACTTCTTTGCAGCTACTATGTTGTTGCATCTATAACTATTTTTGGCACTAACATTATTTGTTTTTCATTCGCAGGTTTAGCCTACCATGATACGGTTACATGTATATTTTATGGATACATGCACATGATATTTTATTGTACCACACAACACACTTTTGGAAGACAAATTTAGTTTCAGGGGCGAATTGGGGTGCCGCTGAGTAGCAACAAACTGCAAGTCCAGAAACATTACAGTGCTTGGGGGCGCTTCTAATTTTGGTTACAACAGCGAGGCCCAGATTGAGTGCCTGATGGAAGGCTTACTCTTGTGAGATATCCATTTTGTATTAACAGAATTACTACATGCATTTTGCAATTACTTCCATTGTGTATGCCTCATTTTGTAATATACAATGGTACAATTTCTCAGTGCAGAAAAGCGAGTAAACATATGTATGTTCCACAAGATCTCTTTATGCTGTTTTGAGTGCAGAACATTACTGCATTTAAATATGTCAAAGGCTGTGAAACTCGCCTTCGTGGAAATCTACCAAAGGTAATTTGTCCCAAGAACCCATTTGTAGGAAATACTTTTTACTTGGAACTGGGAAGAAGCTACATTCCAGACACCCATTTGTCCCAGGCATGAAGTTGTGGACACCAACCAAACTGGCCCTTTATACATGCATGATTTGATGTGGTATGATTGAGACGTGAACCTTGACCACAAATTCTAATGCTAAAATGTTATAAATTGTTTTTTCAGTCTTCTACATACTAATATCATTTACATAAGTTTAGTCTCAAATTTCCAATAGTCATGTAGATACAGATATATAAGTTTAAAAGTTTGAGTACGCACACACCCAACTGATAATATCTCTTGACCGGAGCAAGAAGCACGTGCAGGTAGCAATTAATATGTAATAATTAGTGCTAAGGAGTGACAACATGCTGAAACTGTTGGAAATATGCCCTAGAGGCAATAATAAATTGATTATTATTATATTTCCTTGTTCATGATAATCGTTTATTATCCATGCTAGAATTGTATTGATAGGAAACTCAGATACATGTGTGGATACATAGACAACACCATGTCCCTAGTAAGCCTCTAGTTGACTAGCTCGTTAATCAATAGATGGTTACGGTTTCCTGACCATGGACATTGGATGTCGTTGATAACGGGATCACATCATTAGGAGAATGATGTGATGGACAAGACCCAATCCTAAGCCTAGCACAAGATCATGTAGTTCGTATGCTAAAGCTTTTCTAATGTCAAGTATCATTTCCTTAGACCATGAGATTGTGCAACTCCCGGATACCGTAGGAGTGCTTTGGGTGTGCCAAACGTCACAACGTAACTGGGTGGCTATAAAGGTACACTACGGGTATCTCCGAAAGTGTCTGTTGGGTTGGCACGAATCGAGACTGGGATTTGTCACTCCGTGTGACGGAGAGGTATCTCTGGGCCCACTCGGTAGGACATCATCATAATGTGCACAATGTGATCAAGGAGTTGATCACGGGATGATGTGTTACGGAACGAGTAAAGAGACTTGCCGGTAACGAGATTGAACAAGGTATCGGTATACCGACGATCGAATCTCGGGCAAGTACCATACCGCTAGACAAAGGGAATTGTATACGGGATCGATTGAGTCCTTGACATCGTGGTTCATCCGATGAGATCATCGTGGAACATGTGGGAGCCAACATGGGTATCCAGATCCCACTGTTGGTTATTGACCGGAGAACATCTCGGTCATGACTACATGTCTCCCGAACCCGTAGGGTCTACACACTTAAGGTTCGATGACGCTAGGGTTATAAAGGAAGTTTGTATGTGGTTACCGAATGTTGTTCGGAGTCCCGGATGAGATCCCGGACGTCACGAGGAGTTCCGGAATGGTCCGGAGGTAAAGATTTATATATAGGAAGTCCTGTTTCGGCCATCGGGACAAGTTTCGGGGTCATCGGTATTGTACCGGGACCACCGGAAGGGTCCCGGGGGCCCACCGGGTGGGGCCACCTGCCCCGGGGGGCCACATGGGCTGTAGGGGGTGCGCCTTGGCCTACATGGGCCAAGGGCACCAGCCCCTAGAGGCCCATGCGCCAAGATAAAGGAAAAAGGGGAGAGTCCTAAAGGGGGAAGGCACCTCCAAGGTGCCTTGGGGAGGATGGACTCCTCCCCATCCTTAGCCGCACCCCTTCCTTGGAGGAGGGGGCAAGGCTGCGCCTCCCCCCTCTCCCCTGCCCCTATATATAGTGGGGAAAAGGAGGAGCAATCACACCTAAGGCCTTTGGTTGCCTCCCTCTCCCTCCCGTGACACATCTCCTCTCCCGTAGGTGCTCGGCGAAGCCCTGCAGGATTGCCACGCTCCTCCATCACCACCACGCCGTTGTGCTGCTGCTGGATGGAGTCTTCCTCAACCTCTCCCTCTCTCCTTGCTGGAACAAGGCGTGGGAGACATCGTCGAGCTGTACGTGTGTTGAACGCGGAGGTGCTGTCCGTTCGGCACTAGGATCATCGGTGATCTGAATCACGACGAGTACGACTCCATCAACCCCGTTCACTTGAACGCTTCCGCTTAGCGATCTACAAGGGTATGTAGATGCACTCTCTTTCTACTCGTTGCTGGTCTCTCCATAGATAGATCTTGGTGATACGTAGGAAAATTTTTGAATTTCTGCTACGTTCCCCAACAGTGGCATCATGAGCTAGGTCTATTGCGTAGATTCTTTGCACGAGTAGAACACAAAGTAGTTGTGGGCGTCGATATTGTTCAATATGCTTGCCGTTACTAGTCTTATCTTGATTCGGCGGCATCGTGGGATGAAGCGGCCCGGACCAACCTTACACGTACGCTTACGTGAGACCGGTTCCACCGACAAACATGCACTAGTTGCATAAGGTGGCTGGCGGGTGTCTGTCTCTCCCACTTTAGTCGGATCGGATTCGATGAAAAGGGTCCTTATGAAGGGTAAATAGCAATTGGCATATCACGTTGTGGTTCATGCGTAGGTAAGAAACGTTCTTGCTAGAAACCCATAGCAGCCACGTAAAACATGCAAACAACAATTAGAGGACGTCTAAGTTGTTTTTGCAGGGTATGCTATGTGATGTGATATGGCCAAAAAGGATGTGATGAATGATATATGTGATGTATGAGATTGATCATGTTCTTGTAATAGGAATCACGACTTGCATGTCGATGAGTATGACAACCGGCAGGAGCCATAGGAGTTGTCTTTATTTATTTGTGACCTGCGTGTCAACTTAAACGTCATGTAATTACTTTACTTTATTGCTAACCGTTAGCCATAGTAGTAGAAGTAATAGTTGGCGAGGCAACTTCATGAAGACACGATGATGGAGATCATGATGATGGAGATCATGGTGTCATGCCGGTGACGATGATGATCATGGAGCCCCGAAGATGGAGATCAAAAGGAGCAAAGTGATGATGGCCATATCATGTCACTATTTGATTGCATGTGATGTTTATCATGTTTATGCATCTTATTTGCTTAGAACGACGGTAGTAAATAAGATGATCCCTTACAACAATTTCAAGAAGTGTTCTCCCCTAACTGTGCACCGTTGCGACAGTTCGCTGTTTCAAAACATCACGTGATGATCGGGTGTTTTATTCAGACGTTCAAATACAACGGGTGTTGACGAGCCTAGCATGTACAGACATGGCCTCGGAACACACGCAAAACACTTAGGGTTAACTTGACGAGCCTAGCATGTACAGACATGGCCTCGGAACACGGAGACCGAAAGGTCGAACATGAGTCGTATAGAAGATACGATCAACATGAAGATGTTCACCGATGATGACTAGTCTGTCTCACGTGATGATCGGACACGGCCTAGTTTGACTCGGATCATGTAATCACTTAGATGACTAGAGGGATGTCTATCTGAGTGGGAGTTCATAAGATGAACTTAATTATCCTGAACATAGTCAAAAGGTTTTTGCAAATTATGTCGTAGCTCACGCTATAGTTCTACTGTTTAGATATGTTCCTAGAGAAAATTAGTTGAAAGTTGATAGTAGCAATTATGCGGACTAGATCCGTAAACTGAGGATTGTCCTCATTGCTTCATAGAAGGCTTATGTCCTTAATGCACCGCTCAGTGTGCTGAACCTCGAACGTTGTCTGTGGTTGTTGCGAACATCTGACATACACGTTTTGATAACTACGTGATAGTTCAGTTAAATGGTTTAGAGTTGAGGCACCAAAGACATTTTTTGAAACGTCGTGAAACATATGAGATGTTTTGAGGGCTGAAATTGGGATTTCAGGCTCGTGCCTATGTCAAGAGGTATAAGACCTCCGATGACTTTCTTAACCTGCAAACTAAGGAGAAAAGCTCAATTGTTGAGCTTGTGCTCAGATTGTCTGAGTACAACAATCATTTGAATCGAGTGGGAGTTGATCTTCCAGATAAGACGGTGATGGTTCTCCAAAGTCATTGCCACCAAGCTGTTAGAGCTTCGTGATGAACTATAACATATCAGGGATAGATATGATGATCCTTGAGGTATTCGCGATGTTTGACACCGCGAAAGTAGAAATCAAGAAGGAGCATCAATTGTTGATGGTTGGTGAAACCACTAGTTTCAAGAAGGGCAAGGGCAAGAAGGGATACTTCATGAAACGGCAAATCAGCTGCTGCTCTAGTGAAGAAACCCAAGGTAAAACCCAAACCCGAGACTAAGTGCTTCTGTAATAAGGGGAACAACCACTAGAGCAGAATTACCCTAGATACTTGGTAGATAAGAAGGCTGGCAAGGTCGATAGAAGTATATTGGATATACATTGTGTTAATGTGTACTTTGCTAGTACTCCTAGTAGCACCAGGGTATTAGATACCGGTTCGGTTGCTAAGTGTTAGTAACTCGAAACGAAAGGCTACGGAATAAACGGAGACTAGCTAAAGGTGAGCTAACGATATTGTTGGAAGTTTTTCCAAGCTTGATATGATCAAGCATCGCACGCTCCCTCTACCAAAGAGATTGGTGTTAAACCTAAATAATTGTTATTTGGTGTTTGCGTTGAGCATAGACATGATTGGATTACGTCTATCGCAATACGGTTATTCATTTAAGGAGAATAATGGTTACTCTGTTTATTTGAATAATACCTTCAATGGTCTTACACCTAAAATGAATGGTTTATTAAATCTCGATCGTAGTGATACACATGTTCATGCCAAAAGATAGTAATGATAGTACCACCTACTTGTGGCACTGCCACGTAAGTCATATCAGTATAAAACGCATGAAGAAGCTCCATATTGATGGATCTTTGGGCTCACTCGTTTTTGAAAAGTTTGAGACATGCGAACCATGTCTATTGGTGTATATGCATGAAGAAACTCCATGCAAATGGACCGTTTTGACTCACTTGATTTTGAATCACTTGAGATATGCAAATCATACCACATGGGCAAGATGACTGAAAAGCCTCATTTTCAGTAAGATGGAACAAGATAGCAACTTGTTGGAAGTAACACATTTTGATGTGTCCAAACCAATGAGTGCTGAGGCATGCAGTGAATATCGTTATGATCTTACTTCACAGATGATTCGAGTAGATGTTGAGTATATTTACTTGATGAATCACGAGTCTGAATTATTGAAAGGTTCAAGTAATTTCAGTGTGAAGTTGAAAGATCGTCGTGACAAGAGGATAAAAGATCTATGATATGATCATAGAGATGAATATCTGAATCACGAGTTTGGCACAGAATTAAGACATTGTGGAAATTGTTTCACAACTGATACAGCCTGGAACACCATAGTGGGATGGTGTGTCCGAACATCATAGTTGCACCCTATTGGATATGGTGCGTACCATGATGTCTCTTATCGAATTACCACTATCATTCATGGGTTAGGCATTAGAGACAACCACATTCACTTTAAATAGGGCACCACGTAATTCCGATGAGATGACACCGTATGAATTATGGTTTAGAGAAACCTAAGTTGTCGTTTCTTAAAAGTTTGGGGCTGCGACGCTTATATGAAAATGTTTCAGGTTGATAAGCTCGAACCCAAAGCGGATAAAATGCATCTTCATAGGAAACCCAAAACAGTTGGGTATACCTCCTAATTCAGATCCGAAAGCAATATGGATTGTTTCTAGAATCGGGTCCTTTCTCGAGGAAAAGTTTCTATCGAAAGAATTGAGTGGGAGGATGGTGGAGACTTGATGAGGTTATTGAACCGTCTCTTCAACTAGTGTGTGACAGGGCACAGGAAGTTGTTCCTGTGGCACCTACACCAATTGAAGTGGAAGCTTATGATAGTGATCATGAAGTTTCGGATCAAGTCACTACCGAACCTCGTAGGGTGACAAGGATACGTACTACTTCAGAGTGGTACAGTAATCCTGTCTTGAAGGTCATGTTGCTAGACAACAATGAACCTACAAGCTATGGAGAAGCGATGGTGGGCCTGGATTCTGACAAATGGTTAGAAGCCATAAAATCCGAGATAGGATCCATGTATGAAAACAAAGTGTAGACTTTGGAAGAACTACTTGATGGTCGTAAGGCTGTTAGGTACATATGGATTTTGAAAGGAAGACAGACAATGATGGTAAGTGTCACCATTGAGAAAGCTCGACTTGTCGTTAAGATGTTTTTCGACAAGTTCAAGGAGTTGACTACGATGAGACTTTCTCACTCGTAGCGATGCTAAGAGTCTGTTGGAATTATATTAGCAATTACTGCATTATTTATGAAATCTTGCAGATAGGATGTCAAAACATTGTTTCCTCGACAATTCTTGAGGAAAGGTTGTATGTGATACAACCGGAAGGTTTTGTCTATCCTGAAATATGCTAATAAGTATGCAAAGCTCCAGCAATCCTTCTGAGGACTGGAGTGAGCATCTCGGAGTTGGAATGTATGCTTTGATGATGATCAAAGATTTTGGGTGTATACAAAGTTTATGAGAAACTTGTATTTCCAAAGAAGTGAGTGGGAGCACTATAGAATTTCTGATGAGTATATGTTCTTGACATATTGTTGATCAGAAATGATGTAGAATTTCTGGAAAGCATATAGGGTCATTTTGGAAAGTGTTTTCAATGGAAAACCTGGATTAAGCTACTTGAACATTGAGCATCAAGATCTATAAGGATAGATCAAAACGCTTAATAGTACTTTCAAATGAGCACATGCCTTGACGTGATCTTGAAGGTGTTCAAGATGGATCAGTCAAAGAAGGGGTTCTTGCCTGAGTTGTAAGGTATGAAGTTAAGACTTAAAGCTCGACCATGGCAGAATAGAGAGAAAGGAACGAAGGTCGTCCCCTATGCTTAAGACATAGGCTCTACAGTATGCTATGCTGTGTACCGCACCTGAAGTGTGCTTTACCATGAGTCAGTCAAGGGGTACAAGAGTGATCCAAGAATGGATCACGGGACAGCGGTCAAAGTTATCCTTAGTAACTAGTGGACTAAGGAATTTTCTCGATTATGGAGGTGGTAAAGGGGTTCGTCGTAAAGGGTTACGTCGATGCAAGCTTAACACCTATCCGGATAGCTCTGAGTAGAGATACCGGATACGTATAATGGAGCAACAATTTAGAATAGCTCCAAGTAGAACAGTTATTTGGAATAGCTCCAAATAGAGCGTGGTAGCTGCATCTAGGAGATGACATAGAGATTTGTAAAGCACACACGGATCTGAAAGGTTCAGACCCGTTGACTATAACCTCTCTCACAAGCATAACATGATCAAACCCAGAACTCATCGAGTGTTAATCACATGGTAAATGTGAACTAGATTATTGACTCTAGTAAACTCTTTGGGTGTTAGTCACATGGGGATGTGACCTTGAGTGTTAATCACATATCGATGTGAACTAGATTATTGACTCTAGTGCAAGTGGGAGACTATTGGAAATATGCCCTAGAGGCAATAATAAATTGATTATTATTATATTTCCTTGTTCATGATAATCGTTTATTATCCATGCTAGAATTGTATTGATAGGAAACTCAGATACATGTGTGGGTACATAGACAACACCATGTCCCTAGTAAGCCTCTAGTTGACTAGCTCGTCAATCAATAGATGGTTACGGTTTCCTGACCATGGACATTGGATGTCGTTGATAACGGGATCACATCATTAGGAGAATGATGTGATGGACAAGACCCAATCCTAAGCCTAGCACAAGATCATGTAGTTCGTATGCTAAAGCTTTTCTAATGTCAAGTATCATTTCCTTAGACCATGAGATTGTGCAACTCCCGGATACCGTAGGAGTGCTTTGGGTGTGCCAAACGTCACAACGTAACTGGGTGGCTATAAAGGTACACTACGGGTATCTCTGAAAGTGTCTGTTGGGTTGGCACGAATCGAGATTGGGATTTTGTCACTCCGTGTAAACGGAGAGGTATCTCTGGGCCCACTCGGTAGGACATCATCATAATATGCACAATGTGACCAAGGGGTTGATCACGGGATGATGTGTTACGGAACGAGTAAAGAGACTTGCCGGTAACGAGATTGAACAAGGTATCGGTATACCGACGATCGAATCTCGGGCAAGTACCATACCGCTAGACAAAGGGAATTGTATACGGGATCGATTGAGTCCTTGACATCGTGGTTCATCCGATGAGATCATCGTGGAACATGTGGGAGCCAACATGGGTATCCAGATCTCGCTATTGGTTATTGACCGGAGAACATCTCGGTCATGACTACATGTCTCCCGAACCCGTAGGGTCTACACACTTAAGGTTCGATGACGCTAGGGTTATAAAGGAAGTTTGTATGTGGTTACCGAATGTTGTTCGGAGTCCCGGATGAGATCCCGGACGTCACGAGGAGTTCCGGAATGGTCCGGAGGTAAAGATTTATATATAGGAAGTCCTGTTTCGGCCATCGGGACAAGTTTCGGGGTCATCGGTATTGTACCGGGACCACCGGAAGGGTCCCGGGGGCCCACCGGGTGGGGCCACCTGCCCCGGGGGGCCACATGGGCTGTAGGGGGTGCGCCTTGGCCTACATGGGCCAAGGGCACCAGCCCCTAGAGGCCCATGCGCCAAGATAAAGGAAAAAGGGGAGAGTCCTAAAGGGGGAAGGCACCTCCAAGGTGCCTTGGGGAGGATGGACTCCTCCCCATCCTTAGCCGCACCCCTTCCTTGGAGGAGGGGGCAAGGCTGCGCCTCCCCCCTCTCCCCTGCCCCTATATATAGTGGGGAAAAGGAGGAGCAATCACACCTAAGGCCTTTGGTTGCCTCCCTCTCCCTCCCGTGACACATCTCCTCTCCCGTAGGTGCTCGGCGAAGCCCTGCAGGATTGCCACGCTCCTCCATCACCACCACGCCGTTGTGCTGCTGCTGGATGGAGTCTTCCTCTCCCTCTCCCTCTCTCCTTGCTGGATCAAGGCGTGGGAGACATCGTCGAGCTGTACGTGTGTTGAACGCGGAGGTGCTGTCCGTTCGGCACTAGGATCATCAGTGATCTGAATCACGACGAGTACGACTCCATCAACCCCGTTCACTTGAACGCTTCCGCTTAGCGATCTACAAGGGTATGTAGATGCACTCTCTTTCTACTCGTTGCTGGTCTCTCCATAGATAGATCTTGGTGATACGTAGGAAATTTTTTGAATTTATGCTACGTTCCCCAACAGAAACAAAACCTGAAAGCTAACCTTTTTCATCTCACCAAGTGCAAATGCTTTATTTTTGCCTTGAAGAAATCTACAACTGCTTCAACTCCAACAGTCTGACCTTCCCAAGCTACATCCTGCAAACAAACAACATTCGTAAGAATGGCTTGGCAGAAGTTAGCAACATGTCATCATTACCTCCTGATGTTTATTTGGCATGAACATACATAACCCAGTTTCCTTTCTTGCATGTATGACTAGAACTGAAGTGTGAGAAGAAAAACACAGGAATTGCCCACTCCAAATAACAGACACACATAAGCTATCCCGCACGCTCAAACTGATCGACATCTATTTGTCCTTCTAAACAACCAGAAAGAATGAATCTTCATGTGAAAGACAAATAACATAAAAATAATAATGAATTGGTTATATTAACCGGAGAGACTAAAAAGAACCACAAAGTGCCAAAAGAGTTCACATATATTCAGGACAAGCTTACTCCAAGATTAGACAGTAGGAAAACAGGATCACCCCAAATTATATTTTTTCTCTCCAATTCGGAAATGACTCTCATGTTCAAACCTAGACTACTGAGCTACATAAGTATTGTACTGGAATGGATAGCAATTAGGATTTAGCAAGCAGATACAGCCATTTTCAATCTAAAGAAACTTTTAAGTGTGTGGTCTCTCATTACAGGATGAATTGTACACTCAAAATTCTAAACTGCACCTAATAAAAAATCATCATTTAATTTAACATATCATATAATAGATGACCGCCTGTTATTTCTGCTCAGCATACTTATCAGAACGCAACTATCTAAGTCATCATTTTTTCGGCTCACAAATTCGCAAGATCATCAGAACAGTAAATGTGTTACTGAAACACACACACACACACAATAAAACTGACATGAGACACCAAGATAAACTTGATCTCCAGATGCAGAAACTCTACCGTGAAGTAATATCATTCTGTCATACAATCCCTTTCTTGCAAGTCATGCCCCAAGTTACCATTTCTTACAGTAGCCTCTTAAGAGAAAGGATCCTGACTTTCTATCAATAAAAGCACCACTGTGTGTGTTCACCATCCAGCAGTGATATACCGTTTGTTAAACTCGAGTTCACAGTTGCGAATGCCTGCATCCAGAAGTACCTGGGGCAACCGACCACGTAGGCGAGCTAGGAGCGCCTTCTCGGAGCAGGTGTGGGAGCGAAGCACGAGGTCGACTATCACGGTGGGCACGTAGACTAACTGGAACTCGGCCCGCTCCGAGATGCCCGCTGCCGCATCGTTTCCAGGATGCTCCTCTAGCTCACATCTTGATCTGCGCTGGAAGATGTGGACGGCGGCGACAGAGTCGATCTAGGGAAGAACGGCGGGGTTAGCGGCAAGCCGGCAAGGTAAGGTCGTGGTGGGGAGAGAAGGCGGCGGGCCGAGGCCATGGTGGGGAGAGGAGGCGGCGGCCGACGGGGCGAGGCCGTGGTGGGTAGATGAGGCAGTGGGGAGAGCAGGCGGGGCCACCATGGAATGGGGAGCGGTGGGGGAGGGAGTGAAGGTATGAGGAGAACAGGGAGGGAGCGTCTGGCGTGTCTTCCTTTTTTCTTTCTTGATTGATGGCCCACTCATTTTGGTCAAGTATTTTAGTACTATAGGTTATGGCAAAAAAAAGTATTAAGTACGGGGTTCCTTTGTCAAGAAAAAGTATAGGGGTTCCTCTCGAAAAAAATATATGCTTTGTCCAATTCAAATTTTTACTTATGGATAGCCTTTTTGGTCATTTGGTTTATATTAGGGTCGGATGTTCTTCAATTCTTTTTTCTTATCGGGTGTGTTCGTATGGTTGTCTGGTTGTGATCTTTTTCACGGAATAAGGGTTTAACAAAATATTCAGTCATGATATTTGTAAAAAATGATTGTTCTTATTGAATATATTTGAATTATGTAATCATGCAAGTCATTTTGTGGTCTATGGATGTTATAATTATCGGTTAATAGGCTCATATGACATATTTTAAAAAAAACTACTCCCTCCATCCCAATATTAGTGACTCAACTTTGTACTAATTTCAGTACAAACTTGAGTCACATATTTTTGGACGGATGGAGTATTATTTTAGTGGACTCATAATTGAATGGTGATAATATAAGAAATCGAGACTTTGGGAGATGGCGAAAATTACACAGACGTCATGATTGCATGATTCTGAATAGATCCCCCTAAAAACCTCAAAACATCACATATATCATCTAAAGTTTAGCTCAGGCATTTCTCCTTTGACCGTCTGTCAATTCAACAAACCGCGACTTGATACATGAACTTTGCTTGTGCATCAGCATGCTCGACGATGTCCCTTTACTGGAGTAAGCCATATTTTTTAAATGGCTTGATAAAAAAGACTCGTTAAAGGAGAAATAAGACTCAAATTAGATGTTCTTATAGACTAGGATACGTGCGTTGCACGTGCATGCTTACTAGTGTTCACAAGGTAAAAAAGTGCATAGTGAGCTTTAGAAGGAAAAAGAAAAATCCGCAGCCTCCTGAACTACCCGCTCGGCTCGGGTGCCGGCTGAGCCGTGTTGTAATCGAGCCGGTCTCCTTTCCCTTACCCACCCGCATCAACTCGGCCCCCCTGATTCCAACCGGAAAAATCCAAGCGATCGATCTTCAGCTCCCGCGAACCTCCCTCGCCGTCAAGGTATGCGCACGCCACCGATTCCCTCTTCCCCCAAGCTATCAATCCGTTCTTCTTGCGGGGTTCCCGATGTTTAACCCAATTACCTGAACTGCAGGTCGTTCGGAGGAAGGGGGAGAGAAGATGGACGCGGAACAGGAGTCGCGGTGGGCGGCGGCGCAGGGGATCGGCATCGGCGAGGACCTCGTCCCAGCCGCGCTGCAGCACCTGGAGTTCATCGCCGCGGTTGACCGCCGCCGGTGGCTCTACGAGGGCCCGCTGCTCCACAGGGCCATACACAGGTATTGTCATCTTATTGGCTTTTCAACAACACAACTTACACAAGAGACCTTTGAGTCTGAAAATTAGTTTATTTTCTGTGGTGTTTCATTATTTTTCTGCCGGGGTATTGTTGATGAACAGTCTCTACTCTAGGGTGTGTTGGGAATAAAATTTGTCAGTAATCATTGCCATATTTCGACAAACTCTTGGTGAATTTCAGGATAACTCTTGCCAATCACTATTTGGAACGTTTTCCATGTCTCCTGACAAACACCTGCTGGAGGAAAATTAGACAAAACTACTAGTTTAGTTTACCTTAATATAGGTTGGTGGAAGAGTTGAACTGAGAATGTTTAGTTTTTTTTTTCCCGAAACAGTTGCCTCGTCCATTAATTAAGCAGAAGAGAGTTGCCCAGTTAATTAGTGGAAAATGGGGCGAAAACCAGGAATCTTTAGGTTTTCAGTTTTAAGGAATGGCATCGCCAGTAATTTTTCTGAAACCATCATCTGGTCTGTGCTTTCAGTTACAATTTGTTGCTACAGTTCTGGCCTTATCCGGAAATTTTGGCATGAAAATCTGGCTGCTTATTTACGTTCAAAGTCCCCATGCTGAAATCACTGATACTATGTAAAAGAATCAGTGATACTAAATTAATTTATGTTCTGTGTCGTATATAGACTTTAAAATATTGACTTTGTTGTGGTGCTAGGTACAAAGCTTGCTGGCTTCCCCTTCTTGCCAAGCACACTGAGGCCGTTGTTGCAGATGAGCCGTTGGTTGTCCCACTTGATTGTGAATGGATATGGCACTGCCATCGGCTTAACCCGGTATGCATATTAAGTTATTAACTGACAGATGCTCGTGTCTCGTTCAAAATCTGTGAACACCACATTAGAGAACTAGTATTTGGCTATTTGCACCTCTTGGCATAAAAGAAAATACTAGTGAACATGGTTGGAAATGTCTAAATCAAAATCATCTTGTATTGTTTCTGGCTTTGCTGTGCTAACAACAATATCTCTCAGACTCAATACATAAAGGACTGCAAGAGATTATATGGCAGAATACTGGGCACTAACAATGTCAAGTCCTCCATTCAAGCAAAGTCCAGGGATCAGGCTGAGAAAGTTTGGACCGAGTTATATCCTGGGGAGCCTTTTGAGTTGGAGTACTCAAGTCCTGACGATTTTGTTTACGTGGGTGATGGAACTGCAGGAGGCATTTCCTATGATTTGATCTCAGCTGTTAGGAGACAGTCTTCTTTCGTCTACGAGGTAGTTACATTACTAACCTTTGCTCTGATATACTACATATAAGACAAGTCAATCTGGTAAATTACCCATGATTGAACGACTGATATCTAAAAGTTAGCTATTCTAAATTTCACAAGCAGATTGATACCTGATTTTATTGGGCTAGCAAATGTTGGTGATAGTTCAGAAGTAGGGTAACTGTTGATCCATACATGTGGAAGAAAGCAATAGAAAAGCAGTGCTACTGCCTTTTCGTAAAAGAAAAAAAATTGAAGAACAATAAATAAAAAAATATGTACAGAAAGTCAGTGAGCTCCTTTGTTTCTGGCAGGTTGGAACACCAAACATGCATGATCATCGTTTTCTTGAAGAAGCTCTAGCTCGATACAAAGGTTTTTTGTATTTGATCAAGGTGAATCAGGAGAAAGGAATGAAACTCTTTCGTGTGCCAACCTATGATGTGGATCTAATGTGGCACACCCACCAACTGAATTCTGTCACCTACTACAGTGACATGCTGAATCTCCTTGGAAGAGTTCTGGAGCATGATGATACAGATGATGACCGAGCTGAAGGAAAGAAGCTCGACACCGGATTTTCAGGGACCACCGAGCAGTTCGAGAATACCTTTGGTCTGAGATACTGGAAGGTTGGTGCTATGTACCGTGGAAGCTTGCCATCTCCCGTGACATCCATTCCGCAGATATTTAGTAGTGAGGATGATACTGCTTTTGGTGTCGATAAAGCAGAGAAGCATCTTACTATTCTTGAAACAACAGTTGTCGAGGTATGATGCTCTTTTTACATCTTATTGTTGTCCATGAAGCAATAGTCACAGAAGTACAATAATTTCGATTTCAAAGATTTTTCTGATCTTATAAAATAACCTAAAATGTGGTATCTTGTACTATTAATATTATTATTGATTTGGAAGCACGCCTAATATTTGTTATCTAAAAACACGATCGAGCGCTTCTTTTGCCAAGAGACATTTACTGAATTTATGAACTCAAAATATTTTCATCCTTTGCAGTTATATTTACAGATTGTGGACATCAAGAATTTACCATCTGCAATTCCAGAGAAAAGTGTGTACGTGTGGTTCACCAAGACTCAACCAGATGTATTTATCAGTGATGGCGGCAGGTTAGATATTTCAACGAAAACAGGGAAGAGTATCGGAGCTGGTTTCCAATGTGAACCTACTGGCGAACTCATTCTTACAGCAATGGTTGATCAGGCGTATTTTGGGGCCTCGTCATTGAAGAAATCAGAACCATTGGGGAAGGTTTCAATCTCTCTTCAAGAGCTTACACAGCATGATTCGAGGCTTTCCTTTGAGAGGTGGTTTGAACTGAGAAGTCGTGGTGCATATGCTGGTTCCGCTCCTGTCAGTCTTCGTGTTGCTGCATCTTGTACTGTCCCAAGGCAGGCTCCACAGGTTCTTAGCATGGTCAATGTGAAGCCTTTCTCTCTGAAGGCCTGTCTATTGCCACATTCCATCAAGGATCAAAATATGAGCTCCTGGACTCGCTTCGTGTATGACTCTGGTACTGAACTCATTCGTCTTCAGATAAGGTATTTTTTTTACTGTGGTATCAATCATACATGTGCCAGAGCCATGAGTTGGTTGCGAGATCTTATGGGTTTCACCTCTAGCCTACCCCAACTTGCTTGGGACTAAAGGCTTTGTTGTTGTTGGTATCAATCATACATGTCAGTGAAGAAATGTACATTGACTCTAGAAACGCATTTGTATGCTGATTTGTAAGTCCTGCATGATACTTACTGACAATTTTTTCTAGAAACAAATTAACATTGATTGCTAATAGCATATGGTGTTATTGCATCTTCATTTCAAACTACAAATTCATATTTTCTTCAGGAATTGATATTCAACTTATATAGAAGTATTTGTACATTACCTTCAAAACAGATCCAAATTTATTCAAGTGGACACTGGAAAGTTTTATTTGCCTATGTTTAAGAAAGAAATATCAATTTCTTCTGCTCTAATGAGAATTTCCTCCTCTTTACTTCAGGGAGCACAAGGCCAAGAGTGGCATGGCTCTCATTCGAGAATTGGTTGGAGTAACAAAGTCATCAAAGCAACCATTTCAGCTTGCAGAATTCACAAAAAACCAATGGTCTTTTAACAACTCCAACTTATATATCACTCATGACCTGAAACCAAGCAAGGATGGCTGCATACACGAGCTCAAATACGGCAACAAACTGGTAAGGACAACTGCAGTCTACAGCTCATTTCATACAGGCAGTCTGTTCGCTCAAAAGATAGTCATTACATCAAGTTATATGTAAATAAATAAAACGTTTATGCATTTAACATACTCACAGTTCTGGTACTTCTTTGAACAAAACAGATCAAACTATACAGGGGAAGGAGACTAGCATATGAACTCAAATGCTGCAGTCAGCATGCTGAAGATACTACAGCAGTTACTGCTGTGAAGTTCTCAGCTGAACACCCCTATGGCAAAGCAGTCGCACTACTTGACACAGAATCAGAATTTATCACGGTACAATGCTCAGCTCTGATGTCATATCCTTCTAAGTACTCCCCTCTGTCCCATAATAATATAAGATGTACTCATATGTCGATTGTAATAACATCTTATATTATGGGACAGAGGGAGCAGTAAAGATTAATTTCCTTGCATCTCAGATATACTCATGGTGTTCTTACTTAAATTTAGGTTGATGAGGATTGGTTTCTGCTTCCCTGGGTCACAATATCATTCTTGTTCCTGAATTCCATTGGCAAAGATGGTGTGAAGCTCATCGAAGGTGCCATGGTACATAAGGGTGGAACCGTTGAGGCTGATACTACAGTGACCTCTGAAATGGTAAAAGGTGGAGCAGCAGGTGCCACTGCTGCGCAGTGTGGCCCTTGTGGCACGGCTGGTGGCAGTAACATGGTCATGGCAAGTGACAAGGCTGATCATGCTAGCTGTGGCGGGTCAGTCACTTCAAGCAGCAAGGTGGCTGATTCTAAGTGCGGTGGTTGTGGCTCAGACAATGGTGGTGGAAGCGGTGTCTCTGTGGTCACCATCTACAAGAAAGGTCATGCGAGCTGTGGCGTCGTTGCAGGTGGCGAGAATGGCCATATTGAGTCTGCTGGGTGTGGATCGGGATGCAGCAGTTCCTGCGGTGGCAGCATGGTTATTGAAAGCTCCCAGGAGGGGAACACCAAGTCAGGTGGCTGCGGTTCAGGTTGTGGTGGTGGAGGCTGTGGCGGCATGGTCATGGAAAGCTCCAAGACTGGCTTCGTCAAGTCAGGCGGTTGCGGTTCGGGCTGTGGTGGTGGTTGTGGTTCGGGCTGTGGCGGTGGTTACAGCAGCATGGTCATGGAAAGCTCCAAGACCGGCTTCGCCAAGTCAGGCGGTTGTGGTTCAGGCTGTGGTGGTGGTTGTGGTTCGGGCTGTGGCGGTGGTTGCGGCAGCATGGTAATGGAAAGCTCCAAGACTGGATTCGCCAAGTCAGGCGGATGCGGTTCTGGCTGTGGCGGTGGTTGCGGCAGCATGGTCATTTCACAGTAGTTATTGCCTTCCAGTTCCATGTCCTTTGACCTACTCATAGAGCTGTGGCCTGTGCTTGTAAATAATATTGAGGTTGGGTGTTGATTAGTTCAGTTGGTGGCGTGGGAAGGTCTGGGTTGTTCCAGTCCGGTAACTGGGAAGTGCCTATAATAATAATTCTATAAAAGAAAAAATTGACAGTACATGGTTTCTCTGCCCTTGTTATTATGAAGTACAGATCGCATGACTTGTTGATCTGTTCATGTAAACATGGTGAATTGCCTTGTTCTGTTTGCAATTTCCAACTACGCCTATCTGTCGCAAGATTTAGATATCCCTTGTTTTTCTGGTCATATATGCCTTGTTGACTTGCCCTGTTTTCTTTGCAATTTCCAAGTATGCTGATGCAGATCTTTGTGAAGACACCCACCGGCATGACCATCATCCTTGAGGCCGAGTCCTCTGGCACAAGGCAAATATACAGGACAAGGAGGGCATTCCGCCGGACCAGCAGAGGCTCATCTTTGCTGGTAAGCAGCTCGAGGATGGGGGGATGCTTGCTGATTACAATAACCAGAAGTTGTCCACATAGTGCTTAGGCTCAAGGGTGGCATGCAGATCTTGATGAAGACACCGGTAAGACCATCACCCTCAAGGTCGAGTCTTCTGACATGATTGATAATGTCGAAACAAAGAGGAGAGCATCCCCCCAGACCAGCAGCGGTTGATCTTCGCCAGCAAGCAGCTTGACTTGAGGATGGGCGGCATTCGTGCTGATTATAACATCCAGAAGGAGTCCACCCTCCACGTGGTTCTCCATCTGACACGATCGAGAATGTGAAGACCAAAATCCAAGACAAGGAGGGCATCCCAGCATCCCAGCAGCGCCTGATCGTCGCCCGTAAGCAGCTCGAGGATGGCCTCACTCTTGCAGATTACAACATTCAGAACGAGTTCACTCTCCATCTGGTGCTCCCCCTGCGTGGTAGCCAATGAGTTCTTTGGGCCCTGGAAATTTGATTCGTAAGTACGCATGTGTGATGTGTGTTTCCGTATTTGTCGCCCCTGGTAGCCTCTTCCCCTGTCGTTTCTTTGCTTGTCTTACGTCTGGGTGAAGTGTGTTTTTCACTCGGACATCCGTAGTCCTGTGCCGTTTGTGAGAACGTCTGGTGCTGCCGTTCCACAGCTTGGTCTCTGTTATGAATGACTTATTATAACCTCGATCTTCTGCCTATCATAGATGGTAAGATCTTCACGAGTCTCCTGCTTGTTTCCCGACCCAGTCTTGGTTTAAACATCTGCTACCGGCGTGATCACCGTCTGATATTAATAGCTTGTCTTTGTTACTTGTAATTACTTGTAATGCATAGTATATCTTCTCTATTAGTTGTGTCACGCGAACGCGAGTGACATTTTGGGCAGAATGGACGAGCGGTACAGTGAAGAGCGCAGATTTCCATCTGCATACGTATAAGCATGTTCGTGCTGAGAGCCTGAGAGACATAGGAGTGCTTGCGCCTGCAACCGCATGGCATCAGTGTGTGTTTCGCTTGTACTAACAAATACAGAAATAAAAATATCCACAACTAAGAATGAAAACAAATACAAAACTGAAATAATTAACGAAAAATCAATAGAAAACTAGATAAGTAACTGAAACGTAGGCACTGTTGAAAAAACCGTTCATAGAACAAAAATACGTGTGCACGTCCGCTATTCTTCAGCTGAACTTTCGAACAGTCATCAATATCCATTGAGTGCGGGCGGTCCGTCCCGCGAGTGACGGTTGCTCCCTCTCAGGCGACTTGTTCGGCGATCTAGGGTTTCCTGTGCGGCGCGACCCATCCTGCCGCCGGTCCTTGCTCCCCCATTTGTGACGTCTCCCTCCATCGCTCGCGCGGCCGCAACTGTTGTGGCCGCCCACGTTTCCCTCCTCCCACCACCAAAAGCCTTTTGTGCGAGTCTAGGGCGCGTGATGGTACACCACTAGTCACCCTAGATTCCTCAGATTGAATCCGGCTCGGGCTATGGGGATCGGGGGAAGGTCGAGGGTTTGTTGAAGGATCCGCGTCTGTCGGAGAAGGAAAAGAAGGGGATCAAGATCGGATGGGCGGGGTCCGGTAAGGCAGGTGTTGTGGAACCACAAGTGTTGGCCCAGTTGATGTCGGAGAAACAGTGTTTGTGGAGGCCATGGAGGAAACCCTTGGTCGGATATGGTGCCCTATCAAAGGTGTGGATTACAAGGAGGCTGGGGAAAACATCTTCCACTTTACCTTTGGGCAGGAGTCGGGGAAGAGGATGGCACTGGACGGGGGGCTTGGGAATTTGGTAATGATCTGCTAGTTTTGGAGGACTTTGTGCCCAGGAAACGCATTGAGGACTACTATTTTGATACTATCCTGATCTGGGTAGGTGTGCCGTCGAGTCTGATGACTAGAGAAACTGGTGAAACTATTGGGGCTAAAATCAGTGAGGTCCTGGATGTAGACACCCGGGAAAACGGAGAAGCCGTAGGTAGATACCTGCGGGTGAAGGTTAGGATGAAAATCAAAGCTCCCCTTATGAGGGGCTTCACTCTTGAGGAGGAGGTGGAGGAAGACAACCTGATAAAGAGTGGTATGGATACGGATGTGGAGGAGGATCGGAACTGGTGCCCTTTCGAGTATGAGTACCTGCCGAATTTCTGCTATAAGTGTGGGATCCTTTGCCATGTTGACAAGATGTGCAAGGTCCATTTGAAGAGGGGTGAACGTAGGCAGTTTGGTCCGTGGCTTAGGGCCAACATGGACAAGAGGAGGGCTGGGGCGCGGTCGACCACGGGTGGAAGAGGACAGAGTTCAAGAAGCACAGGGTCGTGGAAGGGGAGATCTTTGTCTGGAAGCGATGCACCATCTGGAGGAAGAAGGGTACGAGCTGGGCAGACATGGCACAGGAGGAGGAGCGGGGCCATGAGGTTACTAGTCCACTAAAGAACACGAACAGAGGTGATCGAGGGGGCTCACAAAAGAGACTCACTTTTGAAGACACAGTGATGCAGCCTGGGCGAGGTGGTGTGAACAAAGGGGTTCTTGGCCAAGCAGCTGGGACGGAGGAGGTGCTTGCGAAGGCGAAAGAAGGAATAGGGCAGGTGGATGCACTCCAAAGAAGTGATACAGCGGGGGCGAAGGGGTCGGCTTGTGGCCCGGTGGACGTGCATGCTACTGTGGTTATGCAGGAAAAGGTGGAGGACCCGCTAGCTCACGCTGCAGATCCCAAGAGATGTCCCGCACCAGCCAAACAGGGGGCTACCCAGCCAGTGCCAACAGACCCGGCCAAAGGCACAGCTTACGAGGCCATTCAGAAGCCCATGGAGATCGATGTGAGGAGTAGTGGGGAGAATGTGGAGGGGCTCCAGTCTCACATCCAGAGGAAAAAAAGATGATGTCAAGGAAGGTAGAGGTACTTCCAAAAAGGGTGAAGGGGAGGAAACATATTGATGGAGCTGGAGGGGGAGCGCACGTGTTGGGGGAGAAGAGGGGGATGACGCAGGTGGAGGACGACGAAGACGAAGAGGAAGGGAAGAAGAAGTTGAAGGTGATGGGTGAGGAAGGTAGTGAGAAGCTGTGTGATCGAAGCGCCGGGCTACAGGTACAGCCCGGTAAGCCACAATGAAGGTTATTGCTTGGAACTGCCAGGGTTTGGGAAATGGCCCAGCGGTTCGTGGCCTTCTGGCTCTCCAGAAGGAGGATCCCGACATCTTATTTTTGTCTAAAAATCACCTGGATAAGAGGAGGATGGAGAAGTTTCGTGGAAAGTTGGGGATGCAACATCTGTTAGTGAAGGACAACGTGGGGAAGAGTGGTGGCCTAGCGTTGTTCTGGAAAAGGGGTGTGGATGTGACACTTAGATGGATGGGGTGGATGCATATCGATGTCATAGTGTAGGAGGTTGATGGTTTCAAATCGGGGCTCACAGGCATATATGGTGAACCTCGAATGGAAAAGAAGTTTGATACTTGGAGACTCATGAGGACCCTTAATCATTAGTCTAGCCTCTCCTGGGTTTGTCTTGGTGACTTTAATGAGATTTTGTTCAACCATGAGAAGCAAGGGGGTGTGCCTAGAGGGCACTCTTTGATGCAAATTTTTTGTGATGCTTTAGAAACTTGTAATCTTAATGACCTTGGTTTCGAGGGTGATGTGTTCACTTGGAGAAATAATAATTTTCATGTTGATGGTTACATTCGTGAGCGTCTGGACATGGTTGTTTCTTCCCCAACCTGGTGTGCTCGTTTCCCGCACTATAAAGTGGTAAATGGTGATCCACAACACTCTGACCACAGGCCGGTGATTCTGTGGCTGAATGGCAACAGGGGTTCAGGGGATAGACCGAGTGGCCTGCAGGTCAAAAGATTCGAAGCATGCTGGCTACTTGAGGAGGGATGTGATGACCTAGTGCGGGCAGCATGTGAAAGGGCAGAAGGTCCGTCGGTGGCAAGTAAGTTGGGAGCAGTTAATAGAGCCCTACACATTTGGAGCCGAGATGTACTAGGTGACCTCCAGAAGAGGGCTGGTAAACTCAAGGACGAATGGAAACGGTCCGGCGCCAACCAATTCCCAGGCACAGGTTCGTCGTGAGCTCACAGTCAAATACAAGCTGGAAAAACTAGAGGACCAACTGGATCTTGTGTACTGCCAAAGAGCACATGCGGATTGGTTGTCGAAGGGAGACCGAAACACAAAGTATTTCCAGGCCTTTGCATCAGAGAGGAAGAAGAGGAATACTAACATAAACTAAAGAGGGAGGAGGGTGTGGAGGTGTATGGGGAGGAGAGTTTAAAAGCCCTCGTAGCTAACTATTTCTCTAGCTTGTTTACCACCATGGCAGGTGCGGAGGCGGCGGCGATTCTAAACCACATCACATCCAAAGTCACGCCCCAGATGAATGATTTTCTCTCGGTAGAATTTACGGCTGAGGAAGTTAAAGTAGCCCTGGATAGTGTTGGAGACCTTAAAGCTTCGGGGATGGATGGTTTGCCAGCGCTCTTCTATAAACACTACTGACACCTGATGGGCGAGGATGTTGTACGTGAGGTTTTGCACGTGTTACAAGGCGGCAGTATACCGGAGGGATGGAACGACACACTAGTGGTGTTGATCCTAAAGGTTCAAAACCCAGAGAGATTGAAGGATTTACGCCCGATTAGCCTTTGTAACATAGTGCACAAGTTTGGGTCCAAAGTGCTTGCAAACCGTTTAAAGAGCATCTTGAGCGAGATAATATCGCCCCAAACCAAAGTGCCTTTGTCCCGGGTAGGCTTATTTCAAATAATACAATTTTGGAATATGAGATGACTCACTTTTTGAAGCGAAAGAGAACAGGTTCGTTCATAGCTTTGAAGCTTGACATGAGCAAGGCATATGACAGAGTGGAGTGGTCTTTCATGGAGAAAATCATGCACCAATTAGGTTTCTCACTGGAATTCGTGGCCCTGATATGCAAGTGTATGTGCACGGTTCAGTTCCGCTTAAAGATAAATGACTTGTGTACGGACATGGTGATCCTTGGACGAGGTTTGAGATAGGGGGATCCGGCCTCCACGTACTTATTCATGATCTACGCGGAAGGCCTCTCCGCCCTACTCAACCATGCGGAGACTGCGGGTCTGATCAAGGATATAAAAATTGCCCCGATGGCTCCGGCAGTAACCCACCTCCTGTTCGCCGATGACTCACTGCTGCTTATGGAGGCAACAGAGGAAAGTATGGCTACAGTCAATACGATACTGGAGGTGTATGAAAGAGAATCGGGCCAAACAATCAAC
Organism: Triticum aestivum; assembly: GCF_018294505.1. NCBI lineage: Eukaryota > Viridiplantae > Streptophyta > Magnoliopsida > Poales > Poaceae > Triticum > Triticum aestivum. Next base: position 635,641,919 of record NC_057813.1, read on the forward strand.
AGGGACAAGTTCGCTATTCAGTTCAGTAAGAATACACCGCGCCAGAAGAAACAACTTCTGCTTCATATCCTGGGTCTGCGCAGCGAGGGCCACCAAGGAAAATACCTAGGTTTAACAAGCTATGTGGGCAGATCACGTCAGGCCTGCTTTGAATACATCCGGGACAAGATCTGGGAGCTGCTACAAGGGTACAAAATAAAGTTGTTGTCAACGAAGGGCAAAGAGATCTTAATCAAAACGGTGGCTCAAGCGATCCCCACCTATGCCATTGCCTGCTTCGACTTGACCAAGGGACTCTGTGATGACATCTTCACCATGATATGCCACTTTTGGTGGGCAAACCAAGATGACGAGCAAAAGCACCATGGGGTGGGTTGGGAGAAGATGACCTTACCAAAAGAGCAAGGCGGTCTGGGTTTCAGAGACCTTCATTCTTTCAACATCGCCATGCTGGCCCACCAGGTATGGCGCCTGTTGCAAGCCCCGGACTCCCTGTGCGCCCGTGTTCTTCAAGCTAAATACTACCTGGATGGCAACTTGTTGGCGGTGGTGCCGACCCCAGGCATAAGCTATGTATGGCGCGGCATTTTGCAAGATGTACATGTGGTGAAAGAACAAATGGTTTGGAGAGTGTGGGATGGGCATCATATACGCATCTGGCAGGACCCTTGGCTCCCGGTGGGGGCAGTCAGATTCCCAAGAGCTCCCCAAGGGGCCACCCTGCTAACCAGAGTTGATGAACTTATTGACCCTCTTACTCATACCTGGGATGAACAGTTAGTTGAGCAATCTTTCAATGCGGCCGACGCCGAGGTGGTTCTGAAGATTCCAATTTTCGAGCATCATGAGGATTTTGTTGCATGGAAATTCGACAGTAAGGGTTTATTCTATGTCCGCTCAGCCTAAGGGTCTACACTGAAATGCTCCACAGACAGCGAACCAGACAGTGTGGGGAAAGCTCGTCGTGGGAGGAGGAGGACAGGACTATGTGGCAACAACTGTGGAAGGTGCGTTGCCCGGGGAAGATACATCACTTGCTATGGCGGCTGGCACATAATAGCCACCCTCTCTTAAGAAATGTTGAGTGCATTGGGGATGAGCTGGAGACCATCTGCGTGGTATGTCACCGCCTACAGGAAGATGGAGGCCATCTATTTTTACGGTGCAAGGAAGTGAGGAAGATGTGGCGTGCATGTGGTTTAGAGGAGATCCGGCAAAAATTATTACTGTGCCAGTCACCATGCCAGCTCCTTTACCACATTGCGTTCCTGCCGGAAGACGAGAAGCTACACGCCATCTGCCTCCTTTGGCTATGGTGGAAGAATAGAAACAAGGCAAACCATCAGGTTCAAAGAGGTACGGTTCAGGAGTTCAGTTTCATGCTGGCCAAGCACATTGCAGAATGGCGACAATACTATGCAAAGCAAGAGAGGAGCTCAACAAAGCCAAAACCTAGCTGGTCCAGTCCTGCTATGGACGTTGTCAAGATCAATGTTGATGGATCCTTTGAGCCCAACTCTCAGCGGGCGGGATGGGGCTGTATCGCTCGAGATCACACGGGTGATGTCTATTAGAGTTATTGTACTATACGTATTGGGTATAGAGTAGTACTCTACCCCAATATGTATCCTCCTTGTATACGCCACCACGGGGGCTCTTCCCGTGTATATAAACACGCAACCGGCTACCCCAAAGGGTACATCCGTTCACCCCAAAATCAACATGGTATCAGGCCCCTCCCTTCCCTCCCTCTAACCGCCGCCTCTGGAGCTACTCTCCGTCGCCGCCTGGACTTGGTCGCCGGTCTTCCCTGCCGACCTCACACCAACAACTTAGCCTCTATAGGATCACGCCTACAAACACCACGCCCTTGATCGCTTCGATCGCCTTCAGGAAAATTCCAATCTTCAAAAACCCTCAAACACCCAAACCCTAGCCGATCTTTGCCGTAACACAACATCCATGGCGTCTTCGTCTTCCTCTGCTGGGGCGACCATTGGTTCTCCCCCTGCCACAAAGCTCACGCGGGACAACTTCCTCTCGTGGCAAGCTCAAGTCCTGCCCACCCTCCGTGGAGCTCGCGTCATGCGCTTGCTTGCAGGTGCCGATCTGCCACCGCCTGAGTTCATCGATGGTGAAGATGCTGACAAGGAGAAGATCCAGATTCCCAATCTTGCCTATGATGTCTGGATTATGCGGGATCAACAGGTCGTAAGCTACATCGTCAACTCTCTATCAGAAGATATTCTCTCTCATGTCTATGGTATGGTTCATGCGGCTGAAGTTTGGCATGCTATCCACGAGCTGTTTTCTTCTTAGTCCAAATCACGGGTTTCCAATCTCCGTGGTGCACTCACCAACACAAAGAAACTTGATATGACAGCCCAACAATATATGACCAAGATGAAAGGTTTTGCTTCTGAACTTGCTACTGCGGGAAAGATTATTGATGATGATGAACTCAAGGATTATAATGGTTTTGTTGCTGCTCTCAAAGTTGTTCCCTCCACATCTCTCAATGACATGTTCTCTCAGCTGCTGTCTTATGAAAGCCGTGATGCTATGCTCTCTGTTACTGGTCAAGCTTCTGGGTCGTTTATGTCATCTGTTAATGTTGCTTCTCGTGTTCCGAACCTTGACTCTGCAGGAGGTCCGGCGAAACAGCCATCACCAGCACTATACATGCCCCCTCATCATCCTTCCTACCAGCCGCCCCACCAGTATCCTCCGGTCCCTCAGTATGCGCCTGCTCATGCGCATACTCCTTCGGTCCCTCAGTATGCGCCTGCTCCTCAGTACCCTCCACCGCCTCCATACATGTATCCATACAACCAGCCGGCTCCTTATATGCCTCATTAGTACCCTCCACCAGCTCCATACCCGCAGCAGTTTGCACTAGTGTCGTATATGCACCCCTACATGCCTCCTCCACAGCAGCAACAACGCCCTAAACGTCCTCCCCAACAGCATCCATCCCAGCAGCAGCAGCAGCAGCGCCCACGTCAGGACCGTCGTCCGAAAGGAGGGCACAAGGATCGTCATGCCACCCCATGGCAGGAAGGTATCTTCTGCCAAATTTGCAAAAAGGAAGGTCATTCGGCTGATGAGTGCTGGTGGCGCTATGGTGATGATGATGATCCTGACAAGCCACCAAAGGAGACCAAAGGTGCCTATGGTGTTGATACGAACTGGTACATAGACACAGGCGCAACCAATCATGTTACTGGCCAGCTCAACAAGCTCCATGTTCATGAACCATATCACGGGCATGATCAAGTTAATACTGCTAGTGGACAAGGTATGGATATTGCACATATTGGTCATTCTGTTTTGCACACCCCTGATAGCTCTATCCAACTTCGCAATATTTTACATCTTCCTGATGCATCTATGAATTTACTTTCTGCTCATAAACTTGGTCTAGACAACAATTACTATCTGGAAATTTGCCCTTTTTTCTTCTTGATTAAGGATCAGGCAACAAAGCGCACCGTGTTTAGAGGTCCCTGTCATGGAGGCTTGTATCCACTCGTTCCTGTGTCTTCGGATTCCTCCAAGCATGCTCTTGCTACTATTCAGCCTTCATCCTCTACATGGCATCGTTGTCTAGGCCATCCATCTTTGTTTATTATTCAGAAAATTCTTAGGAAGCATAAACTTTTATATTCCCCAGAAATAAATCCTTACATATGTGATCCATGCCAACAGGCCAAGAGTCATCAGCTACCCTACCCTGTATCCACTAGTGTGTCTACAGTTCCTTTGGAACAAATATTTTCTGATGTATGGGGTCCAGCTCCTCTCTCTGCAAGCAAACATGCATACTATGTAAGCTTCATTGATGATTTTAGCAAGTTTACCTGGATTTATTTACTTAAAAAATGTTCTGAAGTGTATCAAGTTTTTCTTGATTTTCAATAGTATGTTGAGCGCCAATTTGGTCGCAAAATTCTCACCATGCAAACCGACTGGGGTGGTGAATATGAAAAATTGAATAGTTTCTTTCAATGTATAGGCATTGTTCATCATGTGTCATGTCCCCATGCTCATCAACAAAACGGTTCTGCTGAACGCAAACACCGTCACATTGTTGAAGTAGGCCTTGCTCTACTTGCCAACGCTTCTATGCCTCTCAAGTTTTGGGATGATGCCTTCATCACAGCTACCTTTCTTATAAACATGCTTCCTACCAAAGTCCTCAATTTTGACACTCCCACTGAAAAACTTCTCCAAATCACACCCAATTATGAGCCTCTCCGTATTTTTGGTTGTGCTTGTTGGCCCAACCTTCGTCCATATAACAAACATAAACTCTCCTTCCGATCCAAACGGTGTGTTTTCTTGGATATAGTCCTCGTCACAAAGGTGTTAAATGCCTTGATGTGACCACTGGCGTGTCTATATTTCTCGAGATGTTGTCTTTGATGAAAATGTTTTCCCATTTGCTTCTCTTAATCCTAATGCTGGTCGACGTCTCCGTGAAGAAATCCTTCTCCTTCCACAAGATAGCTCATCTTCGGCATGTATGGATAGGGGTGTGCCTACTAATGATCATTATTTGCATCTTGTTCCTGCTGTTAATCCTCCTCAAGTTGTTGTCAACAAAACCCCGGTTGTTTCAGCTGAAGCATCTGGTCAAACTTCTGAGGAAAATGCATCCAAAAGCACATCAAATAACGCTACACAGCAGGAGAATAGGACAACAGGAGTAACAGGAGATATGAGCAATCCCGAGGCTGATTTTGGTCCAGATTCTCCTCTGGAATCTGTGCAGGCAGACTGCAGCGCACGCTCCCAGGAGGATTTCGGCGCGTTGCATGCGCCAGCAGCCAACAGCCCCGTCAGCGTGGGGCCCTCCAGCCAAGCCACCACGGCCAGGTGCGGCTCACCGCGCGCCACCCGCGCGCTGGATGGGTCGGTGGCCGACCAGCCGACAAGGGCGAGACCCAGCCTGCATGCCTCGCCCCGCACGACCGAGCGGGCGGCCAACGAGGGCGACTCGCTCCGTGCGACTGAGCGGGCGGCCAACGAGGGCGACACGTGGCTCGCTTCTACTGGAGCACCGATCGCGAGGGAGATCTCCTCGGATCTGGAGCAATCGGGTGCAGCGAATCCGGCTGGATCTTCTGTGCCTTCCACTCCTGCACCACCCCCTGTTGTTGCCATTCAAACTAGGCTGTAAAAAGGTATTTGAAAACCGAAACTATATACTGACGGTACTGTTAGTATGCTCTTCTAACAGCTATAGGAGAACCCAAGAATCTTTCTGAGGCTCTTACTGATCCAAACTGGAAACATGCTATGCAAGATGAATATGATGCTCTTGTTGCTAACAAAACCTGTCATTTAGTGCCTCCCAGTTCCACTAAAAATATCATTGACTGCAAATGGGTTTATCGCATCAAGAAACATGCTGATGGCACTGTGGACAGGTACAAAGCACGTCTTGTTGCAAAAGGATTCAAACAGAGATATGGTATTGACTACGAAGATACTTTCAGTCCTGTTGTTAAGGCTGCCACTATCAAAATTGTTCTTGCAATATCAGTTTCTCGAGGCTGGAGTTTAAGGCAGCTAGATGTGAAGAACGTGTTTTTACATGGTGTTCTGGAAGAGGAGGTTTACATGAAACAACCACCAGGTTTTCAGTCTTCCGCTAATCCAAATTATATTTGCAGACTTGATAAAGCATTATATGGTCTGAAACAGGCTCCTCGAGCTTGGTACTCTCGCTTGAGTTCCAAGTTACACACATTGGGTTTTCTTCCGTCCAAAGCTGATACTTCATTGTTCCTTTTTGATAAGCCAGGACTCACTATGTTCCTCTTAATTTATGTTGATGACATCATTGTTGCAAGCTCCTTTGATTTGGCTATATCAGCTCTCCTTCATCGCTTAAGTTCGGATTTTGCTCTCAAGGATCTTGGTGATCTTCATTATTTTCTAGGTATCGAGGTTCACAAACAGTCCAATGGGCTGCTTTTAAGTCAGGAAAAATATGCTACAGACTTACTGGCTCGTGTTGGTATGCGCTCTTGCACGCCATGTCCAACACCCCTCTCCACTACAAAAACATTACGCTTGACGGATGGATCTCCTCTTGGATCTGAGGATGTAACACATTACAGAAGCATTGTTGGGGGACTTCAGTATCTGACACTGACTCGCCCTGATCTTTCTTTTTCAGTTAATAAGGTCTGTTAGTTTCCTCATGCTCCTACTACTGCACATTGGACTGCTGTTAAACGTATTTTCAGGTATATTCAGGGCACAAGTAAGGTTGGTCTTACCTTTCAGCGGTCCAGCTCCACCGTTCTCAGTGCCTATTCCGATGCAGATTGGGCAGGTGATCTGGATGATAGACGCTCTACTGGTGGATTTGCTATATTTTTTAGGCCCAATCTTGTTTCTTGGAGTGCCAGAAAGCAGCCTACTGTGTCCAGGTCAAGTACAGAGGTTGAATATAAAGCTCTTGCAAATGCCACTGCTGAACTTATTTGGGTTGAAGCACTAGTTCGTGAACTTGGTGTTTCCCTTCAGGTGAAACCATGCCTATGGTGTGATAATCTTGGTGCTACCTACCTGTCTGCCAATCCAGTTTTTTATGCCTGTATAAAACACATTGAGATAGATTTCTGCTTTGTTCGCGAACGGGTTGCTCGCAAGCAACTTGATGTCAGGTTCATATCAAGCAAGGATCAGATTGCAGATGGTTTTACAAAAACATTATGTGTAAAAAAATTAGATGAGTTTAAACGTAATCTAAACTTCTCCCAGGTCTAGATTAAGGGGGGTATTAGAGTTATTGTACTATACGTATTGGGTATAGAGTAGTACTCTACCCCAATAAGTATCCTCCTTGTATACGCCACCACGGGGGCTCTTCCCATGTATATAAACACGCAACCGGCTACCCCAAAGGGTACAAACGTTCACCCCAAAATCAACAATGTCCTCTTTGCCGCTGCTGGGAACCTTGCTAACATGAGTGAAGCCCTACACGCGGAAGCATATGCTTTGATGCATGCGATTAAGATGGCCGAGGAGCATGGCATGGGGTGTGCCGTCTTTGAGACGTACTGTATTGGGCTCCAGGCAGCAACAACACCGGCGTTAGACCGCTCCCCACTCGGCACTCTATTTCGTGAGATAAAGTTCCTCCTTCAACTAGGTTTCATCGAGCGGCATGTGTCTTCCTGCCCACGCTCTTGTAATGTTCCTGCCCATTAACTTGCGGCTATTGGTAGGCGGGATGGCAATGCTGACCATCATGTATGGTTGGTAAACCTCCCGAGAGTTGTAACCGATGCAGTGACCGCCGACTTAGCTGGTCCACGGTGATTTGGAATCTAAGGTGTTCCAGTTAAAAAAAAGAGTATCCATTGAGCGCGTAGACGCCATGAGCTCTCTAGTCCTGAACGTCATGAGCTCTCTAGTCCTGAAAGAGACGCCATGATCTATTAGGCCTCAAACAGCAAAAGAAGAGATGGGCGACTAATTAAGCCAAGCTACTTTCCTGCTGACATCAAACAAAAAATAATTGATGCTTCGAGAACCAATCATAGCCGATAACCGCTAATTTCAATGTAGAGTTGGGTTTGTTTAATGCCAGTCCTAGAACCAATCATAAACAATAACTGCTAATTTCAACACAGAGTTGGGTTTGTTTAATGCCAGTTCGAGACGCCACTACTAATATCAAACTGGAAGCCGCCCGCTCTCCCCCTCCCCCCGCGTCGCTCTCCCGAGGGCGACCTAGGGTTCCCTCGCGCCACCACCTCCCCCTTCCCCTCCTCCTCGCCGCTGCCGGAGGCGGTCACCGGGGCCCCCGCGCAGCTGCCTGTGAGGGCCGCGGCGAGGCCTCTGGCCGCTCCCTTTCGGTGGTGAAGGTCCGGATCTGAGGCGGCGGCCTCGCTGGTGCAGACGGCGCTCCTCCGGCGACGGGGAGTGCTCGTCGGTGATGTAGGCCGGGTCCCCTCGGCTGCGCGGGCAGCGAGGTCCCGGTGGACGCTGGTCGTGGCACGGGGAGGCCCCGGACTTCCCTCATCAGATCTGAGGCGTTCTGGTCCGCTCGTGATGCATGACATCTGACCGGCCTGGATCTCCGGTGTGCACGCGCCTGCTGATGCTGTGGCGGGTTCGGAGATGGCGACAGTGTGTTTGGCTGGGGGAAACCCTTGGCCGCCGGTGGCGGTCACGGCGTCGATGGCGTCCCGGACGCCATTCCCTCCTTGTTGGCGGCACCGAGGCTCAACCTCTCCTGTCTCCCTCCTTCCCCTGCGCCCAGGTGAAAACCCTAGCCCCGGTGGCTAAGCGGCGGCGGCGCCACAACGTCGTCACCTTCTTGGAGGCACCGACTTGGGCATGGGGATGCTGGGCGTGCATGGCGAGTTTGTCTGGTTCCTAGTGGCGGCCCGTCTGATCTACCGTGTCGCAGCTCCGGGCAGTATGTCACGTGGCTGCGGTGCTCCTCTTCCGGCCGTGTCTCCGATGGGGACCTCACCCTTCGTCACCTTGTACATGTCGTGGTGGAGCGGTACTTCATCTCACTCATTTGGCGGCGGAGATCGGTGGCATGGCGCTGTAGAGGCTCGGCGTCCGATGCGCGGAGATGGACTCGCGCAGGAGGAGGTAGCTGTCTGGCGTCATGGTGACGTCGATGGCGGAGTGGCCTACACAAGGTAGAAGACTCAATATAATCTGAAGACGGACCTATGGAAAATGGTTGCGGCGACACAAGAGTGTGTCTGACCGGATTGTGTCCCAGACCCGGTATGTGGCTCGGCTGGGGCTTCAGGCTTTTGATGTTAGATTTAGGTGAGTGGTTTGGGTAGTGGCCCAGCTAGCATCCCTTCATCCAGCGGCGGAGCTACGTGCACTGCTGCAGGTGCCGTGGCCCCCCAGCCTTAGCAAAAACTAGGAAGAATTATTTTAGGGACTGGTTAGATTAGAAAAATTATAGCCTTTGGCCCCCTCAAACATCCATGTTTTACGTTTGGCCCCCCCTGTGTATCTCGTCTAGCTCCGCCAGTGCCTTCATCATATGGATAAGAGTAGCGGCATATGTTGCCAAGATGGTGAATTCAGGTATATTGTTTATAATACTTTGTAAGGTCCTCGAGAATAATTAATAAAGTAGCCGTATGCATCTCCCAGATGTAGAGGCCGGGGGTCATCCTTCTTTTCTAAGAAAATAAATAAATATCAAACGCATAGTTGGTTTGTCTAGTCTGGCTATGTTCGACTGGAAGAACCATCTTTATGCTATCACCATCGTAGAAGGCTACATATATTGAGTGTCCCTGCCGGCCACAAGGTCTAGACGCCGGGCGCGTCTCCGTGTTGGGCGGCTGGGTGGTCGTCACCTGCTCGTTCGGTGACCCTGCCGCGGACGCCACGCACGTCTTCCTCGGCTTCGCGCTCCTGCTCCTCGGCGTCCTCCTGCTGACGCTCTCGCCAGCGGCGTGCCAGTTTCCTTGGGTTGCACGGGTCGGCGCCGTCGTGGCAAAAGCCGTCCTGAGCTACCTCTTCGCGCCGGAGAACTAGCTGGCTTCCTTCTGCCCGCATCGTTGTCACTCGTCAGTGGCGATCAACAATAAGAGGATAGCTACCGCAAATCCTCCGTGCGTGAGAATACCATGTAGGAGTAGTAGTAGCGTTTTCTTCCAGTCTCCGCTTTGTTCCCGCACGGACTTCGAGTCCGCGCGCATCAGTCGTGTTCGTGTGATATGGTGTCCTTGTGCTGCGAATGCAATCCCATTGTCTCCTCCTGTGCTTGTATTCGGAAGTGACGTTGCCCGTTGTACTTGAGAGCATAAGATGTTCATGCAATCATGATGTTTGGAAGTTCTACTCCGGTTACCCTACGTAGCTGATGGCATTTGCTTTCTACTCCTTTTTTCTTTGGTTGCGATGAGGCATTTTCTTGGGATTTGAATCATTTGCCCCATTTTACATGGGTTTTGATGATTTACCTCATGCTTGTCTCAATGGCCAGTGGCCCCGGCCCCACCTGTCAATCTGGGGGTGAGGGGGCAAATGATCAAACTTAGAAGTAAAGTGGGGCAAACAATCCATAATCTTGGCATTTGCTTTCTACACTAATGCACTTGCTTTGTTTCTGTTCCACAATGACTGCAGTGCTTAAGCAAAAATGGTTTGTATTCCTTCTCTGGTTTTTAGTGCTTCCATGGGATTTTTATAACATAGCGGATTTTTTGCCAGCGGTCCATTTTGGAAAACTATAATATCATGAAATTTTTAAGGGCTAATTCTCTTGCTGACTTATAGAATAAGATGCCCCTGCCGAACTTATTCTAGAAGCCCAACCAAATTTATTTATTTTAAAAGCATACTAATTATGACTTGATTAGTAGAGTTTTAAAAAATATGACTGGGCTTCTAAAATAAGCTGGGTAAAGGGCAGCTTATTCTAGAAGTCTAGAAAAGCCACCAAAAAATTGTCCTAAAAATCTCACCGAAGACCTTACAAGAAATCTGGTCACAAATGAGAACAAACCCGTCGAAGCAATCCCGCAAGAGGCATGTTAAGGACGCACTCATCTACTACTTTACTAGGGTTTGCTTGAGCTGTCAAGGATCAAACATGGTAGAAATGGAATCCCTGTTCCTCCCAACTCCCCTCAACACTAGTAGAAAAATGGTCAAATGTGAAGCACAATAGTGCCAGTTTGAATTACAGCCGGCACTAATGTGTACATTAGTGCCGGTTCGTGGCGGTGATCAATAGCACCGGTTCGTGGCGAACCTTTAATACCGGTTCATGCCACGAACCGGTACTAAAGAGGCTGTGTCAGCCTGCGGTCAGGCTATGGCCCCACCATCACCATTTAGTGCCGGTTCGTACCACGAACCGGTACTAATGAGGTTATGGCAAGCTGTTTTTAGTCCCACCTCGCTCCCCTAACAAGCCTTTTACCACCTTAAATATGTTATTTCTCAAACTATCACAAGCACTTGGTCTTCATTGAACTCTATGTGTAGAATTTGTGGCCGCAATATGAGTCTTCATCGGTTTATAAATCGTTGATGACTCATATTGACAATTCAGATTGTACACACAAAGATCATTGATGATCAAAATATTTTTGATGTTATAAGATCATATTGACAATTTAGACTGTAAAGAAATATAAGATTATGATCTAAATGCTCTTATATTTTTTGCGTTCAGTATGCACCAACTGCTAGGCGGGAGGAGCTGTTTAGTACCGGTTCGTGGCGAACCTTTAGCACCGGTTCGTGCCACGAACTGGTACTAATGAGGTTGTGTCAGGTAAGGCTGGGGCCCCACGAGCACCTTTAGTACCGGTTCATGGATGAACCAGTACTACAGTTTCTTAGTAAGCTGTTTTTTAGTCCCACCTCGCAAAGAGAGAGAGACTAGGAGCGGTTTATAAGCCCTGAGTGCAGAGACGATGAAGAAGAGGCTCAATGCTCACGTTGCTTAGCTTCAAGCCTTCAGGAATATGGTAGACTGCACGGAGCTATGCGCAGTGCAGTTTACACTATTCCGAAAGGCTTGAAGCAAATTAAAGAGCATTGCACCTCTTTTTTATTTTTAATAACTTATTACAACTCCGGACTTCTTCTGTTATGGCAAAAACTAATTGCACGTCGACATTTCTTTTTTTTAAACTTTGGTTATAACTCCAAACTTTGACCATCAAGTTTTGTAGAAAAGAAAAAATAGCAGAAAAAAACTATAGCTGAAAAGAAAAAAACTATATAAAATGACCGTGAAATTGAAAATCACTACAAAATGAACTCTGAAAATGTTGAATTTTGGCAAACTAGATGAAAAACTACTCAGAAATAAATAGAAAAAAATAAATATAACAGAAAAGAAAAAACTATACAAAAAACTACGCAGAAATAAATAGAAGAAAATAAAGCAGAAAAGAAAAAAACTATAAAAAAAATTGGGGCGCTGCCCTGTGGGCCTGCTAGGCCACGGGCGTGCAATTACAGGCTTTAAAGGCCCAGCAGACTCACAGGGCAACGCGCAGAATTTAGGCCCACAAGCCTGCTATATAGAGGAGTTCAAAGAGGTAGCCGCGACTGGTTTATAAACCAGTGCGGATGCCCTTCGCCCGACGAGGTGGGACTAAACTTTGGGGTGGCAGCGCGAGGCCTTTAGTACCGGTTGGTGGCTCCAACCGGTACTAAAGATCACCCTTTAGTACCTGAGATTTGATTATCTAATTAGTTTATTTTTAGTAAGAAAATTGTCGTATCTGAGATTTGATTATCTAATTAAAATATTATTTGTTAATGAGTTTTTCTGTTTATTTAATGTTTTTATATATTTTGAGTTTATATAAATGTTAGATTAATGTCGAATGTTAGATGAATTAGATATAAAAGTTAAATATATAGTAATGTCAATTGTTAGAGATGAATATAGTTAGATATATATTTGAATTGGCTAGATATTAATTAATGTTAGATAGTAATAAGTGTTTAATGTTTCACCTAAGTGGGATAAGTCTGAGAAAAAGAGATGGAGGATTAGAAGTAGTTTATTTTTAGTAAATGCTTAGTTGAACTTGTTGAATTAATATAAAGAACTAGTTTATTTTTAGTAAATGCTTAGTTGAACTAGTTGAATTAATATATAGAACTAGTTTATTTTTAATAAATGCTTAGTTGAACTAATTGAATTAGTATAACTAGTTTATTTTTAGTAAATGCTTAGTTGAACTAATTGAATTAATATAACTAGTTTATTTTTAGTAAATGCTTAGTTGAATTAATAGAATTAATATAACTAGTTTATTTTTAGTAAATGGTTAGTTGAATTAATAGAAGTAGTTGAATTAATTGAATTAGTAAGTATTTAATGTTTCGCCTAATATGAACATAGGAAATGTTGTCTGACGACGAATTTTTTTCGGTATGTGCACATACTGTGAAAACGAGCACGGCCAGTGCGACAGAAATTTCTTTGTTGATGGTAGGCGATTCAGCATCAAGCTGGATAAGACTTTCGAATTCGATACAGTAAGTCACAACGACAAGTCTGTTTTCATAATTAAGCATGACTTATATATGCTTCATTTGCCTGACTTATAATTTTTAATTTTCACTATTCTACTAGCGCATCCCATGCCATGCAGGAATTTTTGTCTTGGATAAGATAAGTTTCAAAGATATGGAAACAATGGAGGTAAAGAGAGCTTACGTGAAAACTGAGCATGATGGTTATACTTTCAACATCAAAGTATATAATGCACACACGTACACCTATTTTGAATGCAAAACTTGGCAAGCACTATGCAAGGCTTATGCATTTGAGCCTGGTATGGTTATCACCTTTGATATTCATCCGGAAAATGATATTGAAGGTAATAGAGACATATGGGTCGATGTGCAGACGCCTCCAGTTCTACCATTATGTGAGTTCTTCTCAAATATATTTTTGTCTTTGATATTGCTTATTTCAAAAATAACTGACAACTAATTTCTATTGACAGCTTATCTCCATTCAACCAAACATGTCCGGCGCTTGGTAGACAGGACCTTCTACTGTCCCGGAGCTGAACTAAACTGCGAGGAGATAAGTCATTATGTTTCATGGCTTGAGGATCTTCATACTGTCAAGACAAATTTTTTTCCTGCACTTGGAAATGTTAGTACTCAAAACATGCGACCAATAGTGATGGTATTGAACTACGGTCACATCTATTTAGGAATGATGATAAGATATTTACTATTTGTCCTCAGTGCATATTTTGCATACATATTTTTTTTGCTAAACTTTCATTGCTAAGTATATTAATTAAGTACTATACGATGTTCTTCAACAGGGACTCCCGATGACAGTTGTGCCTCAAGGGATCGAGACTAAAGGTCAGATGTCAATTGTTAGCTTAAGGCCAAGATATCCTGCATTGCACATGAATGCATTCAGGATTTCTAGAAGCGATGAATGCTTAATAGTGAAAGATTGGAGGAAAATTGTTAATGATCGCAGAGAAGTACTAGGGGGCAGCAATGAGAAGCGCAGCCCACGATTAGGAGACAGGTTCATCGGCATGCTTTAGTATGATCAATCAGGAGAGCTATACATGTTCTATGCTATTTTACCAGAGAGAGAGAGAGAGTAGCTAGCAGGAGTGATTTAGCTAGTTCTTCATGCTGCTCTTAATTAGTACTTGTCCTTTCATGTCCGTGTTCTTCGTTCTGAAGTTAAGTGATTTGCTTTTGTGGTGTTATATATGAACGCTTATAATATCATGACAATCATGTTAAACTCGATGATTGGTTCTACTAGAAATTCTATATATATATATATATATATATATATATATATATATATATATATGCATAACGTTTACAATGTGTAGTATCGTAAAATACCAGCAAACGAAAAAGAATTAAAATGAAAACACAAAATTAAATGAAAAAGAAATCATAAAACTAAAAACCCCCAAACCTTATAGTACCGGTTGGTCTTACCAACCGGTACTAAAGGGCTCCAGGCCCCCGGAGCTGGCTCGTGCCACGTGATTGCCCTTTAGCACCGGTTCATGCTGAACCGGTACTAAAGGGGGTGAGCCTTTAGTGACCACACTTTAGTGCCTGTTACGGAACCGGCACTAAAGGGCCTTACGAACCGGTGCTATTGCCCGGTTCTGCACTAGTGCAAGGCGAATCGGATTACAGCCAAATGCAATCAATAGTCGTTCGGCCGTCCTATCCTCATGGGCCCACTAATGGTGAGCATGAAGTTGCGGCCTACATAACGTTACAAGGCCTAATGGGCCCACTTATGGCCTGCAAGCCAGTTTGGTAGTTGCTAGTTTCTTGTGTGCCTTTCTTACACCTCCAGGTTTTGGCCCACGTCGTCTTGAAGAATTAAAGTGGCTTCTCCCACTTCATCAGCAATAGATGTAGGAGAGACACTGTTGACACCCCCCCAATCTTCAGAAATGGCTAGACCCCAAGCCGGCGCGCGCGGAAACTTTTGGGTTAAGGAGTTTAAATCTTCCCAAGTAGCCGCTTCAAGACCACCAGTGCTCCACTCAATCAAGACTTGCGGAATCGTGCGATGTCCTTCTTGACGAACATGCCTCTGTAATATACGAGCATGCACTTGGAACAAACTATCAGGAGGAGGTGATAATACATGATGTTTAGGAGCAAAACTCATAGAGTTGCGTAACATGAAAAACGAGGTGAATTTTTCTTGAGTCAAGTAATTTGAACCGATAAGCTACATTCCCAACCTTTGCAGTAATACGATAAGGACCATAATATCAGAAAACCAACTTCTGATGTGCTCGATCAACCACCAAATATTGCACATACAATTGTAATTTCAAGAATACCAAATCACCTTCTCTGAATCCTCCCTCGGGTTCTCTTCTTGTCAGCCTATGCTTTCATGTGGTTCTAAGTGCATGAAAGATGTTGGCGAACATATTCAGTTACTACAACTCTTTCAGTTAACCAGTATTGACCATCAGTTATAGCCACCGTGTCAGAAGCAAAAAATACCAATGTAACAGTGGCTATGACCATATAAAATCTCAAGGGCTATAACCATTGTGGAACATTAGTTGTCGAGGATTTTGTTGATGTCGACTTCTTTTGCCACACGAGAAATTGTGGTCTAGCATTTTCTTCTTGCTGATCTTGTTGATCGTCATTTGTTTCAGGATCATCTTCCTCATCGGCTTTGCTGCCTCCAACGACATTCTCTTCAGGTTGAGTTCTTGTTCGACAAAGACAATCAGCAGGATTTTCTTCAACGGGTTTGATTTCTCTGATTTCCATCATCTTTATAACTTCACTTGGTTCAGTTTCATCTAGCACAGGTGGTAATTGCTCCTTTTGAGAGTCATTAGCTTCATCAAACCGCACATCTATAATTACATAACCTTATGGTAGCAGAGGTTAAAGACTTTGTAGGTATGCAAGTTTGGACCATAATCAATCAAAAGCCTTTCATGTGTTTTGGGTGCACATTTAGAGTGTACAACACTATCTCTAATATAGCATGGTGCACCAAAGAATCTAAGGTATGATACATTGGGCTATAAAATGTGGTGAGATCGTATGAAGTTTCCTTGAGGAATTTGTGTAGATAAAGCTGGTTGATAATATGGCACGTGGTGTTGATGGGAGCCACCCAAAATGAATTGGGGTATCATATTCATTGAGAACTGTTCGGGTTTAACGAGAGTCTATTCTTGTGTTCCACCACTTCATTTTGGTGCGGAGTGTATGAGCAGAGAACTCATGAGTGACATCATATTCATCAAGAAATGCTTCAATGTATAAGTTCTTGAATTATGTGCCATTGTCACTTCTCACCGGCTTGATGAGGACACCATAGTCCGTTTGAGCTCTTCATGCAAATTTCTTGAAGCAATCATGTGCTTTGCTTCTGTATACAACAAAATATACCAAGGCAAATCAAGAAAAATCATCAACACTATGATACCATAGTGATTACCACTGAAGCTGGTGTAATGTTGTGGTCTGAATAAGTCTGTGTGAAGAAGTTCAAGAGGTTGTTTTGTGGTCATGATAGTCTTCACATGGGTGCCTGGCTTTCAATTGCTTCCCAGCTTCACAAGCAACACATAGGTGATCCTTCTCGAAGTTTATGTTCTCAATTCCCACAACAAGCCTCTTTCTAACCAACATTTGCAAGTTCCTCATACCTCATGTCCCAACCTTCGGTGCCATAGCCAACACTTAGTTGCTTTTGCAAGCAAGCAAGCAAGTAGTAACTGATGGACGATTGGTGAAATCTACAAGATACAAATCACCTCTTTGAATACCTTCGAAGACAAATGAGTAATCATATGCAGAGATGACTTTGCACCCAAGTTTGGTGAAAAGTACAAGCATGTTCATATCACACAATTTAGAAACAAACGTGAGATTGTAGTCAAGACCTTCGACATCCATTACCTTGTCAATGTGTTTGTCTCCGAAGGTAGCAACTTTACCTAACCCCATTAACTTTCATTTGTGTTGTTTGCAAACGTGATGTTGCTCTTTGTAGAAGGGTAATCTTGGAATCAAGAATCCTGCCTCTGTCTCCAATCATATGATTAGTGCAGCCACTATCCATGAACCACTTTGTTCCTCCGGACACATAGCTCTATAGAAGAATTAGTTATTCTTAACCACCCATATCTTTATGGGTGACTTAGAAGAAATTGCATTATGATGAATATTTGAGGACATTACATGATGAACATGAGAGTTTTTCGTCGAAGTAGAGTTAGAGTAATCAAATGAATAAGAAAAGAGTTTTTTGAAGTTTTCTGAACATGATGGTACGAAGAAATATGCTCATATGCATGTGAGGAAAAAATAGTATTGGAACCCTCTGAGGACTTTGTAGCAAATCCATTCGCAAAATTACGACAATGCAAGGGATTTTTACCTGCAACATGCGAGGAGTTAGTCCTGGAATGGAGCTTACTATCCTATGGTGTCATGACAACATTCACATGAGTGTTATCAGCAAGTTCCTTGGGTACCTAGATCTTCTTCACGGTAGGGCCATTCCTACAGTTACTTCTAATAAAGTGTGTGAATACTTTGCCTCTCTAGATAATTATTGAAGAGTTTATAGTTTGAGTCAAATGACACATCCATTGCAAAGTGAGCACTGCAATCATAACCAGATCAGAGTGAAGGATCAAGAGGTTTCCCTTTAAAAAGCACCCATTGTGTTTTGGGATACTACTTGGGCGTCTAATAGGAACTATTAGGATTGATGTTACTAATAAAGCAAGCCCCTTCTTTTCAAGGGCTCTTATTGATTATTTGCTTCTTGAGTACATCACAAAGGGTTTGGTGCCCTTTAAGACTTTTGAACATTAATTCATGTTCCAAGCAAATTCATCCTGACATTCAACTCATAATGTTTTAGTTTCCTCAAATGGTTCAGGTGAAGAATTAGTAGTTTCATGTTTGATGCACTTTAAGCATGTTGGAAAAATCTTCTTGGGCAAAACTAACTTTTTTGAGCGAGGGAAGTGTCATTTTCCAACCTCAAATCATGAGATGCTTTCAGCTTCTCAAGTTCTTGCTTCCTTTCGAGAAATTTAAAAGTAATCTTTTCATGATCTGATGAAAGGGACTCATCATGATCTGATGAAAGGGTTTGGTGCCCGTTTGTAAAAGTTTGGTTCTTTTCCATTTCCCCTATCAGTAAGTCTTCTTGCTAGTCAAGAGTCTTTTGCTACTTCCTAAGTGATTTTCGTTGTTTAGTGGCAATTGAAGCAAGTTTAGAGTAACTAGGCTTCAAGTCATCTAATTCTTCAGAGAGAAAACCATCATCACTTGAGTCAAAGCAAGTTTTATTTGAGATACCTTTGAGGCCTTTTCCATGAAGTAGTATGAATGATCATAGTCCTCACTATCAGCATCATTATCATCGTTGGTGAAGGAGTGATGTGGGGGTGATACAACGAGGGCAACGTCGAGTCCTTGTCGGATTCAACTTCTAATTTCTCATCAGAGCCAGAGCCTGATGCTTCTCCATGAAAATCCATATCCTTGCCCATGTACACATGCGCCTTGCATGAATTTTGCTTCATTGAAGACTTTGAACATGAGCTCTCGTTCTTCTTGAACTTTTTCTTCTTTTCTATACTATCAACTTTTCTTTTGCTCTTCAATTTGATTTTTTTGCTACGATTTACCATAGAGGACAATAAGAGATGGTGACCACTCTTCTTGCATTTGAAGAATTGGTAGTTTCTAGTATCGCGTGAGGAACTCAACCTTGATGCATTCTTGGAATCTTTCTTCTGAAATCGATTTGGTTTCTTGAAGAGTTTCAACTTCTTCACAACTAAAGTGAGGTCCTTTTCAAATGAATCAAGATCATCATAATCATATTCAAGAACTTCCTTGTCAGATGAACAAGTGACCTTTGCCTTCAATGCCAGACTTTTGTTGTGGTTAGAGCCATACAATTTTTTTTTCAATTTGTAGTTCATGAGTATTTAGCCTCTCAAGGATATGAATGACATCTAGAGTATTTTAGTCTGGGTTATTCCGAATCATTAGGATTAGAGTGTCAAATGAATCGTCGAGAGACCTTAGAAACTTCTTCACAACACCATGATTTTTTGCCATCTTTAGCATTAATACCTTCAACTCATTTGTCATAGGGACCAATCTCGATTAGGTGTGTTGCACATTTTCTGAAGCTCTTCTCTTTAAGTTGTTGAACTTGTTGCAAAGAACATCCATTCTGCTTTCACGCCAAGAGTAAATACCTTCATTTACCTTGGACAGAACATTCCATACTTCCTTTGCCGTCCACAATTCACTGATACGACCGAATTCTTCATTGGTCATGCAACCACAAAGAATATCTTGTGTTTGGGCATCAAGATCGACATTTCTTCGATCCTCGGGGGTACGATAATCTGAACCTTCTAGGATGAACGTTAACCCTCATTTGCCACTCTCCATAGCTCAAGATCAAGACCCCGGAATTTATGACACAACTCTACATGCAGTTGAAGGGGATGACACTGAACTCATAAGACGAAGTCTTCACCCTATTCTCCTTGATCTATAACCAACACTGATTGCACCCAAATACTCAAGGCAGATCTCCGGGACCTTCATATACTTGTTTGTTAGGCACTCCACAAATACTCTTGGATGCTCAAAACAGACTCCTAACCGTCTAATGGACGCACAGTCTACAAGAGTGACATGTTAAGTTAAACTTCAATCAAGTTCTTCAGTGATGCTCAATCACTTGGCAGATTTAAGCTTTGGTTTTCGCTCGTCCAGATTCTCTTAGATTAGTGGGAGGAAAATGGGTTGCTCGGATAATCTCTGTCTAAATTTTGCATGGAACAACCAATAATCAAAGGTTGAGGTAGGGGCTATTTGTAGCCGGTGGAGCAAGCCGAGGGAAGATATGATTGTTGGAGGCGCACTCACAACATCAACACGGCACAGAGGAAACATGCAGATTTCAAAGCAGCTCTTTCTCACGTGGTATGTCTTGCTGCATAAGAATCCCTTTTAGAGAGGCAATTGTGCTAGAGAGTCACGGACAATAATATCTCTTACTCAGAAGCCAAATGCACTCGTGTTTGAATTCTCAATGTCTTCACTCAAAGATTTTAGGTTTGAATTGAACACACACTAGAAGACTTCAATTTAACTTTCCTTTCGACCCCCTTGATAGTACATTTTTGGCGTATTGACTCAAGTAGAAGAAAAGGAAAGGAGTAGACAAAACTCGATGCTTCTGTTTGATATTCTCCAATGAACTTTGTTTGCTTCAAATGGACAATCCATGTTCTTCAATGCTTTCACAACATTTTTAGGGGTCATAATTCATTGTTAAACCAAATACTCTAGGACTATTATCTATATAAACTCATAAACAAATTAGTTCCGTAATTGGTTTGTCCATGGAATCATCTAAAACTCTCGCGGGGAGGGGGGGGGGGGGGGGGACTAGATGCACATACACTAGTTTTTTTGTTTGTTTGTTTTTCTTTCCCGGTTTTTCGTTTCTTTTCCTCTTTAATACTTGGCGAACAATAATTTTAATACACAATGAATAAATCTTTAATATACGATGAACTTTTTGGAATACACACTAAACATTTTTCAATATATGTTGAACTTTTTAATACACAATGAACATTTTTCTAATACATGGTGAACTTCTCTAAAATATACGTTGACCATATTTTCAGTATACGACGAACATTTTTAATACACCCTGATACATTGAACTTTTTTTAAACTCATACTGAACAATTTTTATAAATATTTTTTTATATTTAACAAGGTTTAAAATATTTAGCTTCATAAAAAGACAGGTTTTGTGTGTGAAAACAATCAGCTAAAAATAAAGAGGAAAAGACAAAAAACCGCTCACACCAGAGTGGGCTTGACGCCCACAAGTGTCCAACACGAGGTCTACAAACGCTCTTATATTTCTTTACGGAGGGAGTACTACATTATTAGTACACAATATATATCTTTCAAGTTGAAAAACCAGACATCAATCTAATGAACCGACGGTCCGATCGAAGAAAACATGGACCGACAACCTCACCAGTTCGGTCACTGGTCCGCTTTTAAAAATATAATTTTATCTTCCTGATGTTATTTTTTTTGGTGATCAAGAAGTAAACGGTTGACTCAACTAAAATGGAAAATGAAGTCAATCTAGATTACTAATGGCAAAATATATGTTGTCGAAGATTACAAAATAGAACTTGCACATTTCAAAAAAAAATGGCAACGACAAACACTAGTTGGAAAATACATAGCGGCAAACACCAAGAAGATTTTTTTTGCACAAAAAACACAAAGAAAAGTTCAAACTGCTAACACAATTTACTAGGTAGTTTTTAATCATTTTCATCTATAATGCATCAACAGCTCGTTCTGGCGGCGGCGGTCGTTCGACGGTTCATGGACCTCGATTTAATTTTTATTATGTTTGAGATGCTTTGTATTTCTCATAATTTCTTTGTATAGGTCTAATGCTTTTTGCAAAAAGAATGTAAAAATGATGAATAAGTCAAGAACATCACACTATTTCAATGAAACAAGTTGCTTAAACAAATTAAGAAGTGGTCTGAAGCATTCGAGCTAGAATTCATTCAGATTTTTTACATTATAAAATTCTTATATTACTGTGAACCAATCTCTGTTTGGATATTTAGGAGGACAGTGGTATCTTCTGTCCATCAGGGTTCAAGACCTAGACTTTCATTGGTGCTCGCATTTTTCTAAATTTATTGTAGACCTTTCAGTGATATGCGTCCAGTAGGAGAGACGTTCGCGTCGACTACGAAAGCATCTGTGGTGATTTCATCAACCTCAAGATGATGTCACAACTCAGTCTTTCCGAGGTGCTCATAAGGGTAGAGGGTGAGTGTACATGCATATATATATATGAGCGTTTGTGTATGTACTATGTACATAAAAAAAATACATGCTAAATGCGAATCAACCTGTGCTTGAGTTGGTTAGGTGGAAGTGGTATCCCCAACCCACCAGGGTTCAAATCCTGGTGCTCGCATTATTTCTGGATTTATTTCAGGATTCCGGCGACGCGCTTTCAGTGGGAGGAGACGTTCCCGTCGATGACGAGGCGCCTACGTGGCTTCGTAAATCTCAAGATGAGTGTATGCGCGTGTATATGAGCGCTTGTGTCTGTACTGATGCTAAAAAAAATTACATGCTAAATTATATAATGTGTCACCTCTGATTATCTTAACATTAACATGTTCCTACCCAACCATGTGTTATGCTTAATGTAAACTACGCGAAAAAAAAGTCTTGTTATCTACATCTCGCAGATGACAGGCGTCTCGGCCACCCCAGCCCCAGGGGACAAACCGCTTACGTCATCCATGAGCCAGGCGGCACATCCGACCGTCCACGGTCTCATCATCGTTCCGATGCACGGCACGTGTCGGTCCTTCCTCCGGTCAACCAGCCGCGCGCCTTCCTGCTAAGTGCCAACTTGCACGCGCGTGACGTACCTTAGGTTCTCTCAGCGGCTCTGCCAGTCGAACGGGCCCCAGTCCGCTCCTCGTCTCGCGTCCCCTGCGACGTCATGTGTCTATATACAGTGGCCGGAACGGCCTGTGTCTGTGTGTATAGTGGCGAACCAATATCCCCATTCCACTAGCTTAATTTTTTTCCTGCTCATATCCCCTGCACCGATACGCATCGGTAGGCGACCCAGCAAGATGCCTCACCCGTTGATTGTCGCAGGCCTTGATCCCCTGCAGCGGCTCTTCCTGGACGCTGGCCGCATCTCCGTACTGGGCGGCTGGCTCGTCGTCACCTACTCCTTCGGCAACCCGGCTGCGGACGCCACACACGTCTTCCTCGGCTTCACTCTGCTGCTCCTGGGCGTCTTTCTGCTAGCCTTCTCGCCCGCGGCCTACCAGTTCCCCTGGGTTTCACTCCCCAGGTTGGCGCCTTCGTGGCAAAAGCCATCCTGAACCACTTCTTCGATCGCGCCGGCGAGGTAGCCTGGTAGCTATCTCTCCAGTGGCGATCTGCAATAAGAGGGTACCTACTAGGAGTACTGCCCTATCTTACGTGAGTGTGAGTGTGAGTGTGATAGGAATGTAACTCTGTTCCCCTCTGGTTTCGCATCCACGAGCGTCATTCGAGTCTGTAGTCTTACCGTTGTTCAGTGTACTTGCTTGGGGAAGTGCTGCACTTTGTACGTTGTCATCGTGAGATATTGTTGATGTTGTTTTTGAAATTTCACTCCGCCTAGATGCAGGCCCGGTCCTGAGATTCCGGGGGCCCGGGGCAAGATAACAAAAAGGGGGCCCTGAAGCTATATAAATATATGTGTTTTTGTTCCAATCTCAAATTTTACACTATAATTTATGCTTCCTTGTTACCTCAACTATTCAAAAATAAGGCACATAAAAGTTGGTCGCTCTTTTCAGTTGATACTTATATTTTTTTTACTCTTTTCAATCGATACTTATATTTTTTTATTAGGTGAATTAGTTAAACTTCTGTGCCAACATAAATTTTTATCATCTTATAATATTTCGCCAGGTTGTTCTTCAACAGTAACTAAAGCTAATTCGTCGAAATCCCTAGCAGCACATTCTTTGTTTCTGGGGAAGCAGTAGAACATTTTTGTAGGACTCAATCAACTCATATGCATGTTCTTTTTTTTTTCTCTCTCTTTCTTTGTCAAATGGATACTTTGGAACTAAATTAATAGCATTCTTGCTAAGTAGCACACACATACGATACAAGAAATGAAGAACACTGCTAATTAAATAAAAAAAATGCCAAGAAAGAGGCATGGAATAAGGTACCTTGATGGCTAGAAAATAGAAATTGCAAGCTTTTACTGCTGCTTACGAGTCACAGACAGAAATCCCAGTTTCCCTTGTCTATTCCCAAACAATACGGGAAATTGGAGTATGTGAGAGACAGATGCACGAGGATTAAAACTTCATGAACTCAAGAATCATACAAGACTATATAAAAAGAAGAGGACGTTGATGGAATCTTGAAAATCGCATTACCTTCCTCCACTAATCGCGTCCGGCAGCCGAAAATCACAATTAGACCATGCGGGTGACATGGCGTTGAACTTTGCATCGGCATGGCCGATTGGTTGCCAATTTTAGAAGAGAAGAAATAGAAAGACGAGAACACCACTCGCGTGAGGCAAGGCCAGAATTAATATTAATCGCTCTGTTACAGTTCTTTCCATTTTTGATTGAGAATTAATTAATCAATCTGTTACATGGGAAAGAATTCTTTCCTAAACAACAAACACGTAAAAATCAGGTGATCTGTTACATGCAAATAATTCTTTATACCTTTTTTAGAATTAGGCGATCTGTCAACACGGGAAAGAATTATTTCCAAAAAATTACAACTCTTTCCTAAATATCACACACATAAGATAACCAAGCCATCGGGGGCCCTTCCTAGTCGGGGGCCCGGGGCGGCCGCCCCCCCTGCCCCCCCCTCAGGGCCGGCCCTGCCTAGATGCACTCGCTTTTTACACAACAGATTATCAGATCGTCTGAGGATGATGCGATAGCTTTGTCCTTGTCCCTCCTCTGTTATGTGGTTTTCTTTTGACGAGTGCTACGCGCCGGTGCGCAGGCCCAAATTTGGGCCGGTCTGCCCGCAGCCGTAGGATTACGCAACCTCCGGCCGTTGATTTCTCATATATCCCCCTTGCATCTCGCGTTGACCAGTAGCTTCTGTCCATGGGGATTCCGCGCGCCGCCGGCCACACTCGTCCTTGGGCTTCCCGCGCTTGCCCTGGCCACCCGACACAGTAGGCCTGCTGACGATGACGGCAACCACGCGGTGCTTCAGACGGCGGCCAGGGCAAGTAACATAACGATGACAAAGGGAACAACGTATGTTATAATGCGGTTTGACCGATAAAGATCTTCGTAGAATATGTAGGAACCAATATGAGCATCGAGGTTCCACTATTGGTTATTGATCGGAGATGTGTCTCGATCATGTCTACATAGTTCTCAAACCCGTAGGGTCCGCACGCTTAACGTTCAATGACGATTTGTATTATGAGTTATGTGTTTTGGTGACCGGAGTTCGTTCGGAGTCCCGGATGAGATCACGGACATGATGAGGAGTCTCGAAATGGTCGAGAGGTAAAGATTAATATATTGGAAGGTAGTATTCGGACATCGAAATGCTTTCGAGTGTTTCGGGTATTTTACCGGAGTACCGAGGGGTTACCGGAACCCCCCGGGGAAGTATTGGGCCTACATGAGCCTTAGTGGAGAGAGAGGAGGGCGGCAAGGGGTGGCCGCCCCCCCATGGCAGTCTAAATTGGACTATGGGAGGGGGAGGCGCCCCCCTTTCCCTCTCCCTCTCCCTCTCCTTCCTTTTCCCTCCGGTGGAAGAAAGGAAAAGGGGGCCGAATCCTACTAGGAGTGGACTCCTAGTAGGACCCCCCCCATGGCGTGCCCCTCCTGGCCACCGGCCTCCTCCTTCCCTCCTTTATATACGGGGCCGGGGGGCACCCCAAAGGCACATCAATTGTTCTCTTAGCCGTGTGCGGTGCCCCCCTCCACAGTTTACACCTCCGGTCATAGCGTCGTAGTGCTTAGGCAAAGCCCTGCGTGGATCACATCACCATCACTGTCATCACGCTGTCGTGCTGACGAAACTCTCCCTCGACCCTCTGCTGGATCAAGAGTTCGAGGGATGTCATCGAGCTGAACGTGTGCTGAACTTGGAGGTGTCGTACGTTCGGTACTAGATCGGTTGGATCGTGAAGACATTCGACTACATCAACTGCGTTAACCTAACGCTTCCGCTTTCGGTCTATGAGGGTACGTGGACACACTCTCCCCCTCTCGTTGCTATGCATCTCCTAGATAGATCTTGCGTGAGTGTAGGAAATTTTTAAAATTGCATGCTACGTTTCCCAACAATGGCATCCGAGCCAGGTCTATGCATAGATGATATGCACGAGTAGAACACAAAGAGTTCTGGGTGATAATAGTCATACTGCTTACCACCAACGTCTTACTTTGATTCAGCGGTATTGTTAGATGAAGCGGCCCGAACCAACATTACATGACCATGTTCATGAGACCGTTTCTACCGACGTGCTTTGCACACAGGTGGCTGGTGGTTGTCTGTTTCTCCAACTTTAGTTGAATCGAGTTTGACTACGGCCGGTCCTTGTTGAAGGTTAAAACAGCACACCTGACGAAAAATCGTTGTGGTTTTTGTTGGAAATATGCCCTAGAGGCAATAATAAATGATTATTATTATATTTCCTTGTTCATGATAATTGTCTATTATTCATGCTATAATTGTGTTATCCGGAAATCATAATACATGTGTGAATACATAGACCATAACATCTCCCTAGTGAGCCTCTAGTTGACTAGCTCGTTGATCAATAGATAGTCATGGTTTCCTGACTATGGACATTGGATGCCATTGATAACGGGATCACATCATTAGGAGAATGATGTGATGGACAAGACCCAATCCTAAGCATAGCACAAGATCGTGTAGTTCGTTTGCTAGAGCTTTTCCAATGTCAAGTATCATTTCCTTAGACCATGAGATCGTGTAACTCCCGGATGCAGTGGGAGTGCTTTGGGTGTACCAAACGTCACAGCGTAACTGGGTGACTATAAAGGTATACTACAGGTGTCCCCAAAAGTATATGTTGTGTTGACATGGATCGAGACCGGGATTTGTCACTCCATATGACGGAGAGGTATCTCTAGGCCCACTCGGTAATGCATCATCATAATGAGCTCAATGTGACCAAGTGTTTGGTCACGGGATCATGCATTACGGTACGAGTAAAGTGACTTGCCGGTAATGAGATTGAACGAGGTATTGGGATACCGACGGTCGAATCTCGGGCAAGTAACGTACCGATTGA
This sequence comes from Triticum aestivum, assembly GCF_018294505.1. Taxonomy (NCBI): domain Eukaryota; kingdom Viridiplantae; phylum Streptophyta; class Magnoliopsida; order Poales; family Poaceae; genus Triticum; species Triticum aestivum. The sequence goes on from NC_057813.1 coordinate 635,668,857, forward strand.
CAAAGGGAATTGTATACGGGATTACTTGAATCCTCGACATCGTGGTTCATCCGATGAGATCATCGAGGAGCATGTGGGAGCCAACATGGCTATCCAGATCCCGTTGTTGGTTATTGACCGGAGAGTCGTCTCGGTCATGTCTGTGTGTCTCCTGAACCCGTAGGGTCTACACACTTAAGGTTCGGTGACGCTAGGGTTGTCGAGATATTAGTATGTGGTAACCCAAAAGTTGTTCGGAGTCCCGGATGAGATCCCGGACGTCACGAGGAGTTCCGGAATGGTCCGGAATGGTCCGGAGGTGAAGAATTGTATATAGGAAGTCCAGTTTCGGCCACCGGGAGAGTTTCAGGGGTCACCGGTATTGTATCGGGACCACCGGAAGGGTCCCAGGGGTCCACCGAGTGGGGCCACCTATCCCGAGGGCCCCATGGGCTGAAGCGGGAGGGGAACCAGCCCCTGGTGGGCTGGTGTGCCCCCCTTGGGCCTCCCCCTGCGCCTAGGGTTGGAAACCCTAGGGGTGGGGGTGCCCCACTTGGCTTGGGGGGCAAGTCCCCCCCCTTGGCCGCCGCCCCCCTTGAGATTCAATCTCTAGGGGGCCGGCGCCCCCCAGGGCCCCTATATAAAAAGGGGAGGAGGGAGGGCTGTGCACCCCTGCTCCTGGTGCCTCCATCTCCCCTCGTAACACCTCTCCCTCTCGCTGAGCTTGGCGAAGCCCTGCCGAGATCGCCGCTACTTCCACCACCACGCCGTCGTGCTGCTGGATCTCCATCAACCTCTTCCTCCCCCTTGCTGGATCAAGAAGGAGGAGACGTCTTCCCCAACCATACGTGTGTTGAATGCGGAGGTGCCGTCCGTTCGGCGCTAGGATCTTCGGTGACTTGGATCACGACGAGTACGACTCCCTCAACCCCGTTCGCTTGAACGCTTCCGCGCGTGATCTACAAGGGTATGTAGATGCATTCCTCTCTCTCGTTGCTAGATGACTCCATAGATTGGTCTTGGTGAAGCGTAGAATTTTTTTATTTTCTGCAACGTTCCCCAACAGTGGCATCTGAGCTAGGTCTATGCGTAGTTTCTATGCACGAGTAGAACACAATCTTGTTGTGGGCGTAGATGTTGTCAATTTTCTTGCCACTACTAGTCTTATCTTGTTGCGGCGGCATCATGGGATGAAGCGGCCCGGACCGACCTTACACATACGCTTACGTGAGACAGGTTCCACCGACTGACATGCACTAGTTGCATAAGGTGGCTAGCGGGTGTCTGTCTCTCCCACTTTAGTCGGATCGGATTCGATGAAAAGGGTCCTTATGAAGGGTAAATAGAAATTGGCATATCACGTTGTGGTTTTACGTAGGTAAGAAATGTTCTTTCTAGAACCCTATTGCAGCCATGTAAAAACTTGCAACAACAATTAGAGGACGCCTAACTTGTTTTTGCAGCATATGCCTTGTGATGTGATATGGCCAAAAGGTTGTGATGAATGATATATATGTGACATATGAGATTGATCATGTTCTTGTAATAGGAATCACGACTTGCATGTCGATGAGTATGACAACCGTCAGGAGCCATAGGAGTTGTCTTAATTATTGTATGACTTGCGTGTCAATGAATAAACGCCATGTAATTACTTTACTTCATTGCTAAACCGTTAGCCATAGTAGTAGAAGTAATAGTTGGCGAACAACTTCATGGAGACACGATGATGGAGATCATGATGATGGAGATCATGGTGTCATGCCGGTGACGAAGATGATCATGGCACCCCGAAGATGGAGATCAAAGGAGCAATATGATATTGGCCATATCATGTCACTATTTGATTGCATGTGATGTTTATCATGTTTTTGCTCTTATTTGCTTAGAACAACAGTAGTAAATAAGATGATCCCTCACAATAATTTCAAGAAAGTGTTCCCCCTAACTGTGCGTCGTTGCGAAAGTTCATTGTTTTGAAGCACCACATGATGATCGGGTGTGATAGATTCCAACATCCACATACAACGGGTGTAAGACAGATTTACACATGCAAAACACTTAGGTTGACTTGACGAGCCTGATACGTCCATTTTGCATCATGATTTTATATCAATATTTATTGCATTATGGGCTGCTATTTCACGTTATGTCACAATACTTATGGCTCTTCTCTCTTATTTTACAAGGTTTACATGAAGAGGGAGAATGCCGGCAGCTGGAATTCTGGGCTGGAAAAGGAGAAAATATTGGAGACCTATTCTGCGCAACTCCAAAAGTCCTAAAACTCCATGGAATATCTTAAAATAAATAAAGAAAAATCATCGCCAAAGATGAAGGCCAGGGGGCCCACACCCTGCTCACGAGGGTGCCCCCTCGGGGCGCGCCCCCTACCTCGTGGCCCCCCTGGTGGCTCTTTGACGCCCATCTTCTCCTATATGAAGTCTTTCGATGAGAAAAAAAATAAAAGGCAACCTTTCGGGATGAGACTCCGCCGCCACAAGGCGGAACCTTGGCAGAACCAATCTAGGGCTCTGGCAGAGCTGTTCTGCCGGGGACACTTCCCTCCGGGAGGGGGAAATCATCACCATCGTCATCACCAACGCTCCTCTCATCGGGAGAGGGCAATCTCCATCAACATCTTCACCAGCACCATCTCATCTCCAAACCCTAGTTCATCTCTTGTATCCAATTCTTGTCTCCAAGTCAGGGATTGGTGCTAGTAGGTTGCTAGTAGTGTTGATTACTCCTTGTAGTTGATGCTAGTTGGTTTATTTGGTGGAAGATCATATGTTCAGATCCTTTATGCATATTATTACCCCTCTGATTATGAACATGAATATGCTTTGTGAGTAGTTACATTTGTTCCTGAGGACAAGGGAGAAGTCTTGCTATTAGTAGTCATGTGAATTTGGTATTCATTCGATATTTTGATAAGATGTATGTTGTCTAGCCTCTAGTGGTGTTATGTGAACGTCGACTATAACACTTCACCATTATTTGGGCCTAGAGGAAGGCATTGGGAAGTAATAAGTAGATGATGGGTTGCTAGAGTGACAAAAGCTTAAACCCTAGTTTATGCGTTGCTTCGTAAGGGGCTGATTTGGATCCATATGTTTCATGCTATGGTTAGGTTTACCTTAATACTTTTGTTGTAGTTGCGGATGCTTGCAATAGAGGTTAATCATAAGTGGGATGCTTGTTCAAGTAAGAACAGCACCCAAGCACCGGTCCACCCACATATCAAATTATCAAAGTACCAAACGCGAATCATATGAACGTGGTGAAAACTAGCTTGACGATATTCCCATGTGTCCTCGGGAGCGCTTTTCCTATTATAAGAGTTTGTCCAGGCTTGTCCTTTGCTACAAAAAGGATTGGGCCACCTTGCTGCACTTTATTTACTTTTGTTACTTGTTGCTCGTTACAATTTATCTTATCACAAAACTATCTGTTACCACGTATTTCACTACTTGCAGAGAATACCTTGCTGAAAACCGCTTATCATTTCCTTCTGCTCCTCGTTGGGTTCGACACTCTTACTTACCGAAAGGACTATGATAGATCCCCTATACTTGTGGGTCATCAAGACTCTTTTCTGGCGCTGTTACCGGAGAGTGTAGCGCCTTTGGTAGGTGGAATTTGGTATGGAAAAATTTATTCAGTGTGCTGAAATTTTCTGTCACTTGTTACTATGGAAAGTAATTATCTGAGGGGCTTGTTCGGGGTATCTTCACTCCGTCCAGTAGAGCAAAGAGTTGCTCCTCAATCTACTCAACCTACTGAACCTATTGAAAATGAAACTCCTTTTGAAATTCCTTCGGGTATGATGGAAAAACTGCTAGCTAACACTTTTACAGGAGATGGAACAAAGCATCCTGATGAACATCTACGCTATGTGGATGAAGTTTGTGGACTATTTAAGCTTGCAGGTATACTCGATGATGTTGTTAAGAAGAAGGCCTTCCCTTTGTCTTTGAAGGGAGACACATTGACATGGTATAGGCTATGTGATGATATGAGATCATGGAACTATAAAAGATTGAAATTGGAATTTCATCAAAAGTATTACCCTATGCTTCTTGTTCATCATGATTGCAATTATATATATAATTTTTGGCCTTGTGAAGGAGAAAGCATAGCTCAAGCTTGGGGGAGGCTTAAATCAATGTTATATTCATGCCCCAATCATGAGCTCTCAAGAGAAGTAATTATGCAAAGTTTTTATGCTCGGCTTTCTGATAACAATCACACCATGCTCGATACTTCTTGTGTTGGCTCTTTTATGATGAAGACTACTGAATTTAAATGGAATTTATTGGATAGAATTAAATGCAACTCTGAAGATTGGGACCTCGACGAAGGTAAGGAGTCAGGCATGACACCTAAGTTTGATTGTGTTAAATATTTTATGGATACCGATATTTTCCGTAAGCTTAGCACTAAATATGGACTTGACTCTGAGATAGTAGCTTCTTTCTGTCAATCTGTTGCTACTTATGTTGATCTCCCCAAGGAGAAGTGGTTTAAATATCATCCTCCCATAGAAGTAAAAGTAGCTGCACCTATTAAAGTTGAAGAAAAGACTGTCACTTATAATGATCCTATTGTTCCCACTTCTTATGTTGAGAAACCACCTTTCCTTGTTAGAATGAAGGATCATGCTAAAGCTTCAACTGTTGTTCGTAAAAGCAATATTAGAACTTATACACCTCCTGAGAAAGTCAAAGTATAACCCAATATTGCTATTGTTAAAGATCTCTTGTCTGATAATATTGATGGGCATGTTATTCAATTCCGTGGTGAAACTGCTAGAATTGCTAAACCTTGTGCTAGAGATAAACATAGACCTGTGGTAGGCGTGCCTGTTATTTCTGTTAAAATAGGAGATCATTGTTATCATGGCTTATGTGATATGGGTGCTAGTGCTAGTGTTATACCTATTACCTTGTATGAAGAAATTATGCATGATATTGCACCTGCCGAGTTAGAAGATATTGATGTTACAATTAAACTTGCCAATAGAGATACTATATCTGCAATGGGAATTGTTAGATATGTTGAAGTCTTGTGCGGAAAAACCAAATATCCCGCTGATTTTCTTGTTCTTTGTTTTCCACAAGATAGCTTTTGTCCCATTATATTTGGTAGACCCTTCCTGAATACTGTTAATGCTAAGATAGATTGCAAAAAGAATGTTGTTACTGTTGTCTTGGATGATATGGTTCATGAGTTTAATTTCTCTAAATTTAGTAAACAACATCGTGAGGAAGAATTGCCTAGTAAGGATGAAATTATTGGTCTTGCTTCTATTGCCGTACCTCCTAGTGATCCTTTAGAACACTATTTGCTAGACCATGAAAATGATATGTTCATGAATGAAAGAAGGGAAATAGATGAAGTATTCCTTAAACAGGAACCTATTCTGCAACACAATTTTCCTGTTGAAATCCTAGGTGATCCTGCTCCACCCAAGGGTGATCCCGTGTTTGAGCTTAAACCGTTGCCTGATAGTCTTAAATATGCTTATCTTGATGAAAAGAAAATATATCCTGTCATTATTAGTGCTAACCTTTCAGAGCATGAAGAAGAAAGATTATTGAAAACTCTGAAGAAGCACCGTGCCGCTATTGGATATACTCTGGATGATCTTAAGGGCATCAGTCCCACTCTAAGTCAACATAAAATAAATTTGGAAGCGGATGCCAAACTAGTTCGTGATCCTCAACGACGTTTGAATCCTAAAATGAAAGAAGTGGTAAGAAAAGAAATACTCAAGCTTCTGGAGGCAGGTATAATTTATCCCGTTGCTGATAGTCAGTGGGTAAGTCCTGTCCATTGTGTCGCTTAGAAGGGAGGTATTACTGTTGTCCCTAATGATAAAGATGAATTGATTCCACAAAGAATTATCACAGGTTATAGGATGGTAATTGATTTCTGCAAATTAAATAAGGCTACTAAGAAAGATCATTACCCCTTACCTTTCATTGATCAAATGCTAGAAAGATTATGCAAACATACACATTATTGCTTTCTAGATGGTTATTCTGGTTTCGCTCAAATACCTGTGTCGGCTAAAGATCAATCAAAGACTACTTTTACATGCCCTTTTGGTACTTTTGCTTATAGACATATGCCTTTTGGTTTATGTAATGCACCTGCTACCTTTCAAAGATGCATGATGGCTATATTCTCTGACTTTTGCGAAAAGATTTGTGAGGTTTTCATGGACGACTTTTCCGTCTATGGTTCCTCTTTTGATGATTGCTTGAGCAATCTTGCTCGAGTTTTGCAGAGATGTGAAGAAACTAATCTTGTCTTGAATTGGGAAAAGTGCCACTTTATGGTTAATGAAGGTATTGTCTTGGGGCACAAAGTTTATGAAAGAGGTATTGGAGTTGATAAAGCCAAGGTTGATGATATTGAAAAGATGCCATGTCCCAAGGACATCAAAGGTATAAGAAGCTTCCTTGGTCACACCGGATTTTATAGGAGGTTCATTAAGGACTTCTCAAAAATTTCTCGGCCTCTGACTAATTTATTACAAAAAGATGTACCATTTGTCTTTGATGATGATTGTGTAGAAGCATTTGAAATACTTAAGAAAGCATTAGTCTCTGCACCTGTTGTTCAGCCACCTGATTGGAATTTACCCTTTGAAATTATGTGTGATGCTAGTGATTATGCTGTAGGTGCTGTTCTAGGGCAAAGAGTTGATAAGAAATTAAATGTTATCCATTATGCTAGTAAAACTCTAGATAATGCTCAAAAAAGTATGCTACTACCGAAAAGGAACTTTTAGCAGTTGTATTTGCTTGCGATAAATTCAGACCCTATATTGTTGATTCTAAAGTAACTATTCACACTGATCATGCTGCTATTAAATATCTTAAGGAAAAGAAAGATGTGAAACCTAGACTTATTAGATGGGTTCTCTTGCTGCAAGAATTTGATTTGCATATTGTTGATAGAAAAGGAGCTGAGAACCCCGTTGCAGACAACTTATCTAGGTTAGAGAATGTTCTTGATGACCCACTACCTATTAATGATAGCTTTCCTGATGAACAATTAAATGTCATAAGCACTTCTCATAGCACTCCATGGTATGCTGATTATGCTAATTATATTGTTGCTAAATTTATACCACCTAGCTTCACATACCAACAAAAGAAAAAAATTTCTATGATTTGCGACATTACTTTTGGGATGACCCACATCTTTATAAAGAAGGAGTAGATGGTGTTATTAGACGTTGTGTACCTAAGCATGAATGGGAACAGATCCTACGCAAGTGTCACTCCGAAGCTTATGGAGGACACCACGCTGGAGATATAACTACACATAAGGTATTGCAATCTGGTTTTTATTGGCCTACTCTCTTCAAGGATGCCCGTAAGTTTGTTTTGTCCTGCGATGAATGTCAAAGAATTGGTAATATTAGTAGACGCCAAGAAATGCCTATGAATTATTCACTTGTTATTGAACCATTTGATGTTTGGGGCTTTGATTATATGGGACCTTTTCCTGCCTCTAATGGATATACACATATTTTAGTTGCTGTTGATTACGTTACTAAGTGGGTAGAAGCTATTCCAACTAGTAGCGCTGATCATAACACTTCTATTAAAATGCTTAAGGAAGTTATTTTTCCGAGGTTTGGAGTCCCTAGATATTTAATGACTGATGGTGGTTCACATTTTATTCATGGTGCTTTCCATAAGATGCTTGCTAAATATGACGTTAATCATAGAATTGCATCTCCATATCACCTGCAGTCTAGTGGTCAAGTAGAATTGAGCAATAGAGAGCTCAAATTAATTTTGCAAAAGACTATCAATAGGTCTAGAAAGAATTGGTCCAAGAAACTGAATGACACATTATGGGCCTATACAACTGCATACAAAAATCCTATGGGTATGTCTCCGTATAAGATGGTTTATGGAAAAGCATGTCACTTACCTCTCGAACTAGAACATAAGGCATACTGGGCTATTAAAGAGCTCAACTATGATTTCAAACTTGCCGGTGAGAAGAGGTTATTTGATATTAGCTCACTTGATGAATGGAGAACCCAAGCTTATGAAAATGCCAAGTTGTTTAAACAAAAAGTTAAAAGATGGCATGACAAAAGGATACAAAAGCGTGAGTTTAATGTAGGTGATTATGTATTGCTATACAACTCTCGTTTAAGATTTTTTGCAGGAAAACTTCTCTCTAAACGGGAAGGTCCCTACGTTATCGAGGAGGTCTATCGTTCCGGTGCCATAAAAATCAACAACTTCGAAGGCACAAATCCGAAGGTGGTAAATGGTCAAAGGATCAAACACTATATGTCAGGTAATCGTATAAATGTTGAAACTAATATTATTGAAACCGTAACCCCGGAGGAATACATAAGGGACACTTTCCAGACCGTTCCAGACTCCGAAAAGGAATAGGTATGTGGTACGGTAAGTAAACCGACTCCAAAACAATTTTTAAGGCAATATTTCTCCGTTTTGGAATATTTAGAAAAATAGAAAAATAAGTGGCAGTCCGGGAAGGACACGGGGCCTTCACGAGGGTGGAGGGCGCGCCCTGCCCCCCTGGGCGCGCCCCCTTCCTCGTGAGCACCTCGTGTGCCCTCCGGGCTCCGTTTTCTTGCACGATACGCATTTTGGTCGGTAAAAATTCATTATATATACTCCCGAAGGTTTTGACTCCCATATCATGCAATTATCCTCTGTTTTCATTTTGAGCTGTTCCTGCTGCAGATTTGGAACAAGATGTCGTCCCAAGATTCGGAGGCAGAGAGCTACATGGCTGATTATATTGCAAACCCAAAAGTATATGGGGATGTGGAACATTATGGCTGGACCACGGAGGAAGAAGAAGACTATGATCCAAAGAGGAAGGAGGAAACAACCTCCGATGAAGAGGACTATCCACTACCTCAACCTGGTGATATGCATGTGGAGTTCAAAAAGTCAAGCCTCCCTAAGGTCCAATCTATCGTGCCTCGTTTTTTACAGGACAGCAAGGCAACACTATGCAAAAAGATAATGAAACTTGAGCTCGAGAATGAGGATCTGAGGGAGGAAAATTTTAGCCTCAAACGCAAGCTAGAGAAGAAAAATGCAACAACTCCATCATCAACAACACCTCCACCGCCAACAACAAAGAAGGAGATATAATCACATGGTTATGGGCACTCCCCTTGGCAACTGCCAAGCTTTGGGGAGGCGCCCTGGTATCGTATCACCATCACAACTCCTATCTTTACCGTTTTTCTTAGTTCGATCCTTTTAGTAGTATCTTGATTTAGTAGAATAAAGTTATGGCATGATCTAGTTTTGAGTTTTGCTTTATGATCCTTCTTTGTAATCGAGTCCGTGAGCTATATAATAAAGATTAGTGTTGAGTCAAGGGATTGATTATTTTGCCATGATCTTGGGTGAATAGAAGAAAAAGGATAAAAAGAATCAAAGAGTTCATATTGATCTTATTGAAAGTAATGACTTCACACAGAAAGAGTATGATGATTAAAGGTTGTTGGGAGTTGGCAAATATAGCTTTGGTCATCGTTGAAATTAATAGGAAGTAATAAGGAAAGAGAGGTTTCACATATAGATATATTATCATTGGCATCTTTTATGATTGGGAGCACTCATTAAAATACGACATGCTAAAAAGTTAATGTTGGACAAGGAAGACAACATAATAAGTTATGTTTTCTTATATATGAGATAAAGTATGTTGTCATGGATCCTCTAACGTGTTGAGCTTGCCTTTCCCCCTCATGCTAGCCAAATTCTCAGCACCAAGTAGAAATACTACTTCTGCTTCCAAATACCCTTAAACCAATTTTGCCATGAGAGTCCACGATATCTACCTATGGATTGAGTAAGATCCTTCAAGTAAGTTGCCATTGGTGCAAGCAATAGAAAATTGCTCTCTAAATATGCATGACTTATTAGTGCAAAGAAAATAAGCTTTGTACGAACTTGTTGTGGACGTAATAAAAGCGACGGACTACATAATAAAGGTCCACATACAAGGGGCAATATAAAGTGATGTTCTTTTGCATTAAGATTTTGTGCATCAACCTTAAACGCGCATGACAACCTCTGCTTCCCTCTGCGAAGGGCCTATCTTTTATTATTATCCTCTACCTTATGCAAGAGTCATGGTGATCTTCACCTTTCCTTTTTCATTTTATCCTTTGACAAGCTCAACATGTTTGAAAGAACATGATATATGTATCTAATTGGATGTAGGGGAGCATGAATTATTATTGTTGACATTACCCTTGAGGTAAAAGGTTGTGGGGCAAAATTATAAGCCCCTATCTTTCTCTGTGTCCGATTAAAACTCCGTAACCACAAGTATTACGTGAGTGTTAGCAATTATGAAGGACTAAGTGATAGTTGAGTATGTGGACTTGCTTTTAAGCTCTAACATAGACTCTTTCCGATGTTATGATCAATTGCAATTGCTTCAGTGACTAAGGTTATAATTTATTGGTGCTCAATAAGGTTTCTGATTCATACTTTGGCTTTGTGAAAAGATCATCACTTGAACATAAGTAATCATATGACAAAATCTATATATGTTGTTGTTATGGAAATAATCATGATGCCTTCATGTCCGTATTTTATTTTTATCGACGCCTCTACCTCTAAACATGAGGACATATTTATTGTTATCGGCTTTTCGCTTGAGGACAAGCGAGGCCTAAGCTTGGGGGAGTTGATACGTCCATTTTGCATCATGCTTTTATATCAATATTTATTGCATTATGGGCTATTATTTCACGTTATGTCACAATACTTAGGGCTATTCTCTCTTATTTTACAAGGTTTACATGAAGAGGGAGAATGCCGGCAGCTTGAATTCTGGGCTGGAAAAGGAGCAAATATTGGAGACCTGTTCTGCGCAACTCCAAAATTCCTAAAACTCCACGGAATATCTTAAAATAAATAAAGAAAAATCATTGCCAAAGATGAAGGCCAGGGGGCCCACACCCTGCTCACGAGGGTGGGGGGCGCGCCCCCTACCTCGTGGGCCCCCTGGTGGCTCTCCGACGCCCATCTTCTGCTATATGAAGTCTTTCGATGAGAAAAAATAGAAGGCAACCTTTCGGGACGAGACTCCGCCGCCACAAGGCGGAACCTTGGCGAAACCAATCTAGGGCTCCGGTAGAGCTGTTCTGCCGGGGACACTTCCCTCCGAGAGGGGGAAATCATCACCATCGTCATCACCAACGCTCCTCTCATCGGGAGAGGGCAATCTCCATCAACATCTTCACCAGCACCATCTCATCTCCAAACCCTAGTTCATCTCTTGTATCCAATTCTTGTCTCCAAGTCAGGGATTGGTGCTAGTAGGTTGCTAGTAGTGTTGATTACTCCTTGTAGTTGATGCTAGTTGGTTTATTTGGTGGAAGATCATATGTTCAGATCCTTTATGCATATTATTACCCCTCTGACTATGAACATGAATATGCTTTGTGAGTAGTTACATTTGTTCCTGAGGACAAGGGAGAAGTCTTGCTATTAGTAGTCATGTGAATTTGGTATTCGTTCGATATTTTGATAAGATGTATGTTGTCTAGCCTCTAGTGGTGTTATGTGAACGTTGAGTATAACACTTCACCATTATTTGGGCCTAGAGGAAGGCATTGGGAAGTAATAAGTAGATGATGGGTTGCTAGAGTGACAGAATCTTAAACCCTAGTTTATGCGTTGCTTCGTAACGGGCTGATTTGGATCCATATGTTTCATGCTATGGTTAGGTTTACCTTAATACTTTTGTTGTAGTTGCGGATGCTTGCAATAGAGGTTAATCATAAGTGGGATGCTTGTTCAAGTAAGAACAGCACCCAAGCACCGGTCCACCCACATATCAAATTATCAAAGTACCGAACGCGAATCATATGAACATGATGAAAACTAGCTTGACGATATTCCCATGTGTCCTCGGGAGCGCTTTTCCTATTATAAGAGTTTGTCCAGGCTTGTCCTTTTCTACAAAAAGGATTGGGCCACCTTGCTGCACTTTATTTACTTTTGTTACTTGTTGCTCGTTACAATTTATCTTATCACAAAACTATCTGTTACCACTTATTTCAGTACTTGCAGAGAATACCTTGCTGAAAACCGCTTATCATTTCCTTCTGCTCCTCATTGGGTTCGACACTCTTACTTATTGAAAGGACTACGATAGATCCCCTATAATTGTGGGTCATCAGAGCCTAGCATGTACAGATATGGCCTCGGAACACAAGCGACCGAAAGGTCGAACATGAGTCGTATGGAAGATACGATCAACATGGAGATGTTCACCGATGATGACTAGTCCGTCTCACGTGATGATCGAACACGGTCTAGTTGAGTTGGATCATGTATCACTTAGATGACTAGAGGGATGTCTAATCTGAGTGGGAGTTCATTAAATAATTTGATTAGATGAACTTAATTATCATGAACTTAGTCTAAAAACCTTTGCAAAATGTCTTGTAGATCAAATGGACAACGCTCATGTCAACCTCAACTTCAATGCGTTCCTAGAGAAAACCAAGCTGAAAGATGATGGCAACAACTATACGGACTGGGTCCGGAACCTGAGGATCATCCTCATAGCTGCCAAGAAAGCATATGTCCTAGAAGGACCGCTAGGTGAAGCACCCATCCCAGAGAACCAAGACGTTATGAACGCTTGGCAGTTGCGTGCTGATGATTACTCCCTTGTTTAGTGCGGCATGCTTTACAGCTTAGAACCGGGGCTCCAAAAGCGTTTTGAGCAACACGGAGCATATGAGATGTTCGAAGAGCTGAAAATGGTTTTCCAAGCTCATGCCCGGGTCAAGAGATATGAAGTCTCCGACAAGTTCTATAGTTGTAAGATGGAGGAAAATAGTACTATTAGTGAGCACATACTCAAAATGTCTGGGTTTCACAACCGCTTGTCCCAGCTGGACATTAACCTCCTGGACGAGGCGGTCATTGACAGAATCCTTCAGTTGCTCCCACCTAGCTACAAGAGCTTTGTGATGAACTACAATATGCAGGGGATGGTGAAAACTATTCCTGAAGTATTTTCAATGCTAAAATCAGCGGAGGTGGAAATCAAAAAGGAACATCAAGTGTTGATGGTCAACAAAACCACTAGTTTCAAGAAAGGCAAGGGTAAGAAGAACTTCAAGAAGGACGGCAAGGGAGTTGCCGCTCCTGGTAAGCCAGTTGCCAGGAAGAAGCCAAAGAATGGACCCAAACCTGAGACTGAGTACTTTTATTGCAAGGGAAAGGGACACTGGAAGCGGAACTGCCCCAAATACTTAGCGGACAAGAAGGCCGACAACATTAAAGGTATATGTGATATACATGTAATTGATGTGTACCTTACCAGTACTCGTAGTAGCTCCTGGGTATTTGATACCGGTGCGGTTGCTCATATTTGTAACTCAAAATAGGAGCTGCGGAATAAGCGGAGACTGGCGAAGGACGAGGTGACGATGCGCGTCGGGAATGGTTCCAAGGTCGATGTGATCGCCGTCGGCACGCTACCTCTACATTTACCTACGAGATTAGTTTTAAACCTTAATAATTGTTATTTAGTGCCAACTTTGAGCATGAACATTGTATCTGGATCTTGTTTAATACGAGATGGCTACTCATTTAAATCCGAGAATAATGGTTGTTCTATTTATATGAGAGATATGTTTTATGGTCATGCCCCGCTGGTCAATGGTTTATTCTTAATGAATCTTGAACGTTATATTACACATATTCATAGTGTGAATACCAAAAGATGTAAGATTGATAATGATAGTCCAACATATCTGTGGCACTGCCGCCTTGGTCACATCGGTGTCAAACGCATGAAGAAGCTCCATACAGATGGACTTTTGGAGTCTCTTGATTTCGAATCATTTGACACGTGCGAACCATGCCTCATGGGTAAAATGACCAAGACTCCATTCTCTGGAACAATGGAGCGAGCAACCAACTTATTGGAAATTATACATACTGATGTGTGCGGTCCAATGAGCGTTGAGGCTCGCGGTGGCTATCGTTATGTTCTCACTCTCATTGATGACTTAAGTAGATATGGGTATGTCTACTTGATGAAACACAAGTCTGAGACCTTTGAAAAGTTCAAGGAATTTCAGAATGAGGTAGAGAATCAACGTGACCGAAAGATAAAATTCTTACGATCAGATCGTGGGGGAGAATATTTAAGTCACAAATTTGGTACGCACTTAAGGAAATGTGGAATCATTTCACAACTCACGCCGCCTGGAACACCTCAGCGTAACGGTGTGTCCGAACATCGTAATCGCACTCTATTGGATATGGTGCGATCTATGATGTCACTCATCGATTTACCGCTATCATTTTGGGGATACGCTCTAAAGACAGCTACATTCACTTTAAATAGGGCACCGTCTAAATCCGTTGAGACGACACCGTATGAATTATGGTTTGGGAAGAAACCTAAGCTGTCATTTCTAAAAGTTTGGGGATGCGATGCTTATGTCAAGAAACTTCAACCTGAAAAGCTCGAACCCAAGTCGGAAAAATGCGTCTTCATAGGATACCCTAAGGAAACCATTGGGTATACCTTCTACCTCAGATTCGAAGGCAAGATCTTTGTTGCCAAGAATGGGTCCTTTCTAGAGAAAGAGTTTCTCTCGACAGAAGTAAGTGGGAGGAAAGTGGAACTTGATGAAGTACTACCTCTTGAACCGGTAAGTAGCGCAGCTCAGGAAGATGTTCCTGTGGTGCCTGCACCGACTAGAGAGGAAATTAATGATGATGATCAAGGTACTTCGGATCAAGTTACTACTGAACTTCGTAGGTCCACGAGGACACGTTCCACACCAGAGTGGTATGGCAACCCTGTCCTGGAAATCATGTTGTTAGACAACGGTGAACCTTCGAACTATGAAGAAGCAATGGCGGCCCCAGATTCCAACAAATGGCTTGAAGCCATGCAATATGAGATAGGATCCATGTATGAAAACAAAGTGTGGACTTTGACAGACTTGCCCGATGATCGGCGAGCGATAGAAAACAAATGGATCTTTAAGAAGAAGACGGACGCGGATGGTAATGTTACCATCTATAAAGCTCGGCTTGTCGCTAAGGGTTATCGACAAGTTCAAGGGGTTGACTACGATGAGACTTCCTCTCCCGTAGCAAAGTTGAAGTCCGTCCGAATCATGTTAGCAATTTCCGCATACTATGATTATGAGATATGGCAAATGGACGTCGAAACGGCATTCCTTAACGGCTATCTTAAGGAAGAACTGTATATGATGCAGCCGGAAGGTTTTGTCGATGCTGAGAATGCTAACAAGGTATGCAAGCTCCAGCGCTCCATCTATGGGCTGGTGCAAGCATCTTGGAGTTGGAACATTTGCTTTAATGAAATGATCAAAGCGTTTGGGTTTATGCAGACTTATGGAGAAGCCTGCGTTTACAAGAAAGTGAGTGGGAGCTCTGTAGCATTTCTCATATTATATGTGGATGACATACTTTTGATGAGAAATGATATAGAACTTTTGGACAGCATTAAGGCCTACTTGAGTAAGTGTTTTTCAATGAAGGACCTTGGAGAAGCTGCTTACATATTAGGCATCAAGATCTATAGAGATAGATCGAGACGCCTCATAGGTCTTTCACAAAGCACATACCTTGATAAGATATTGAAGAAGTTCAATATGGATCAGTCCAAGAAGGGGTTCTTGCCTGTGTTGCAAGGTGTGAAATTGAGCTCGGCTCAATCTCCGACCACGGCAGAAGATAGAGAAAAGATGAGTGTCGTCCCCTATGCCTCGGCCATAGGGTCTATCATGTATGCCATGCTGTGTACTAGACCTGATGTAAACCTCGCCGTAAGTTTGGTAGGAAGGTACCAAAGTAATCCCGGCATGGAACACTGGACAACGGTCAGGAATATCCCGAAGTACCTGAAAAGGACTAAGGATATGTTTCTCATTTATGGAGGTGACGAAGAGCTCGTCGTAAAGGGTTACGTCGACGCTAGCTTCGACACAGATCTGGATGACTCCAAGTCACAAACCGGATACGTGTATATTTTGAATGGAGGGGCAATAAGCTGGTGCAGTTGCAAGCAAAGCATCGTGGCGGGATCTACATGTGAAGCGGAGTACATGGCAGCCTCGGAGGCAGCGCATGAAGCAATCTGGATGAAGGAGTTCATCACCGACCTAGGAGTCTGCATCGGGGCCGATCACTCTCTTCTGTGACAACACTGGAGCTATTGCCCTTGCCAAGGAGCCCATGTTTCACAAGAAGACCATGCACATCAAGCGTCGCTTCAACTCCATTCGTGAAAATGTTCAAGATGGAGACATACATATTTGCAAAGTGCATACGGATCTGAATGTCGCAGATCCGTTGACTAAACCTCTTCCACGAGCAAAACATGATCAATACCAGAACTCTATGGGTGTTCGATTCATCACAATGTAACTAGATCATTGACTCTAGTGCAAGTGAGATACTGTTGGAAATATGCCCTATAGGCAATAATAAAATGATTATTATTATATTTCCTTGTTCATGATAATTGTCTATTATTCATGCTATAATTGTGTTATCCGGAAATCATAATACATGTGTGAATACATAGACCATAACATGTCCCTAGTGAGCCTCTAGTTGACCAGCTCATTGATCAACAGATAGTCATGGTTTCCTGACTATGGACATTGGATGTCATTGATAACGGGATCACATCATTAGGAGAATGATGTGATGGACAAGACCCAATCCTAAGCATAGCACAAGATCGTGTAGTTCGTTTGCTAGAGCTTTTCCAATGTCAAGTATCATTTCCTTAGACCATGAGATCGTGTAAATCCCGGATGCCGTGGGAGTGCTTTGGGTGTACCAAACATCACAACATAACTGGGTGACTATAAAGGTATACTACAGGTGTCCCCGAAAGTATCTGTTGTGTTGACATGGATCTAGACTGGGATTTGTCACTCCGTATGACCGAGAGGTATCTCTGGGCCCACTCGGTAATGCATCATCATAATGAGCTAAATGTGACCAAGTGTTTGGTCACGGGATCATGCATTACGGTACGAGTAAAGTGACTTGCTGGTAACAAGATTGAACGAGGTATTGGGATACCGACGATCGGATGTCGGGCAAGTAACGTACCGATTGACAAAGGGAATTGTATACGGGATTACTTGAATCCTCGACATCGTGGTTAATCCGATGAGATCATCGAGGAGCATGTGGGAGCCAACATGGGTATCCAGATCCCGCTGTTGGTTATTGACCGGAGAGTCGTCTCGGTCATTGATCCATCTCCAACGTATCTATAATTTTTGATTGCTCCATGCTACTTTATCTACTGTTTTGGACTATATTGGGCTTTATTTTCCACTTTTATATTATTTTTGGGACTAACCTATTAACTGGAGGCCCAACCCAGAATTGCTGTTTTTTTGCCTATTTCAGTGTTTCGAAGAAACGGGATATCAAACGGAGTCCAAACGGAATAAAACCTTCGGGAACGTGATTTTCTCACCGAACGTGATCCAGGAGACTTGGACCCTACTCCAAGAAGCATAAGAGTCGGTCACGAGGGTGGGGGGCGCCCCCCTAGGGCGCGCCCCCTGCCTTGTGGCCCCCCTGTTGCTCCACCGACGTACTCCTTCCTCCTATATATACCTACGTATCCCCAAATGATCAGAAGAGGAGCCAAAAACGTAATTCCACCGCCGCAACCTTCTGTATCCACGAGATCCCATCTTGGGGCCTGTTCCGGAGCTCCGCCAGAGGGGGCATCCACCATGGAGGGCTTCTACATCAACACCATAGCCCCTCCGATGAAGTGTGAGTAGTTTACTTCAGACCTTCAGGTCCATAGCTAGTAGCTAGATGGTTTCTTCTCTCTTTTTGGATCTCAATACAATGTTCTCCCCCTCTCTCGTGGAGATCTATTCGATGTAATCTTCTTTTTGTGGCGTGTTTGTTGAGACCGATGAATTGTGGGTTTATGATCCAGCTTATATATGAATAATATTTGAATCTTCTCTGAATTCTTTTATGTATGATTGAGTTATCTTTGCAAGTCTCTTCGAATTATCCTTTTGGTTTGGCCAACTAGATTGGTAGTTCTTGCAATGGGAGAAGTGCTTAGCTTTGGGTTCAATCTTGCGGTGTCCTTTCCCAGTGACAGAAGGGGCAGCAAGGCACGTATTGTATTGTTGCCATTGAGGATAACAAGATGTTTTTTTATCATATTGCATGAATTTATCCCTCTACATCATGTCATCTTGCTTAAGGCGTTACTCTGTTTTTAACTTAATACTCTAGATGCATGCTGGATAGCGGTCGATGAGTTGAGTAATAGTAGTAGATGTAGAATCGTTTCGATCTACTTGTCTCGGACGTGATGCCTATATACATGATCATTACCTAGATATGCTCATAACTATGCTCAATTCTGTCAATTGCTCAACAGTAATTTGTTCACCCACCGTAGAATATCTATGCTCTTGAGAGAAGCCACTAGTGAAACCTATGGCCCCCGGGTCTATTCTCATCATATCAATCTCCATTACTTTATTACTTGCTTTGTTTTTACTTTGCCTTTTACTTTTCACTTTGCATCTATATACCAAAAATATTGAAAGTGCTAGTATCGACTAGAGGGGGGGTGAATAGGCAATTTTTATGAAAGTCTTCAAAACTTGGAAGTTTCGAAGACAAACAACAGAAACAACCTAATTGATATGCAGCGGAAGATAAACAACCCTAAACAAGCCATAGTCAAGTATGTAATGATGTGAAAGCACAGGACTAATAGAAGTTAGGTAGTAAGGATCAAGAAGGAAGATAGTGTGAAGCCAATCAACAATAGTAGTCAAGCAATGAAGTCAAACAGATATACAGATAAGCAATGACTTCATGAAGACAAACTTAAGTAAGGTTGGAAGGGATAGAACCAGTTGCTTGTTGAAGACACAGGATTTGTTGGACCAGTTCCAGTTGCTGTGACAACTGTATGTCTAGTTAGGGAGGCTGAGATTTAACTCAGAAGACCGTGTCTTCACCTTATTCCCCTTGAGCTAAGGACACCCAGTCCTCGCCCAATCACTCTGGTAAGTCTTCAAGGGAGACTGCCAAACCTTCACAGACTTTGTTCACCGGCAATCCACAATGACTCTTGGATGCCCGGCTGGAAGATTCACAGTCCTCAAGTGTAATAAGTCTTCAGGTCACACAGACAGAAAGACTTCAGTGATGCCTAACACTCTTTGGCTCTGGGTGTTTTGGGCTTTGTCCTCGCAAGGATTTCTCTCTCTCAAATGCTTCGAGGTGGGTTGCTCTCAAACGACAAAAGCCGTGCACAATCTCTGAGCAGCCACCTATTTATGGTGTAGGGGGTGGGCTATTTATAGCCACTAGGCAACCCGACCTGATTTGTCCAGAATGACCCTGGGTCACTAAGGAACTGACACGTGTTCCAACGGTCAGATTTCAAACACACGCGACAACTTTACTTGGGCTACAAGCAAAGCTGACTCATCCAGCTCTGGATAAGATTTTCTCTCATTGTCTTCGTTCGAAGACATAGGATTTGGGTTGAGCATCACTTCAGTCACTCTGACTTAGTTCACTTGGACCCCACTTAACAGTATGGTGGTTCCTATGACTCAACAAAGAAGAAAGGAAACGACGAAACCACACAGTCTTCGCGCTCCATTGTCTTCACGTAATGTCTTCTCATGTCATAGTCTTCAATATGAATATCTTCTCATACCACCATTGTCTTCAATGTCTTCATACATTTTTAGGGGTCATCTCCGGTAGGTAAACCGAATCAATGAGGGACACTACCTGCGTTATCCTGCAATTCTCACAAGCGCATTAGTCCCTCAACCAACTTTGTCGTCAATACTCTAAAACCAACTAGGGGTGGCACTAGATGCACTTACAATCTCCCCCTTTTTGGTGATTGATGACAAACTGGTTGAAGTTTTCAACGGGGATAAAGTATGTGAAATTGTAAGGATAGGGTATTGTCTTCATAAGTTGCAAGGGCTCCCCCTGAAGATGTGCATATAAGTAATTTGCTTTTGGATTGCAAATGCACATGGCAGGTTGTACTTGTGGAGGTCCACTTCAACTTATGAAGATAATTCATCATGCATGAACTGATATAACAAGTAGAATGACATGCATAATGAAAAATGGACGTCTGCAGAATGATCTAAGTGCGGAAGTTATCATCGCACATGCGGAATTTATCATCGCATCAGAGTAAATCAAACACGTAGCAGAAGTAGCAGACGACCATCAAGTTTAGGTGTTACAACTCAAAGAACCAAATGTATCAAAATGCAAGAGTTGTAAGCACGCAGCAAAATATAATGCAACCGCCCATATGAAACCGCTTGAAGACTATCAACTCATACGCTTCTCCCCCTTTGTCAGTAATGACCAAAAAGGTTTGAAGACATAGAGCATCTACTCGTCATGAGTAGGTGAAACAGCTGGGTCGTTGTCGTTGGTTGGCGGTGCAGATGAACTTGGTGCAGTGTCGATGCACGCAGTAGTTGGAGGTGGTGAAGTAGCATCATCTTCATCATCGATCACTCTGGCATTAACTGTTGCCGCGGAGGAGGAATATTCAGAGTCTTCAAGAGATGGAGTTCGACGCAGGGTAGCAGTCCGTGGAGGAGTGGAGTCGAACTGAAATCGTTCATTGAAGCCATCATCTTGAAGATCCGCTTCAGCACTGAGCAGGGTCAAACTCTTCCATGACCTCCGGCAAGTTTCATGAGAAACAAAGGCATTCTTGGTGGCAAGGTTGTGAATGCGATTGACATCCACCAAGAGGCTTTGCATCTGTCTCTTGAGCCAAAAGTGATGTTTTTCTTGTTTCTGATGAAGGGCCACGAGAAGTTCTCGGTCATTCAGAACACGAGAACTCTTCGGACGCCTTTGGGCAATGCTGCTTTCAGTGGCTTCAGTGGGTGCTCGATGAGGCAGACGAGTGTTACCAGCAAGTGGATAGATTCTGGTTGCTTCTTGAACACCTTCAATGGGTTGAGTGAAGCTTTGGTGCTCGGCATTCTGAAGACAAAGAGGCTTCTTGGCAGGATCAGGGTATATGGCTTCAACTGACATATCAACCTCTGGTAAAAATATTATATGATTGCGAGCAGAGGGCTGATAATTGACAGATGAGTGTCGCTTGATGAGGCGCATGACCCATGGAGCATAGAACTTCAGACCAAATAGGTCAGAGCCGGAAGCAGCAAGTTGCCTGATGAAGAATTCCTGAGTGTTGAAGCTGATGCCATTGAGAATATAGAAGACCAATGTCTTCATAGATCCTTCAAGCTTGGCCGCTGATGAGTGTCCCTTGGCTGGCCATAGAGTTTGCCTGATGATATGATATATGGTTCGAGGCAGATACTCAAGGTCTTCAACAAAGAAATGTGTGGGATACTCAGCGTCAGATGGCAAAGGCTTCATCATGCTCAGCATCTGGCTCATATTGGGTTCTGGCTTATGAAAGATGCTCTCCACAGCATTGCGGTGTAGCTGACAGTTAGGCTCATACAGTTCTCCTGGAGTGGCTAGCCCTGTAAGCTCAATGATATCCATAGCTTTGGCTTCATGATGAACATTTCCAGTCATCCACTCGAGAACCCAAGTCTTGATGTCTCTGTAGTAACCGCGAATGTGCAGAGTGGTATAGAATTGAAGCAATAGCTCTTCATTCCAATGTTCTTTGTCTGTCACAAAATGGAGCAGACCAGCATCTCGAAAGCAATCAAGTGCTTCTTCTAAGCACGACAGTCCAGCAATAGCTTCAGTGTCAAGGCGCATATGAGGGAAATGTGCCCTTGATCATATAACACGCATGAGTAATAGCTTCTCTGCTGATAGCTCCAGAACCTATCTGATGATATTCTTGGCTTGGAGTAGGGGTTCTTGGCGCTGTCAAAGAAGGTATTGTGGCTTTTGAAGCCATTAGCATTGAAGGACCCGGGGGAGTTGGCAGTACCTGGAAACCTTGGCAACCTGGGCTTTGGCTTCTGCACTTGAGGCCTATGCTCAACATGATAGTTAAATTGCGGTCCAGAGGCAGAGGGTGGAGGCACCAGAACGGGCCATCAGACAGTAGTGAGCTGACCATGACTGTATGCTTGCTCAATTGAGTGAGGCCTTGGAGGCGGAACAGGAGTAGGGGCAACATAGGAGGCAGGCTGCACGACAGGTGCTTCGGGAGCAGTTGTCATATTGGCTTCAGGTGCAGCATCCTCATTGGCTTCAGGTGCAGCATCTTCATTGACTTCAGGTTCAATAGCCACATTTGCTTCAGGCACAGTTAGTGCAGGCTCCACATTAGCATCAGCCATGACTACATCACTGGCTGTATTGATGTTGGTGGTGGCAGTCTCAACATTTTCAACCTCCTCTTGACATACAGGAGGGTCGGGCACAGACACGTTCAGATCATGAACTGCTTCTTCTTCAATCACTGGGGGGGGGGGTTGGTACATGCACTTCTTCTTGATTTTCTTCGGCTGATGCAGCCGGAATGTCTTCAACAACATGTGCTTCAGACTCGGAGACATTCACAGTTGGAGCTGGTTCAGAAAATACTTGCCGTGCAACATGTGAACGTTGCACTTCTCCTTCTGGAACGCTCGACAGAGGGACTTCAGGCCTTTGTCCTCTGCGAAGCCTGCGAAGAGCTGGCTTCACTTTAGGAGATGGAGTTCGCTGAGCCTGAACGTCTTCATCCTCTTCTTGCACGTTGGGGGTAGCTTGTTGTTGCTGGAGGGGAGTACTGGGGGAGTCTTGTAGTTGTGGGTGATCAGCCCACGATGCATCCTGAGCAATTGGCGTCAATGGACGACCAATGTTGATGAGTTCGCTGTTCGTATGAACAGGCGATGATACCAAGTCATTTTTGATCTGAGGAAGAACTTCATCATCAGCTACATTGTCATCTTGACCAATGTCTTCATCAGCGTTGGGTTCAGCTGCTGGAATATCTTCAGCCACATGAGCCTTTGTGGTAGCAGGCTCATGGACTATAATCTGTCTTTCTTGATGTTCAGACGCAGGGCGAACCATTGAGATGGGTTCAACCATGAGGGGCTCTGTGGGAGCAGCCCGAGTTTTCTTGGTCTTGCGCTTCTTCTTGGAGGGAGCAGCATCAGAGGCTTCAGTATTCTTCCTCTTTCTGGCTTCAGCCTCTGCAGCCCTTGTCTTCTTCTATTCTGAAGCGGTTGTGGTAACCTTTGGCTTCGAGCCAGTCATGCTGCTGGGAAAGACAATGCAAGGGGCTTCTTGGCTTAAGGGTGCAGGCTGGTCAGCAGGAAGCTTCTTTTTCTTTGCAGCCATCCTGGGGTCAATGCCAGGACGGCCAAGTGACTTTCGCTTCTCAGCCTCATTGTAGGCAAGCACACACTTATCAGCCAAAAGCTTCATACGCTCGCGAGAGCCTTGAGCTTCTTGAGGCTTCTTGAGAAAGGCTTCTTTGAGCTCATGCATCATGACCTTGAAGTTTTTGACATCTTGAACACTTAGACTGGCCACATGCTTCTTGAATTGAGCCTTCTCATAATCAATCTTGTTCTTGAGCTCAACGATTCGCTGAGCGATAGCCAGCTCAAAAGCAATGGTGCCATTGAAGGCGACGCTGAGGCCAATGGGAAGCTGCAAGTCATCAAAGCTAACATTGGGGGTGTCAAACCATTCATCAATGAAGTTGTGAATAATTGCCACATCAAAGAGAGGCAGGTTGTTGAAGATTTCTGCTTCTTCTTTGCTTTTGATCAATTGCTCAAGGGCATCATCAGCAAGATCTTCATCACTTGAAAGATCAATGGGATCATCGCGCAGAATTGCGGCAGGAGTCAAGGCTCTTTGATCAGATGGTCTAACAAGTTGCTTCTTCTTGTCCGTTCTCTTGGAGACACGGGACATATCTTCAGATTGCACACTAGCTTTAGGAGGTGCAGTGGCCAGTGGCTTCGCACGAGAAGTCTTTGGAGGTGTAGCTGAGGTTGAAGCCTTTAGTTTCTTTTGCTTCTGCGCCTTTGGAGGAGGAGCAGGGGCTTCATCAGTATCAGCATCATGATTAGAATGATCAACTTTGGCACCTTGGACCATGATGTAAGTGATGAGGCCGTCAAGGTTGGCGAAGGGGCCAATGACATTTGGTTCTGCATCACGAGAGCCGTCAGCACGAGGAGTAGAGGGACCAGGGTTGAAGTCTAATCCCAATGATTTCTTGTTTTCCTTTGCCGAAGCCTTTGCATGCTGGAAGTTGCGCTTGAAGAGGGAATCATCACGACACCAGAGTAATGAGGTGGGATTGGCACTCTTAGGCTGAGGTCCACGGACCAAGCAAGGATAGAAGCCTTGATTAACAGCTTCAACTCTGTTCTTGGGTTGAAGGCCTCGATAGAGAATATCGCCCCAAGGACTTTTGATAGCATACTTCTCTGCATATTCCTTGGTCACGAATTTGTACTTGAACCATTGTTCAGCCCAATAGCGCCGAATCCATTGGATTCGCGTCTTCCTCTGATGATAATTCTCTTCTGGATCTGTCTTGTAGAGTTCTGCTAAGTCTTCAGGCAGATCTTTGGATGTTCCTTCTCTGCGCTGTCTGCCACCCTTCCTTGCAGATTTTTCTGAAGCCATGAATTTCAAACTGAAAGGCTTCAAAACATTCAAAGGCTTCAGAGACTTTCGCTTGCTGGTCAAGCAGGAACTGGCTTCAGGAGAATTTATATGATGCTGTAAGTATTCTGCAAACGAATGCAGACTATGAGAACCAAGGGATTCTCCCACGGACATGTACCTGTGACAGCATTAGAGATGCGAGGGATGGGGAAGAGGTCATATGCATTCTCAGAAGATTTTGAAGATAAATCAGTTTGAAGACATTGACCTCATGATGCGAAGACATTCACTTATCTAGGTGAGTTGGTTCCAGATTTGTACCAATCCGTGAACAAGTACAAGTGAGGAATCAACCTAGATAAGAAATCTAAGTGAATCAACTAAGCAGTATGAGATGCAGACGAAATAGATCTAGATTTGAATAGACAAAAACTACTTTCGGTAAACAGGATGAATCTTGAAGATCAAAAAGGTGGTAAAAATAGAGTTATAATTACCACACGACGAACTGCTAGATGGGAAGAGTGGGAGACCGAGCAATTCAGCCCACTGTGCCCTAACTTGGCGACAGAGGACACCTACGGCGACTGCGGAGAGGACGATGTCCACGGCCGGCGTGAGGACGGCGTTGGAGAAGTTGCGGCAGCTAAGCGCTTCGTCGCCGGCGTCGTCGCGAGCTAGCGGTGGCGCTAGGGTTTTGACGGAGGTGGAGAGGTGGAAGAAGAATTTCTTTACCGCAGGGGACAGGTATTTATAAGTAGGTGAGAGACCCAGCGCAATTACGCAGGTGCCC
Organism: Triticum aestivum; assembly: GCF_018294505.1. NCBI lineage: Eukaryota > Viridiplantae > Streptophyta > Magnoliopsida > Poales > Poaceae > Triticum > Triticum aestivum. The sequence continues at coordinate 635,694,318 of NC_057813.1, forward strand.
CTGGCGGTTCACATCTGAGAGGCACGTGGCAAGCATGCAACATACTCAGAGTAGTCCCACGTTCCCACGGCCTCTAGGCATGTCGGAGAGTTGTTCCGGCTTCTCTGGGTTTCAACAGTAAAGATAAGCCATTTAAAACAGATTTAATGTTTGTCTCTTTGCCTTCTGCTGACTAGGACGCAGAGAAGACATTCAACAGTTTCAATAGAATGCATATGATTTGGATAGATAGATTTGAGATAGGAAGCATAGAGAGGTTAGGGTCCGATCACATTCACTTAGTTCAAAAGATTCAATCTTGAAGACATAGCTATAAGTGAACGCTGTAGAGGACAGAACACTAGCGTATATATATTAGAAAGCAATCAAATCATCATAGTGCAGAAAGTCATGAAGACAAATTGAAACTGATGACAAACCAAATGCAAAGTCATTGCAATATAACGCCTTGAGTGAAACACTTCAAACAAGAAAAGTTGGTGGTGGCGTTACCCACCGTATAGGAAGTATTAGACCCAGACACGACACACAATTATCGTGGCGCTTCGAAGTCAAATTCCATGTTAATGTATTCACACTCAGAGTGTAAATCTTCATTGATTAAAGACATACATTTCTTTGTGTGTTGCACATCTAAGTCATCAACATGCATAAGTGTTAGGATGTGTGCCTGATAACAGGACATTAGAGGATTCCAAGATATTTAGCTCACATCGTAACTTGCAAGACCTTTTCTCATCCAAGGGCTTTGTGAAGATATCTGCCAGTTGCTCTTCAATGTTGACGTGAATGATATCGATATCTTTCTTCATAACATGATCTCTAAGAAAGTGATGACGAATTTCAATGTGCTTTGTCTTCGAGTGTTGGACTGGATTGTTGGCTATTTTGATGGCACTCTCGTTGTCACAGAAGAGTGGTACTTGTTTCAGGTTGATGCCATAATCCTTGAGAGTTTGCTTCATCCATAGAAGCTGAGCACAACAAGATCCAGCAGCAATGTATTCAGATTCAGCAGTTGAGAGTGATAAGCAGAACTGTGTATCACTCTCAACTGCTGAATCTGAATACATTGCTGCTGGATCTTGTTGTGCTCAGCTTCTATGGATGAAGCAAACTCTCAAGGATTATGGCATCAACCTGAAACAAGTACCACTCTTCTGTGACAACGAGAGTGCCATCAAAATAGCCAACAATCCAGTCCAACACTCGAAGACAAAGCACATTGAAATTCGTCATCACTTTCTCAGAGATCATGTTATGAAGAAAGATATCGATATCATTCACGTCAACACTGAAGAGCAACTGGCAGATATCTTCACAAAGCCCTTGGATGAGAAAAGGTTTTGCAAGTTACGGTGTGAGCTAAATATCTTGGAATCCTCGAATGTCCTGTGATTAGGCACACATCCTAACACTTATGCATGTTGATGACTTAGATGTGCAACACACAAAGTAATGTATGTCTTCAATCAATGAAGATTTACACTCTAAGTGTGAATACATTAACATGGAATTTGACTTCGGAGCGCCACGATAATTGTGCGCCGTGTCTGGGTCTAATACTTCCTATACGGTGGGTTATGCCACCACCAACTTTTCTTGTTTGAAGTGTTTCACTCAAGGCGTTATATTGCAATGACTTCGCATTTGGTTTGTCTTCAGTTTCAATTTGTCTTCATGACTTTCTGCACAATGATGATTTGATTACTTTCTAATATATATACGCTAGTGTTCTGTCCTCTACAGCGTTCACTTATAGCTATGTCTTCAAGATTGAATCTTTTGAACTAAGTGAATGTGATTGGAACCTAACCTCTCTATGCTTCTATCTCAACACTATCTGTCCAAATCATATGCATTCTATTGAAACTGTCGAATGTCTTCTCTGCGTCCTAGTCAGCAGAAGGCTAAGAGACAAACATTAAATCTGTTTTAAATGGCTTATCTTTACTGTTGAAATCCGTAGAAGCCGGAACAACTCTCCGACATGCCTGGTGGGCGTGGGAACGTGGGACTACTATGAGTATGTTGCATGCTTGCCACGTGCCTCTCAGATGTGAACCGCCAGGGGCACCTGCGTAATTGCACTGGGTCTCTCACCTACTTATAAATACCTGTCCCTTGCGGTAAAGAAATTCTTCTTCCACCTCTCCACCTCCGTCAAAACCCTAGTGCCACCGCTAGCTCGCGACGACGCCGGCGACGAAGCGCTTAGCTGCCGCAACTTCTCCGACGCCGTCCTCACGCCGGCTGCGGACATCGTTCTCTCCGCCGTCGCCGTAGGTGTCCTCCGTCGCCAAGTTAGGGCACGGTGGGCTGAACTACTCGGTCTCCCACTCTTCCCATCTAGCAGTTCTTCGTGCGGTAATTATAACTCTATTTTTACCACCTTTTTGATCTTCAAGATTCATCCTGTTTATCGGAAGTACTTTCTGTCTATTCAAATCTAGATCTATTTCGTCTGCATCTCATACTGCTTAGTCGATTCACTTAGATTTCCTATCTAGGTTGATTCCTCACTTGTACTTGTTCACGGATTGGTACAAATCTGGAACCAACTCACCTATATAAGTGAATGTCTTCGCATCATGAGGTCAATGTCTTCAAACTGATTTATCTTCAAAATCTTCTGAGAATGCATATGACCTCTTCCCCTTCCCTCGCATCTCTAATGCTGTCATAGGTACATGTCCGTGGGAGAATCCCTTGGTTCTCATAGTCTGCATTCGTTTGCAGAATACTTACATCATCATATAAATTCTCCTGAAGCCAGTTCCTGCTTGACCAGCAAGCGCAAGTCTCTGAAGCCTTTGAACATATTGAAGCCAGTTGCTGCATGACCAGCAAGCGCAAGTCTCTGAAGCCTTTGAACGTATTGAGGCCTTTCAGTTTGAAATTCATGGCTTCAGAAAAATCTGCAAGGAAGGGTGGCAGACAGCGTAGAGAAGGAACATCCAAAGATCTGCCTGAAGACTTAGCAGAACTCTACAAGATAGATCCAGAAGAGAATTATCATCAGAGGAAGACGCGAATCCAATGGATTCGACGCTATTGGGCTGAACAATGGTTCAAGTACAAATTCGTGACCAAGGAATATGCAGAGAAGTATGCTATCAAAAGTCCTTGGGGGGATATTCTCTATCGAGGCCTTAAACCCAAGAACAGAGCTGAAGCTGTTGATCAAGGGTTCTATCCTTGCATGGTCCGTGGACCTCAGCCTAAGATTGCCAATCCCACCTCATTACTTTGGTGTCATGATGATGCCCTCTTCAAGCGCAACTTCCAGCATGCAAAGGCTTCGGCCAAGGAAAACAAAAAATCATTGGGATTAGACTTCAACCCTGGTCCCTCTGCTCCTCGTGCTGACGGCTCTCGTGATGCAGAACCAAATGTCATTGGCCCCTTCACCAACCTTGACGGCCTCATCACTTACATCATGGTCCAAGGTGCCAAAGTTGATCATTCTGATCATGATGCTGATACTGATGAAGCCCCTGCTCCTCCTTCAAAGGCGCAGAAGCAAAAGAAAGTAAAGGCTTCAACATCAGCTACACCTCCAAAGACTTCTCGTGCGAAGCCACTGGCCACTGCACCTCCTGAAGCCAGTGTGCAATCTGAAGATCTGTCCCGTGTCTCCAAGAGAACGGACAAGAAGAAGCAGCTTGTTAGACCATCTGATCAAAGAGACTTGACTCCTGCCGCAATTCTGCGCGATGATCCCATTGATCTTTCAAGTGATGAAGATCTTGCTGATGATGCCCTTGAGCAATTGATCAAAAGCAAAGAAGAAGCAGAAATCTTCAACAACTTGCCTCTCTTTGATGTGGCAATTATTCACAACTTCGTTGATGAATGGTTCGACACCCCCAATGTTAGCTTTGATGACTTGCAGCTTCCCATTAGCCTCAGCATCGCCTTCAATGGCGCCATTGCTTCTGAGCTGGCTATCGCTCTGAGAATTGTTGATCTCAAGAACAAGATTGATTTTGAGAAGGCTCAATTCAAGAAGCATGTGGCCAGTCTAAGTGTTCAAGATGTCAAAAACTTCAAGGTCATGATGCATGAGCTCAAAGAAGCCTTTCTCAAGAAGCGTCAAGAAGCTCAAGGCTCTCGCGAGCGTATGAAGCTTTTGGCTGATAAGTGTGTGCTTGACTACAATGAGGCTGAGAAGCGAAAGTCACTTGGCCGTCCTGGCATTGACCCCAGGATGGCTGCAAAGAAAAAGAAGAAGCTTCCTGCTGACCAGCCTGCACCCTCAAGCCAAGAAGCCCCTCGCATTGTCTTCCCAACAGCATGACTGGCTCGAAGCCAAAGGTCACCACAACCGCTTCAGAACAGAAGAAGACGAGGGCTGCAGAGGCTGAAGCCGGAAAGAGAAAGAATACTGAAGCCTCTGATGCCGCTCCCCTCAAGAAGAAGCGCAAGACCAAGAAGACTAGGGCTACTTCCACAGAGCCCTTAGTTGTTGAACCCATCTCAATGGTTCGCCCTGCGTCTGAACATCAAGAAAGACAGATGATAGTTCATGACCCTGCTCTCACAGAGGATCATGAAGCTGAAGATATTCCAGCAGCTGAACCCACCGCTGCTGAAGACATTGGTCATCATGACAATGTTGATGATGATGAAGTCCTTCCTCAGATCGAAAATGACTTGGTATCATCGCCTGTTCATACGAACAGCGAACTCATCAGCATTGGTCGTCCATTGAGGCCAATTGCTCAGGATGCATCGTGGGCTGATCACCCACAACAACTCCAAGACTCCCCCAGTACTCCCCTACAACAACAACAAGCTACCCCCAATGTGCAAGAAGAGGATGAAGACGTTCAGGCTCAGCCAACTCCATCTCCTAAAGTGAAGCCAGCTCTTCGCAGGCTTCGCAGAGGACAAAGGCCTGAAGTCCCTCTGCCGAGCGTTCTAGAAGGAGAAGTGCAATGTTCACCTGTTGCACGACAAGTATTTTCTGAACCTGCTCCAACTGTGAATGTCTCCGAGTCTGAAGCACATGCTGCTGAAGACATTCCGGCTGCATCAGCCGAAGAAAATCAAGAAGAAGTGCATGTACCAACCCCCCAGTGATTGAAGAAGAAGCAGTTCATGATCTGAACATGTCTGTGCCCGACCCTCCTGTTCGTCAAGAGGAGGTTGAAAATGTTGAGGCTGCCACCACCAACGTTAGTACAGCTAGTGACGTAGTCATGGTTGATGCTAATGTGGAGCCTGCACTAACTGTGCCTGAAACCAATGAGGCCACTGTGCCTGAAGCAAATGTGGCTACTGAACCTGAAGTCAATGAGGATGATGCACCTGAAGCCAATGAGGATGCTGCACCTGAAGACAATATGGCTCCCGAAGCACCTGTCGTGCAGCCTACCTCCGATGTTGCCCCACACAATTGAGCAAGCATACAGTCATGGTCAGCTCACTACTGTCCGATGGCCTGTTCTGGTGCCACAACCCTCTGCCTTAGGACCGCAATTTGACTATCATGTTGAGCATAGGCCTCAAGTGCAGAAGCCAAAGCCCAGATTGCCAAGGTTTCCAGGTACTGCCAACTCCCCCGGGTCCTTCAATGCAAATGGCTTCAAAAGCCACAATACCTTCTTTGACAGCACCAAGAATCCCTACTCCAAGCCAAGAATATCATCAGATCGGTTCTGGAGCTACCAGCAAAGAAGCTATTACTCATGCGTGTTATATGATCAAGGGCGCATTTTCCCTCATATGCGCCTTGACACCGAAGCCATTGCTGGACTGCCGTGCTTAGAAGAAGCACTTGATTGCTTTCGAGATGCTTGTCTGCTCCATTTTGTGACAGACAAAGAATATTGGAATGAAGAGCTATTGCTTCAATTCTATGCCACTCTGCACATTCGCGATTACTACAGAGACATCAAGACTTGGGTTCTCGAGTGGATGACTGGAAATGTTCATCATGAAGCCAAAGCTATGGATATCATTGAGCTTACAGGGCTAGCCACTCTAGGAGAACTGTATGAGCCTAACTGTAAGCTACACCGCAATGCTGTGGAGAGCATCTTTCATAAGCCAGAACCCAATATGAGCCAAATGCTGAGCATGATGAAGCCTTTGCCATCTGACGCTGAGTATCCCACACATTTCTTTGTTGAAGACCTTGAGTATCTGCCTCGAACCATATATCATATCATCAGGCGGACTCTATGGCCAGTCAAGGGACACTCATCAGCGGCCAAGCTTGAAGGAGCTATGAAGACTTTGGTCTTTTATATTCTCAATGGCATTAGTTTCAACACTCAGGAATTCTTCATCAGGCAACTTGCTGCTTCCGGCTCTGACCTATTTGGTATGAAGTTTTATGCTCCATGGGTCATGCGCCTCATCAAGTGACACTCATCTGTCAATTATCAGCCCTCTGCTCGCAATCATATAATATTTTTACCAGAGGTTGATATGTCGGTTGAAGCCATATACCCTGATCCTGCCAAGAAGCCTCTTTGTCTTCAGAATGCCGAGCACCAAAGCTTCACTCAACCCATTGAAGGTGTTCAAGAAGCAACCAGAATCTATCCACTTGCTGGTAACACTCGTCTGCCTCATCGAGCACCCACTGAAGCCACTGAAAGCAGCATTGCCCAAAGGCATCCGAAGCATTCTCGTGTTCTGAATGACCGAGAACTTCTCGTGGCCCTTCATCAGAAACAGGATAAACATCACTTTTGGCTCAAGAGACAGATGCAAAGCCTCTTGGTGGATGTCAATCACATTCGCAACCTTGCCACCAAGAATGCCTTTGTTGCTCATGAAACTTCCCGGAGATCATGGAAGAGTTTGACCATGCTCAGTGCTGAAGCGGATCTTCAAGATGATGGCTTCAATGAACGATTTCAGTTCGACTCCACTCCTCCACGGACTGCTACCCTGCGTCGAACTCCATCTCTTGAAGACTCTGAATATTCCTCCTCCGCGGCAACAGTTAATGCCAGAGTGATCGATGATGAAGATGATTCTACTTCACCACCTCCAACTACTGCGCGCATCGACACTACACCAAATTCATCTGCACCGCCAACCAACAACAATGACCCAGCTACTCATGACGAGTAGATGCTCTATGTCTTCAAACCTTTTTGGCCATTACTGACAAAAGGGGGAGAAGTGTATGAGTTGATAGTCTTCAAGCGGGTTCATATGGGCGGTTGCATTATATTTTGCTGCGTGCTTACAACTCTTGCATTTTGATACTTTTGGTTCTTTGAGATGTAACACCTAAACTTGATGGTCGTCTTCTACTTCTGCTACGTGTTTGCTTTACTCTGATGCGATGATAAATTCCGCATGTGCGATGATAACTTCCGCACTTAGATCATTTTGCAAACATCCATTTTTCATTATGCATGTCATTCTACTTGTTATATCAGTTCATGCATGAAGAATTATCTTCATAAGTTGAAGTGGATCTCCATAAATAAAACCTGCCATGTGCATTTGCATTCCAAAAGCAAATTACTTATATGCACATCTTCAGGGGGAGCCCTTGCTCCTTATGAAGACAGTTCCCTATCCTTACAATTTCACATACTTTATCCCCGTTGAAGACTTAAACCAGTTTGTCATCAATCACCAAAAAGGGGGAGATTGTAAGTGCATCTAGTGCCACCCCTAGTTGGTTTTGGAGTATTGACGACAAAGTTGGTTGAGGGACTAATGCGTTTGTGAGAATTGCAGGATAACGCAGGTTGTATCCCTCATTGATTCGGTTTACCTACCGGGGATGACCCCTAAAAATGTATGAAGACATTGAAGACAATGGTGGTATGAGAAGATATTCATATTGAAGACTATGACATGAGAAGACATTACGTGAAGACAATGGAGCGTGAAGACTGTGTGGTTTCATCATTTCCTTTCTTCTTTGTTGAGTCATAGGAACCACCGTACTGTTAAGTGGGGTCCAAGTGAACTAAGTCAGAGTGACTGAAGTGATGCTCAACCCAAATCCTATGTCTTTGAGCGAAGACAATGAGAGCAAATCTTATCCAGAGCTGGATGAGTCAGCTTTGCTTGTAGCCCAAGTAAAGTTGTCGTGTGTGTTTGAAATCTGACCGTTGGAACACGTGTCAGTTCCTTAGTGACCCAGGGTCATTTTGGACAAATCAGGTCGGGTTGCCTAGTGGCTATAAATAGCCCACCCCCTACACCATAAATTGGTGGCTGCTCAGAGTTTGTGCACGGCTTTTGTCGTTTGAGAGCAACCCACCTCGAAGCATTTGAGAGAGAGAAATCCTTGCGAGGACAAAGCCCAAAACACCCAGAGCCAAAGAGTGTTAGGCATCACTGAAGTCTTTCTGTCTATGTGACCTGAAGACTTATTACACTTGAGGACTATGTATCCTCCAACCGGTTAGGCGTCGCGTTCTGAGCATCCAAGAGTCATTGTGGATTGCCGGTGAACGAAGTCTGTGAAGGTTTGGAAGTCTCCCTTGAAGACTTACCAGAGTGATTGAGCGAGGACTGGGTGTCCTTAGCTCAAGGGGAATAAGGTGAAGACACGGTCTTCTGAGTTAGATCTCAGCCTCCCTAACCAGACGTACAGTTGTCACAACATCTGGAACTGGTCCAACAAATCTTGTGTCTTCAACAAGCAACTGGTTCTATCCCTTCCAACCTTACTTAAGTTTGTCTTCATGAAGTCATTGCTTATCTGTATATCTGTTTAACTTCATTGCTTGACTACTATTATTGATTGGCTTCACACTATCTTCCATCTTGATCCTTACTACCTAACTGCTATTAGTCCTGTGCTTTCACATCATTACATACTTGACTATGGCTTGTTTAGGGTAGTTTATCTTCCGCTGCATATCAATTAGGTTGTTTCTGTTGTTTGTCTTCGAAACTTCCAAGTTTTGAAGACTTCCATAAAAATCGCCTATTCACCCCCCCTCTTGTCGATACTAGCACTTTCACTTAGCATGAAGATTTTTTATGTCATCAACTAAGGACTGTGAGCGTGTCATTTCAGCGTCCAACAGGTCATCGCTTTTGTCTAACAGTTTTTGAGTATGTTCCATAGCCTTTTGTTGTTCAGTTGCAATTTTAGCAAGTGTTTTGTAGCTGGGTTTGGATTCACAATCAGAGTCATCTTCACTTGACGTTTGAAAGTAAGCATCGCGGGATTTTACCTTGGCACCACGTGCCATGAAGCAGTAGGTGGTAGAAGGATCGTCTTCGTCATTGGCTTCAGCGTTGGTGCGGAAGTCATTGTCTTCAGTGTTGAAGATGGACTTGGCGACATAGGCTGTGGCTAAAGCCAAACTTGCAACGCCAGGGTCAGACTCCTCTCTAGATTCCACCTCCGCCTCCTCAGAAGCTGACTCCTCCTCTGAATCCATTTCCTTGCCAACAAAAGCACGAGCCTTGCCAGATGAGCTCTTCTTGTATGATGAAGACTTGGAAGACTTTGAGGATTTCTTCTTCTTCTTATCATCAGAATCATATTCCTTGCTTTTCTTCTTCTTCTTCTCATTGTCCCACTGTGGACACTCAGATATGTAGTGACCAGTTTTCTTGCACTTGTGGCAGGTTCTCTTCTTGTGGTCATGTGTGGAAGCTTCATCATTCTTGGAGCTGGATCGTGAAGACTTTCTGACGCCCCTTTTCTTGGCGAACCTCTGAAACTTCTTCACCAGCATGGCAAGTTCCTTTCCAATGTCTTCAGGATCATCAGAACCGTAGTCAGATTCTTCTTCAGATGAGGAAACAACTTTTGCCTTCGAAGCACAAGTTCGGCCATAGTTTGGACCATAGATATCTCTTTTCTCAGAAAGCTGGAACTCATGTGTGTTGAGCCTCTCAAGTATATCAGACGGATCAAGTGTCTTGAAGTCAGGACGTTCTTGTATCATGAGGGCAAGGGTGTCAAAGGAGCTGTCAAGTGATCTCAGCAGTGTCTTGACGATTTCATGCTTGGTGATCTCAGTGGCGCCAAGAGCTTGAAGCTCATTTGTGATGTCAGTCAGATGATCAAACGTGAGTTGGACATTTTCATTGTCATTCCTCTTGAAGCGGTTAAAGAGGTTGCGAAGAACACTGATCCTTTGATCTCTGGGTTGAGACGCCTTCATTGACCTTGGATAGCCAGTCCCAGACTAGCTTCGACGTTTCCAGAGCACTCACACGGCCATACTGTCCTTTGGTCAGATGACCACAGATGATGTTCTTTGTAGTGGAGTCCAGTTGAATGAACTTCTTGACATCAGTGGGGGTGACACCTTCACCAGTTTTGGGAACGCCGTTCTTGACGACATACCAGAGGTCAACATCAATGCTTCAAGATGCATGCGCATATTATTCTTCCAGTAGGGATATTCAGTTCCATCGAACACGGGGTAAGCAGCGGAGACCTTGATTAACCCTGCAGTCGACATAGCTGAAACTCCAGGTGGTTAAACCGAATCACACAGAACAAGGGAGTACCTTGCTCTGATACCAATTGAAAGTGCTAGTATCGACAAGAGGGGTGGTGAATAGGCAATTTTTATGAAAGTCTTCAAAACTTGGAAGTTTCGAAGACAAACAACAGAAACAACCCAATTGATATGCAGCGGAAGATAAACTACCCTAAACAAGCCATAGTCAAGTATGTAATGATGTGAAAGCACATGACTAATAGCAGTTAGATAGTAAGGATCAAGATGGAAGATAGTGTGAAGCCAATCAACAATAGTAGTCAAGCAATGAAATCAAACAGATATATAGATAAGCAATGACTTCATGAAGACAAACTTAAGTAAGGTTGGAAGGGATAGAACCAGTTGCTTGTTGAAGACACATGATTTGTTGGACCAGTTCCAGTTGCTGTGACAACTGTACGTCTGGTTAGGGAGGCTGAGATTTAACTCAGAAGACTGTGTCTTCACCTTATTCCCCTTGAGCTAAGGACACCCAGTCCTCGCCCAATCACTCTGGTAAGTCTTCAAGGGAGACTTCCAAACCTTCACAGACTTCGTTCACCGGCAATCCACAATGACTCTTGGATGCTCAGAACGCGACGCCTAACCGGTTGGAGGATACACAGTCCTCAAGTGTAATAAGTCTTCAGGTCACACAGACAGAAAGACTTCAATGATGCCTAACACTCTTGGGCTCAGGGTGTTTTGGGCTTTGTCCTCGCAAGGATTTCTCTCTCTCAAATGCTTCGAGGTGGGTTGCTCTCAAACGACAAAAGCCATGCACAAACTGTGAGCAGCCACCCATTTCTGGTGTAGGGGGTGGGCTATTTATAGCCACTAGGCAGTCCGACCTGATTTGTCCAGAATGACCCTGGGTCACTAAGGAACTGACACGTGTTCCAACGGTCATATTTCAAACACACGCGACAACTTTACTTGGGCTACAAGCAAAGCTGACTCATCCAGCTCTGGATAAGATTTGCTCTCATTGTCTTCGCTCAAAGACATAGGATTTGGGTTGAGCATCACTTCAGTCACTTTGACTTAGTTCACTTGGACCCCACTTAACAGTACGGTGGTTCCTATGACTCAACAAAGAAGAAAGGAAACAATGAAACCACACAGTCTTCGCGCTCCATTGTCTTCACGTAATGTCTTCTCATGTCATAGTATTCAATATGAATATCTTCTCATACCACCATTGTCTTCAATGTCTTCATACATTTTTAGGGGTCATCTCCGGTAGGTAAACCGAATCAATGAGGGACACTACCTGCGTTATCCTGCAATTCTCACAAACGCATTAGTCCCTCAACCAACTTTGTCGTCAATACTCCAAAACCAACTAGGGGTGGCACTAGATGCACTTACAAATATTATTTATCATCTCTATCAGATCTCACTCTCGTAAGTGACCATGAAGGGATTGACAGCCCCTAATCGCGTTGGTTGCGAGGAGCTATCGTTTTGTGTAGGTACAAGGGACTTGTGCGTGGTCTCCTACTGGATTGATACCTTGGTTCTCAAAAACTGAGGGAAATACTTACGCTAATTTGCTGCATCATCCTCTCCTCTTCGGGGAAATCCAACGCAGTGCTCAAGAGGTAGAAAGAAGAATTTCTGGCGCCGTTGCCGGGGAGGCTCACGCAAGCAAGTCAACCATACCAAGTACCCATCACAATCCCTATCTCTCGCATTACATTATTTGCCATTTGCCTCTCGTTTTCCTCTCCCCCACTTCACCCTTGCCATTTTATTCGCCCTCTCTTTCCCAATATCCTCCTCTTTTTCCCATTGCCTTTTTCTAGTCCGTTTGTTTGCTCGTGTGTTAGTTTGCTTGCTTGTCGTCATGACTAGTCTCATATTTTCTCCGTTATCTCCCGAGAATGAAGTTCTAAATTTTAAGCAAAGGGAGGGAGAAAATCTAAAAGACGCTTGGTATAGAATTTCCAATGCTCAAAATGAAGGAAATATGCCCTAGAGGCAATAATAAAGTTATTATTTATTTCCTCATATCATGATAAATGTTTATTATTGATGCTAGAATTGTATTAACCGGAAACATGATACATGTGTGAATACATAGACAAACATAACGTCACTAGTATGCCTCTACTTGACTAGCTCATTAATCAAAGATGGTTATGTTTCCTAAGCATAGACATGTGTTGTCATTTGATTAATGGGATCACATCATTAGGAGAATGATGTGATTGACATGACCCATTCCGTTAGCCTAGCACTTGATCATTTAGTATATTGCTATTGCTTTCTTCATGACTTATACATGTTCCTATAACTATGAGATTATGCAACTCCCGTTTACCGGAGGAACACTTTGTGTGCTACCAAATGTCACAACGTAACTGGGTGATTATAAAGGAGCTCTACAGGTGTCTCCGAAGGTACATGTTGGGTTGGCGTATTTCGAGATTAGGATTTATCACTCCGATTGTCGGAGAGGTATCTCTGGGCCCTCTCGGTAATGCACATCACTATAAGCCTTGCAAGCAATGTAACTAATGAGTTAGTTACAGAATGATGCATTACTTAACGAGTAAATAGACTTGCCGGTAACGAGATTGAACTAGGTATTGGATACCGACGATCAAATCTCGGGCAAGTAACATACCGATGACAAAGGGAACAACGTATGTTGTTATGCGGTTTGACCGATAAAGATCTTCGTAGAATATGTGGGAGCCAATATGAGCATCCAGGTTTCGCTATTGGTTATTGACCGGAGACCTGTCTCGGTCATGTCTACATTGTTCTCGAACCCGTAGGGTCCGCACGCTTAAGGTTTCGATGACAGTTATATTATGAGTTTATGAGTTTTGATGTACCGAAGGATTTTGGAGTCCCGTATGAGGTCGGGGACATGAAGAGGAGTCTCGAAATGGTCGAGACGTAAAGATCGATATATTGGACGACTATATTCGGAGTTCGGAAAGGTTCCGAGTGATTCGTGTATTTTCGGAGTACCGGAGAGTTACGGGAATTCTTCGGGGAGTATATGGGCCTTATTGGGCTTTAGGGGAAAGAGAGAGGAGATGTTGGGCGCCCCCCAAGGCCTAGTCCGAATTGGACTAGGGGGAGGGGCTGCGCCCCCTCCTTCCTTCTCTTCTCTTCCCCCTTTCCTTGACTCCTACTCCTACTACTTGGAAGGGGGGGAATCCTACTCCCGGTGGGAGTACGACTCCTCCTTGGCGCGCCTCCTCCTGGCCGGCCGCCCCCTCCCCCTTGATCCTTTATATACGGGGGCAGGGGGGCACCTCTAGGCACAACAACAATTGATCCCTTGGATCTCTTAGCCGTGTGCGGTGCCCCCTCCACCATAGTCCGCCTCGATAATATTGTAGCAGTGCTTAGGCAAAGCCCTGCGGCGGTAGAACATCAAGATCGTCACCACGCCGTCGTGCTGACGGAACTCTCCTTCGACACTCGGCTGGATCGGAGTTCGAGGGATGTCATCGAGCTGAACGTGCGCTAGAACTCGGAGGTGCCGTACGTTCGGTGCTTGGATCGGTCGGATCGTGAAGATGTACGACTACATCAACCACATTGTCATTACGCTTCCGCTTACGGTCTACGAGGGTACGTGGACAACACTCTCCCCTCTCGTTGCTATGCATCACCATGATCTTGCGTGTGTGTAGGATTTTTTTTGAAATTACTACGTTCCCCAACAGTGGCATCCGAGCCTAGGTTTTATGCCTTGATGTTATATGCACGAGTAGAACACAAGTGAGTTGTGGGCGATACAAGTCATACTGCTTACCAGCATGTCATACTTTGGTTCGGCGGTATTGTTGGATGAAGCGGCCTGGACCGACATTACGCGTAGGCTTACGCGAGACTGGTTTTACCGCCGTGCTTTGCACACAGGTGACTAGCGGGTGTCTGTTTCTCCAACTTTAGTTGAACCGAGTGTGGCTACGCCCGGTCCTTGCGAAGGTTAAAACATCACTAACTTTACGAACTATCGTTGTGGTTTTGATGCGTAGGTAAGAACGGTTCTTGCTCAGCCCGTAGCAGCCACGTAAAATTTGCAACAACAAAGTAGAGGACGTCTAACTTGTTTTTGCAGGGCATGTTGTGATGTGATATGGTCAAGACGTGATGGTATATTTTATTGTATGAGATGATCATGTTTTGTAACCGAAGTTATCAGCAACTGGCAGGAGCCATATGGTTGTCACTTTATCGTATGAAATGCAAACGCCCTGTAATTGCTTTACTTCATCACTAAGAGGTAGTGATAGTCGTAGACGCAATAGATGGCATAATGACAATGATGCTACGATGGAGATCAAGGTGTCGCGCCGGTGACGATGGTGATAACGACGGTGCTTCGGAGATGGAGATCACAAGCACAAGATGATGATGGCCATATCATATCACTTATATTGATTGCATGTGATGTTTATCCTTTATGCATCTTATCTTGCTTTGATTGACGATAGCATTTTAAGATGATCTCTCACTAAAAATTATCAAGAAGTGTTCTCCCTGAGTATGCACCGTTGCGAAAGTTCTTCGTGCTGAGACACCACGTGATGATCGGGTGTGATAGGCTCTACGTTCAAATACAACGGGTGCAAAACAGTTGCGCATGCGGAATACTCAGGTTAAACTTGACGAGCCTAGCATATAACAGATATGGCCTCGGAACACGGAGACCGAAAGGTCGAGCGTGAATCATGTAGTAGATATGATCAACATATTGATGTTCACCGTTGAAACTACTCCATCTCACGTGATGATCGGACATGGTGTAGTTGATATGGATCACGTAATCACTTAGAGGATTAGAGGGATGTCTATCTTAGTGGGAGTTCTTTAGTAATATGATTAATTGAACTTAAATTTATCATGAACTTAGTCCTGGTAGTATTTTGCAAATTATGTTGTAGATCAATAGCTTGCGTTGTTGCTTTCATATGTTTATTTTGATATGTTCCTAGAGAAAATTGTGTTGAAAGATGTTAGTAGCAATGATGCGGATTGGATCCGTGATCTGAGGTTTGTCCTCATTGCTCCATAGAAGAATTATGTCCTTAATGCACCGCTAGGCGACAGACCTATTACAGGAGCAGATGCAGACGTTATGAATGTTTAGCTAGCTCAATATGATGACTACTTGATAGTTTTGTGCACCATGCTTTATGGCTTAGAATTGGGACTTCAAAGACGGTTTTTGAACGTCATGGACCATATGAGATGTTCCAGGAATTGAAGTTAATATTTCAAGCAAATACCCGAGTTGAGAGATATGAAGTCTCCAACAAGTTCTATAGCTAAAAGATGGAGGAGAATCGCTCAACTAGTGAGCATGTGCTCAGATTGTCTGGGTACTTCAATCACTTGAATCAAGTGGGAGTTAATCTTCTAGATAAGATAGTGATTGACAGAATTCTCTAGTCACCATCACTAAGTTACTAGAACTTCGTGATGAACTATAGTATGCAAGGGATGACGAAAACGATTCCCGAGCTCTTCGTGATGTTGAAATTGACGAAGGTAGAAATCAAGAAAGAGCATCAAGTGTTGATGATTGACAAGACCGCTAGTTTCAAGAAAAGGGCAAAGGGAAAGAAAGGGAACTTCAAGTAGAATGACAAGCAAGTTGTCACTCCCGTGAAGAAGACCAAAGTTGGACCAAAGCCTGAAACTGAGTGCTTACACTGCAAAGGAAATGATCACTGGAAGCGGAAATGCCCTGAATATTTGGTGTATAAGAAGGATGGCAAAGAGAACAAGGGTATATTTGATATACATGTTATTGATGTGTGCCTTACTAGTGTTTACAGTAGCCCCTGAGTATTTGATACTTGTTCGGTTGCTAATATTAGTAACTCGAAACAGGAGTTATAGAATAAACAGAGACTAGTTGAAGGGGAAGTGACGATGAGTGTTGGAAGTAGTTCCTAGATTGATATGATCATCATCACACACTCCCTATATTTTCAAGATTAGTGTTAAACCTAAATAAATGTTATTTGGTGTTTGTGTTAAGCATAAATATGATAAGATCATGTTTATTGTGATACGATTATTCATCTAAGATAGAGAATAAATTGTTATTCCGTTTACATGAATAAAACCTTCTATGGTCATACACCCAATGGTGATGGTTTATTGAATCTTGATCATAGTGATACACATATTCATAATGTTGATGCCAAAAGATGCAAAGTTAATAATGATAGTGCAACTTATTTGTGGTACTGCCGTTTGGGTCATATCGGTGTAAAGCGCATGAAGAAACTCCATAAAGATGGATTTTCAAAATCACTTGGTTATGAACCAGTTGATACTTGCGAACCGTGCCTTTTGGGCAAGATGACTAAAACTCCGTTCTTCGGAACAATGGAACGAGCTACTAACTTATTGGAAATAATATATACCGATGTATGGAGTTCAATGAGTGTTGATGCTCGTGGTAGGGTATCATTATTTTCTAACCTTCACAGATGATTTGAGAAGATATGTGTATATCTACTTAATGAAGCACAAGTCTGAAACATTTGAAAAGTTCAAAGAATTTCAGAGTGAAGTGGAGAATCATCGTAACAAGAAAATAAAAGTTTCTACAATCTGATCATAGAGAAGAATATTTGAGTTACGAGTTTGGCCTTCATTTTAAATAATGTGGAATAGTTTCACAGCTCATGCCACATGGAACACCACAGCATAATGGTGTGTCCGAACGTCGTAACCGCACTTTATTGGATATGGTGCGATCTATGATGTCTCTTACCGATTTACCACTATCGTTTTCGGGTTATGCATTAGAGACAGCTGCATTCACTTTAAATAGGGCACCATCAAAATCCGTTGAGACGACGCCTTATGAACTGTGGTTTGGCAAGAAACCAAAGTTGTCGTTTCTTAAAGTTTAGGGCTGCGATGCTTATGTGAAAAAGTTTCAACCTGATAAGCTCGAACCCAAATCGGAGAAGTACGTCTTCATAGAATACCCAAAGGTAACTATTGGGTACACCTTCTATCACAGATCTGAAGGCAAGTTATTCGTTGCTAAAATGGATCCTTTCTAGAGAAGAAGTTTCTCTCGAAAGAAGTGAGTGGGAGGAAAGTAGAGCTTGATAAGGTAATTTGTACCTTCTCCCGAATTGGAAAGTAGTTCATCACAGAAATCAGTTCCAGTGATTCCTACACCAATTAGTGAGGAAGCTAATGATGATGATCATGAAACTTCAGATTAAGTTACTACAAAACCTCGTAGTTCTTCCAGAGTACGGTTCGCACCAGAGTGGTAAGGTAATCCTATTCTGAAAGTCATGTTACTAGACCATGATGAACCTACGAACTATGAGGAAGCGATGATGAGCCCAGATTCCGCAAAATGGCTTGAGGCCATGAAATCTGAGATGGGATCCATATATGAGAACAAAGTGTGGACTTTGGTGGAGTTGCCCGATGATCAGCAAGCCATATTGTATAAATGGATCTTCAAGAGGAAGACGGACGTTGATAGTAGTGTTACTATCTAGAAAGCTCAACTTGTCGCAAAAAGGTTTTCGACAAAAATTAAAAAGTTGACTACAATGAGATTTTCTCAACTGTAGCGACGCTTAAGTCTGTCCGAATCATGTTAGCAAATTGTCACATTTTATGAAATCTGGTAAATGGATAAACAAAACTGCATTCCTTAATGAATTTATGAAAAAAGAGTTGTATATGATACAACCATAAGGTTTTGTCAATCCAAAAGGTGCTAACAAAATGTGCAAGCTCCAGCAATCCATTAATGGACTGGTGCAAGCATCTCGGAGTTGGAATATACACTTTGATGAGTTGATCAAAGCATATGGTCTTATACAGACTTTTTGAGAAGCCTGTATTTACAAGAAAGTGAGTGGGAGCTCTGTAGCATTTCTAATATTATATGTGGATGACATATTGTTGATTGGAAATGATATAGAAATTCTGGATAGCATGAAAGGATACTTGAATAAGAGTTTTTAAAAGAAAGACCTCGGTGAAGCTGCTTACACATTGAGAATCAAGATCTATATAGATAGATCAAGACTCTTGATAAGATTTTTCAATGAATACATACCTTGATAAATTTTTGGAATAGTTCAAAATGGAACTGTCAAAGAAGGAGTTCTTGCCTGTGTTGCAAGGTGTGAAGTTGAGTAAGACTCAAGACCCGACCATGGCAGAAAATAGAAAGAGAATGAAAAGTCATTCCCTATGCCTCAGTCATAGGTTCTATAAAAGTATGCCATGCTATGGACCAGACCTATTGTATACTCTGCCTTAGTTTGGCAAGGGAGTACAATAGTGATCTAGGAGTAGATCACTGGACATTGGTCAAAATTATCCTTAGCGAAATAAGGATATGTTTCTCGATTATGGAGGTGACAAAAGGTTCATCGTAAAGGGTTACGTCGATACAAGTTTTGACACTGATCCAGATGACTCTAAATCTTAATCTGGATACATATTGAAAGTGGGAGCAATTAGCTAGAGTAGCTCCATGCGGAGCATTGTAGACATAGAATATTTGCAAAATACATACGGATCTAAATGTGACAGACCCATTGACTAAACTTCTCTCACGAGCAAAACATGATCATACCTTAGTACTCTTTGGGTGTTAATCACATAGCGATGTGAACTAGATTATTGACTCTAGTAAACCCTTTGGGTGTTGATCACATGACGATGTGAACTATGGGTATTAATCACGTACAGATGTGAATATTGGTGTTAAATCACATGGTGATGTGATCTAGATTATTGACTCTAGTGCAAGTGGGAGACTGAAGGAAATATGCCCTAGAGGCAAATAATAAAGTTATTGTTTATTTCCTCATATCATGATAAATGTTTATTATTCATGCTAGAATTGTATTAACCGGAAACATGATACATGTGTGAATACATAGACAAACATAACGTCACTAGTATGCCTCTACTTGACTAGCTCATTAATCAAAGATGGTGTTATGTTTCCTAACCATAGACATGTGTTGTCATTTGATTAACGGGATCACATCATTAGGAGAATGATGTGATTGACATGACCCATTTCGTTAGCCTAGCACTTAACCGTTTAGTATATTGCTATTGCTTTCTTCATGACTTATACATGTTCCTGTAACTATGAGATTATGCAACTCCCGTTTACTGGAGGAACACTTTGTGTGCCACCAAACGTCACAACGTAACTGGGTGATTATAAAGGAGCTCTACAGGTGTCTCCGAAGGTACATGTTGGGTTGGCGTATTTCGAGATTAGGATTTGTCACTCCGATTGTCGAAGAGGTATCTCTGGGCCCTCTCGGTAATGCACATCACTATAAGCCTTGCAAGCAATGTAACTAATGAGTTAGTTACAGAATGATGCATTACGTAACGAGTAAAGAGACTTGCCGGTAACGAGATTGAACTAGGTATTGGATACTGACGATCAAATCTCGGGCAAGTAACATACAGATGACAAAGGGAACAACGTATGTTGTTATGCGGTTTGACCGATAAAGATCTTCGTAGAATATGAGCATCCAGGTTCCGCTATTGGTTATTGACCGGAGATGTGTCTCGGTCATGCCTACATTGTTCTCGAACCCGTAGGGTCCGCATGCTTAAGGTTTCGATGACAGTTAAATTATGAGTTTATGAGTTTTGATGTACCGAAGGAGTTTGGAGTCCCGGATGAGGTCGGGGACATGACGAGGAGTCTCGAAATGGTCGAGACATAAAGATCGATATATTAGACGACTATTGTAGCGACCCGACCCGAATGGGTCAAGTCTCTGTGCTTAAGTGTCATCCCTGGATCGGTATGCTGACACACACAGTACTCAAGGATTTATAACAGAGGTAAATCACATGTATAAAGTAGCGTAAATACTATTACCTCAATCCAAAATAGCGGAAGTA
This sequence comes from Triticum aestivum, assembly GCF_018294505.1. NCBI lineage: Eukaryota > Viridiplantae > Streptophyta > Magnoliopsida > Poales > Poaceae > Triticum > Triticum aestivum. The sequence continues at coordinate 635,714,675 of NC_057813.1, forward strand.
ACAAGGTTGTGGATTCCCATCAACACCAACGACAAAGTTGAGTGTAGAAATCGTAACCCTAACGTATCACTTACTTGTCGTAAGATCCTGCAACATGAGACGTTGCAGCCACAAAGGGTCAGTACATTGAATGTACTGGCAAATTCACACCATAGAGCAATGATGAATAAAGGCTATCACTACATGCATATTTGGCTGGTGGAGGCTCTATGGTTATAATATTTTTGCGAAAAGCCAATTTTCCCTACTACAAAGGAATAAATTTATTTAACTATCATGGTGGTTGTTAAACATTGAGAATGGTTGACATCATTCTCAATCCCAATTAAAAATCATCATTAAAAACCCAACATCATTAATTAAAGTCACATGATGAGATTCACATGATAATCCAAGTACTAGATACTCAAAGCATCCATAACCGGGGACACAACTAATCATGATTAGTTTATACACTCTACAGAGGTTGCGCACTTTTCCCCACATGACTCGATCTCCTCCGTTGGTTTTCTCGCACTACATGGTGTTTGAGAAATGGATGACCGGGACATAGTCTTTCAGAAGCGCTAGCACCTTACGATGGGTAGATCGGTACACCTACTTTCCCCTACATCTGCTAGTCTACCACTGTAAGAGTTCTCACGACTTAGTCAACTATGCTAGAGCCCATAATAGCATGTGGCTGCACACGGAAGTTTCTAGCATGAATAATCTTATGATCCCTTTGAGCCTGGGTGGCGGTCCATAAAAAAATAGGCAATCCTGGTGTACCCAGGTGCCTAGACAGGCAATCCTAGAATAACCAGGTACCTCAATCCACCCAGATGTATATTAATGTTGCCACCTTAAATAAACCATTAATTAACAATCTCACATATGTCATGGAAAAATCACTCACCCAATCCACGTCTACTTGCATAGCATGGCAAAATAAGCAAACGTAGAAGTACTCCCAAGGGTTTGATAATAAAACATGTAATAGGTACTACCTCAATCTACTTCCCAAAAACCCACAATTTAATTAGATCCTAATCATGCAATGTTTGAGGGTTGAAACTAATGCATAAAAACTGGGTATGAAAGGGATATGATCAAAGTGTGAACTTGCCTGTACTGTTGATGAAGATGATTCGCACTCAAAACTCTTGATAGTTCTATTCGTCACACTCCGGTCAATCTATCGTAAGCAAGCAATAGTAACCACACATAAGCAATCACTCAAAAGCATCGGAAAGAACGAAGAAAACAATTCGCAAAACTTCGAAAACAAGAAAATAACTCTTGCAACAGAAAACAATTTCTAACAGTACCAAAATTAAGTGAATTTGGCCTTATCAGAAAGTTTAGGTCAAGAGCTTCGATTTGCAAAAAGAATCAACTAAATTGGAGTTATAAAACTCAAGTTACGAGGAAACGAAGTTCAAATACAAATCTGTTTGAATTCAAATTTTAAAACTTTCAAAAATATGTTGAAGTTGTTTTGCTGGATAGAGGGGATCATAACAAAGAAGTGGGCGTTGGTTTCGTTGAAAACGGAGCTCCGGTTCAAAAGCTACGATCAAACGAAGGTTTGAACTAGATTTGAAGTTGAATAAATTTTTATTGGAAAAAATATGTCACAAGGAGTATTTTGCAAAAAGAATCGATTAAAACGGAGTTACGGATAAAAAGTTGGAGGGTTTTGAAGTTCAGGGACTGTTCTGAAAATTCCAGGGGCTAATCTGCAAAGGTAATAATCACAGACGGGTCCCTGAACTAAATAAACAGAAAAAGAAAAGACTAAATAGTGAATGTTCGCTGCCGAATGCTAACTAATGAAAAACCGTTCGCTGAAAAGATCTAAACGGAAAACATTCATTATCTAACAAAACCTAAAAAAAATATAAAACCGATCTGGAAGAAAAACTGATCTATATACAGAAAAACCGGCGGGTTTTCTCGGTTTATACCGGATCGGTGAGATGAACCGGCGGCGACGGCGGCTTTCTCCGGCGAGGCGGGGCAGTGGCGACGGCGAGCTCCGGCGTGGCGCGGCTTTGCGACGAGGGGCGAGGGCGGCGAGGTGGCGTGGGCGGAGTGCGGTGACGGCGGTGGTGCAGAGCAGCAGCGGCGGCGGCGGTTGCGGGCTCCGGCGGATGCAGCAGCGGCGGGCGGCAAGAAGAGAGGGGGCGGGGCGGCGCGTCGAGGAAAAAAAAGAGGGGGCGGGGCGGCGGCCTCGCCTTATAAAGGCCAGGGGAGGGCGCGGCTTGGAGGAGGGGCAGGAGGAGGCCGGAGGCGGTACGGCGGGAGCGGCCGGCGTACTCGGGCGGGACTCCGCACGGGGTCGGTGGTGACGGCGCGCATGGGCTGGGCCGTGGCCTTGCTTGAGAGCTGGGCCGGCCCAGTCGGAGGAGGGAGTTTTTTTTAATAAAATGTTTTCTCAAACAAATAAAAACAGAATAGAACAAATATATTATATAGGTATATAATATATCCAAATTTCCAGAAAAAGATTTTCTACAACATGAACATTATTCTAGCTTCAAATAAAATACACACAAATTCAAATAAAGCAAAGAGTGCTTCTGCCCTAGTAAAATCCAGTAAAAAAATCATTTTTAAAATACCAAAATTAATTCAAATTTATTTCTCTCCAATTTTTCTGATGTAGGGAATCATGTTACCCTATTTTCCATATATTTTATTTTTGGAGAAAAATAATTTTAAATAAAACTCAAATAACTCCAAATTAAAAATAAATTCAAAAGAACTTTGAATTTAATTCTTTGAAACTCCCAACTCATATTTCATATGTTTTGAAGAAGTCATTTTATCTTCGCTTGTGAAAATCATTGAGTTGCATAAAGTTCCTGGGTTGGAAATATTTTCCAAATGAAATTGAAATATTTTCAACACCCCTTGTCATTTAAATAAATGGAAGAAGTCATGTCCTCTTCTCTCCAGGGTTTTGTGGTGAAAAGAATTTGAATTCACGGAGATCAAAATGCAAAATGAAAGTTTGGGAAAGTCCTTTTATTCCCTCTCATTTAACTTTCAAACAGTTTCGAATTCACTCACTTTCAAACAATCAATCAAATCTATCTATTTGTTTATAACATTCCAAAATTTAGAATTTTGGGATGTTACAACTATATTTGGAGTTCGGAAAGGTTCTGAGTGATTCGGGTATTTTCGGAGTACCGGAGAGTTACGGGAATTCGCCGGGGAGTATATGGGCCTTATTGGGCTTTAGGGGAAAGAGAGAGGAGAGGTTGGGCGCCCCCAAGGCCTAGTCCAAATTGGACTAGGGGGAGGGGCTGCGCCCCCTCCTTCCTTCTCTTCTCTTCCTCCTTTCCTTGACTCCTACTCCTACTACTTGGAATGGGGGGAATCCTACTCCCGGTGGGACTAGGACTCCTCCTTGGCGCGCCTCCTCCTGGCCGACCGCCCCCTCCCCCTTGATCCTTTATATACGGGGGCATGGGGGCACCTATAGGCACAACAAAAATTGATCCCTTGGATCTCTTAGCCGTGTGCGGTGCCCCCCTCCACCATAGTCCACCTCGATAATACTGTAGCAGTGCTTAGGCGAAGCCCTGCGACGGTAGAACATCAAGATCGTCACCACGCCATCGTGCTGACGGAACTCTCCCTCAACACTCGGCTGGATCGGAGTTCGAGGGACATCATCGACCTGAACGTGTGCTAGAACTCGGAGGTACCGTATGTTCGGTGCTTGGATCGGTCGGATCGTGAAGACGTACGACTACATCAACCGCGTTGTCATAACGCTTCCGCTTACGGTCTACGAGGGTACGTGGACAACACTCTCCCCTCTCGTTGCTATGCATCACCATGATCTTGCGTGTGCGTAGGAATTTTTTTGAAATTACTACATTCCCCAACACAAAATAGATCTACCAGGAAGCAATCTACTTTAGTTCTTCTTCGTAACTTTTATGTAGGTGCTAATCCTTGGTATAGATATAGCCTTGATACCTTTACCGGAGGGAATTTCTTGGGTAGCCATACTTTTGATTCTTATAATGCTTTAATAGATTTATTTGGCTCACCACCTCTTTTGATTAATGGAACTACGTTAACTTTGGAGCATGTTATGCAAAGACTTGAAACTATTGAGAATAAAGTTGCTACCATTGAATCAATTGAAAATCTTGATAAAAAGATCCACAATCAAATTACCCAATATGGATCTAAGGTAGGAATGACTTTGAAAAATATTAAAGAAAAAGAACCCATAATTAATGAGAAAATAAATCTAGATTCCACAAGAATCGATAAACTTGAGGGTATCATTACCAACTTGGGAACCGCTTTTTCTTCCGTTCAAAACACTCCAAGTTCGTCTACTAAAAATACTAAGCTTATTTATGTTCCTAAGAATAAGGGTGAATCATCTAGTAAGGAAACTGCGGATCTTAAATCTATAAGTGTTCATCCCAATCTTTTTACCCACATTAAGGAACCATTTGCTATAAATGATTTTTTTGATCTTTTGCCTGAAAATTTGACAATTATTAGAGAGAAAGAAAATTATAAAAGAGGTATATACCTCATCGAAGAATTGCCTACCAAAGATGGCAATACCTAGATCTATCCTTGCTTTTATGCCTAGCTAGGGGCGTTAAACGATAGCGCTTGTTGGGAGGCAACCCAATTTTATTTTTGTTTTTTGTTTTTGCTTATGTTTAGGAATAAATAACCCATCTAGCCTCTGTTTGGATGTGGTTTTATCTTTTAATTAGTGTTTGTTCCAAGTAGAACCTATAGGATAACCTACGATGATAGTTGATTTGATTCTGATGAAAAACAGAAACTTTGCGCGCATGAATATAATTTTGTTAAATCACAGAAACGTGATTTTTCATTGATTCTTTTTGCTGCTGTTCAATAAACAAAATTTCCAGGAATTCCTAGTTTGGTAGAATTTTTATATTTCCAGAAGTTTGCGTTAGTTACAGATTACTACAGACTGTTCTGTTTTTGACAGATTCTGTTTTGCGTGTGTTGTTTGCTTATTTTGATGAATCTATGGCTAATAAAATAGTTTATAATCCATAGAGAAGTTGGAATACAGTAGGTTTAGCACCAATATAAATAAAGAATGAGTTCATTACAGTACCTTGAAGTAGTATTTTGTTTTCTTTCTCTAACGGAGCTCACGAGATTTCTATTGAGTTTTGTGTTGTGAGGTTTTCAAGTTTTGAGTGAATTCTTTTGATGGATTATGGAACAAGGAGTGGAAAGAGCCTAAGCTTGGGGATGCCAATGGCACCCCCAAGATAATCTAAGGACACCAAAAAGTCAAAGATTGGGGATTCCCCGGAAGGCATCCCCTCTTTCGTCTACTTCCATCGGTAATTTACTTGGAGCTATATTTTTATTCACCACATGATATGTGTTTTGCTTGGAGCGTCTTGTATTATTTGCGTCTTTGCTTGTTAGTTTACCACAATCATCCTTGCTGTACACACCTTTTGAGAGAGCCATACATGAATTGGAATTTGCTAGAATACTCTATGTGCTTCACTTATATCCTTTGAGCTTGATAGTTTTGCTGATAGTGCTTCACTTATATCTTTTGAGTGTGATAATTTTTGCTCTAGTGCTTCACTTAGATCTTTTAGAGCACAGTGGTGGATTTGTTTTAAAGAAACTATTGATCTCTCATGGCTCACTTAGATTATTTTGAGAGTCATTAATAGCATGGTAATTTGCTTAATGTTAATATACTTGGTATTCAAGATATGTGAAACTTTCTTTTGAGTGCGTTGAATACTAAGAAAAGTTTGATGCTTGATAATTGTTTTGATATATGAAGATGGTGATATTAGAGTCATGCTAGTTGAGTAGTTGTGAATTTAAAGAATACTTGTGTTGAAGTTTGTGATTCCTGTAGCATGCACATATGGTGAACCGTTATGTGATGAACTCGGAGCATGATTTATTTATTGATTGTCTTCCTTATGAGTGGCGGTCGGGAACGAGCGATCGTCTTTTCTTACCAATCTATCCCCCTAGGAGCATGCGCGTAATACTTTGCTTTGATAACTTCTAGATTTTTGCAATAAGTATATGAGTTCTTTGTGACTAATGTTGAGTCCATGGATTATACGCACTTTTTCCCATCCTTCCACCATTGCTAGCCTCTCTAATACCATGCACTTTTCGCCGGTATCATACACCCACCATATACCTTCCTCAAAACAGCCACCATACCTACCATCATGGCATTTCCATAGCCATTCCGAAATATATTTCCATGCAACTTTCCACCGTTCCGTTTATTATGACACGCTCCATCATTGTCATATTGCTAGCATGATCATGTAGTTGACATCGTATTTGTGGAAAAGCCACCGTTCATAATTCATACATGTCACTCTTGATTCATTGCATATCCCAGTACATCGCTGGAGGCATTCATATAGAGTCATACTTTGTTCTAAGTATCGAGTTATAATTGTTGAGTTGTAAGAAAAATAAAAGTGTGATGATCATCATTATTAGAGCATTGTCCCAAGTGAGGAAAGGATGATGGAGACTATGATTCCCCCACAAGTCGGGATGAGACTCCGGGCGAAAAATTAAAAAAAAGAGGCCATAAAAAAAGAGAAAGGCCCAAATAAAAAAATGAGAGAAAAAGAGAGAAGGGACAATGCTACTATCCTTTTACCACACTTGTGCTTCAAAGTAGCACCAAGATCTTCATGATAGAGAGTCTCTCATTTTGTCACTTTCATATACTAGTGGGAATTTTTCATTATAGAACTTGGCTTGTATATTCCAATGATGGGCTTCCTCAAAATGCCCTAGGTCTTCGTGAGCAAGCGAGTTGGATGCACACCCACTTAGTTTCTTTTGTTGAGATTTCATATACTTATAGCTCTAGTGCATCCGTTGCATGGCAATCCCTACTCACTCACATTGATATATATTGGTGGGCATCTCCATAGCCCGTTGATACGCCTAGTTGATGTGAGACTATCTTCCCTCTTTTTGTCTTCTCCACAACCACCATTCTATTTCACATATAGTGCTATGTCCATGGCTCACGCTCATGTATTGCGTAAAGATTGAAAAAGTTTTGAGAATGTCATAAGTATGAAACAATTGCTTGGCTTGTCATCGGGGTTGTGCATGATTTAAATATTTTGTGTGGGGAAGATGGAGCATAGCCAGACTATATGATTTTGTAGGGATGACTTTCTTTGGCCATGTTATTTTGAGAAGACATAATTGCTTTGATTAGTATGCTTGAAGTATCATTATTTTTATGTCAATATGAACTTTTGTCTTGAATCTTTTGGATCTGAATATTCATACCACAATTAAGAAGATTTACATTGAAATTATGCCAAAGTATCACTCCGCATCAAAAATTCTCTTTTTATCATTTACCTACTCGAGGACAAGCAGGAATTACGCTTGGGGATGCCTGATACGTCTCCAACATATCTATAATTTTTGATTGCTCCATGCTACTTTATCTACTGTTTTGGACTATATTGGGCTTTATTTTCCACTTTTATATTATTTTTGGGACTAACCTATTAACCGGAGGCCCAGCCCAGAATTGCTGTTTTTTTGCCTATTTTAGTGTTTCGAAGAAACAGAATATCAAAAAGAGTCCAAACGGAATAAAACCTTCGGGAACGTGATTTTCTCACCGAACGTGATCCAGGAGACTTGGACCCTACTCCAAGAAGAAGAAGAGTCGGTCACAAGGGTGGGGGGCGCGCCCCCTGCCTCGTGGCCCCCTTGTTGCTCCATCGACGTACTCCTTCCTCCTATATATACCTACGTATCCCCAAACGATCAGAACAAGAGCCAAAAACCTAATTCCACCGCTGCAACCTTCTGTATCCACGAGATCCCATCTTGTGGCCTGTTCCGGAGCTCCGTCAGAGGGGGCATCCACCACGGAGGGCTTCTACATCAACACCATAGCCCCTCCGATGAAGTGTGAGTAGTTTACTTTAGACCTTTGGGTCCATAGGTAGTAGCTAGATGGCTTCTTCCCTGTTTTTGGATCTCAATACAATGTTCTCCCCCTCTCTCTCATGGAGATCTATTCGATGTAATCTTCTTTTTGCGGTGTGTTTGTTGAGACCGATGAATTGTGGGTTTATGATCCAACTTATCTATGAATAATATTTGAATCTTCTCTGAATTCTTTTATGTATGATTGAGTTACCTTTGCAAGTCTATTCGAATTATCCTTTTGGTTTGGCCAACTAGATTGGTAGTTCTTGCAATGGGAGAAGTGCTTAGCTTTGGGTTCAATCTTGCGGTGTCCTTTCCCAGTGACAGAAGGGGCAGCAAGGCACGTATTGTATTGTTGCCATCGAGGATAACAAGATGGGTTTTTTTTATCATATTGCATGAATTTATCCCTCTACATCATGTCATCTTGCTTAAGGCGTTACTCTGTTTTTAACTTAATACTCTAGATGCATGCTGGATAGCGTTTGATGAGTGGAGTAATAGTAGTAGATGCAGAATTGTTTCGATCTACTTGTCTCGGACGTGATGCCTATATACACGATCATACCTAGATATACTCATAACTATGCTCAATTCTGTCAATTGCTCAACTGTAATTTGTTCACCCACCGTAGAATATCTATGCTCTTGAGAGAAGCCACTAGTGAAACCTATGGCCCCCGGGTCTATTCTCATCATATCAATCTCCATTACTTTATTACTTGCTTTGTTTTTACTTTGCCTTTTACTTTTCACTTTGCATCTATATACCAAAAATACCAAAAATATTATTTATCATCTCTATCAGATCTCACTCTCGTAAGTGACCGTGAAGGGATTGACAACTCCTAATCGTGTTGGTTGCGAGGATCTATTGTTTTGTGTAGGTACGAGGGACTTGTGTGTGGTCTCCTACTTGATTGATACCTTGGTTCTAAAAAACTGAGGGAAATACTTACGCTACTTTGCTGCATCATCCTCTCCTCTTCGGGGAAATCCAACGCAGTGCTCAAGAGGTAGCAGTCATGTCTGTGTGTCTCCCAAACCCGTAGGGTCTACACACTTAAGGTTCGGTGATGCTAGGGTTGTAGAGATATTAGTATGCGGTAACCCGAAAGTTGTTCGGAGTCCCGGATGAGATCCCGGACGTCACGAGGAGTTCCGGAATGGTCCGGAGGTGAAGAATTGTATATAGGAAGTCCAGTTTCGGCCACCGGGAGAGTTTCGGGGGTCACCGGTATTGTACCGGGACCCCCGGGAGGGTCCCGGGGGTCCACCGGGTGGGTCCACCTATCCCGAAGGGCCCCATGGGCTGAAGTGGGAGGGGAACCAGCCCCTGGTGGTCTGGTGCGCCCCCCTTGGGCCTCCCTCTGCGCCTAGGGTTGGAAACCCTAGGGGTGGGGGGCGCCCCACTTGGCTTGGGGGGCAAGTCCCCCCCTTGGCCACCGGCCCCCCTTGAGATTCAATCTCTAGGAGGCCGGCGCCCCCCAGGGCCCCTATATAAAGAGGGGGGAGGGAGAGATGTGCACCCCTGCTCCTGGCGCCTCCCTCTCCCATTGTAACACCTCTCCCTCTCGCTGAGCTTGGCGAAGCCCTGCCGAGATCGCCGCTACTTCCACCACCACGCCGTCGTGCTGCTGGATCTCCATCAACCTCTCCCTCCCCCTTGCTGGATCAAGAAGGAGGAGACGTCTTCCCCAACCGTACGTGTGTTGAACGCGGAGGTGCCGTCCGTTCGGCGCTAGGATCTTCGGTGATTTGGATCACGACGAGTACGACTCCCTCAACCCCGTTCTCTTGAACGCTTCCGCGTGTGATCTACAAGGGTATGTAGATGCACTCCTCTCTCTCGTTGCTAGATGACTCCATAGATTGATCTTGGTGAACCGTAGAATTTTTTTATTTTCTGCAACGTTCCCCAACAGTTTTGATGCGTAGGTAAGAACGGTTCTTGCGAGAAGCCCGTAACAGCCACGTAAAACTTGCAACAACAAAGTAGCGGATGTCGCTTTTATTGTATGAAATGCAATCACCATGTAATTGCTTTACTTTATCACTAAGCGGTAGCGATAGTCGTAGAAGCAATAGTTGGCGAGACAACAACGATGCTACGATGGAGATCAAGGTGTCAAGATGGTGACAATGGAGATCAGGACGGTGCTTTGGAGATGGAGATCAAAGGCACAAGATGATGATGGCCATATCATGTCACATATTTTGATTGCATGTGATGTTTATCTTTTATGCATCTTATTTTGCTTAGTACGGCGGTAGCATTATAAGATGACCCCTCACTGAATTTTAAGGTATAAGTGTTGTCCCTGAGTAAGCACCATTGCTACAGTTCGTCGTGCCAAGACACCACGTGATGGTCGGGTGTGATAAGCTCTACGTTCACATACAACGGGTGCAAGCCAGTTTTGCACATGCAGAATACTCGGGTTAAACTTGACGAGCCTAGCATATGTAGATATGGCCTCGAAACACTGAGACCGAAAGGTCGAACGTGAATTATATAGTAGATATGATCAACATAGAGATGTTCACCATTGAAAACTACTCCATCTCACGTGATGATCGGACATGGTTTAGTTGATATGGATCACATGATCATTTAGATGACTAGAGAGATGTCTATCTAAGTGGGAGTTCTTTAGTAATGATTAATTGAACTTTAATTTATCATGAACTTAGTCCTGATACTTTTTTGCATATCTATGTTATTGTAGATCAATGTCCCGTGCTACCGTTCCTTTGAATTTTAATGTGTTCCTAGAGAATGCTAAGTTGGAAGATGATGGTAGAACTACATGGACTGGGTCCGTAACTTGAGGATTATCCTCATTGCTGCACAGAAGAATTACGTCCTTGAAGAACCGCTAGGTGCAAGGCCTGCTGCAGGAGCAGATGCTGATGTTATGAACGTCTGGCAAGCTCGATCTGAAGGCTACTCGATAGTTCAGTGTGCCATGCTTTACGGCTTAGAATCGGGACTTCAAAGACATTTTGAATGTCATGGAGCATATGAGATGTTCCGAGAGTTGAAGTTAATATTTCAAGCAAATGCCCGAGTTGAGAGATATGAAGTCTCCAACAAGTTCTATAGCTGCAAGATGGAGGAGAATAGTTTTGTCAGTGAACACATACTCAGAATGTCTTGGTACCATAACCACTTGACTCAGCTGGGAGTTAATCTTCCTAATGATAGTGTCATTGACAGAGTTCTTCAATCACTTCCACCAAGCTATAAAGGGTTCATGATGAACTATAATATGCAAGGGATGGAAAAGACAATTCCCGAGCTCTTCGCAATGCTAAAAGACAATCAAGAAGGAGCATCAAGTGTTGATGGTTAACAAGACCACTAGTTTTAAAAAAAAGGGCAAAGGGAAGAAGGGGAACTTCAAGAAGAATATCAAGCAAGTTGCTACTCCCGGGAAGAAACCCAAGTCTGGACCTAAGCCTGAAACGGAGTGCTTCTACTACAAAGGGACTGGTCACTAGAATCGCAACTGCCCGAAGTATTTGGCGGATAAGAAGGATGGCAAAGTGAAAGGTATATTTGATATTCATGTTATTGATGTGTACCTTACTAATGCTCGTAGTAGCGCCTGGGTATTTGATACTGGTGTTGTTGCTCATATTTGCAACTCGAAACAGGAGCTACGGATTAAACGAAGATTGGCTAAGGACGAGGTGACGATGCACGTCGTAAATGGTTCCAAGGTTGGTGTGATCGCCGTTGGCACGCTACCTCTACATCTACCTTCGGATTAGTTTTATACCTGAATAATTGTTATTTGGTGCCAGCGTTGAGCATGAACATTATATCTGGATCTTGTTTGATGCGAGACGGTTATTCATTTAAATTAGAGAATAATGGTTGTTCTATTTATATGAGTAATATCTTTTATGGTCATGCACCCTTGATGAGTGGTCTATTTTTGTTGAATCTTGATCGTAGTGATACACATATTCATAATATTGAAGCCAAAACATACAAAGTTAGTAATGATAGTGCAAATTATGTGTGGCACTACCGTTTAGGTCATATTGGTGTAAAGCGCATGAAGAAACTCCATGCTGATGGGCTTTTAAAATCACTTGATTATGAATCACTTGATGCTTGTGAACCATGCCTCATGGGCAAGATGACTAAGACTCCGTTCTCCGGAACAATGGAGCGAGCCACTGACTTATTGGAAATAATACAAACCGATGTATACGGTCCGATTAGTGTTGAGGCTCGCGGCGGGTATCTTTATTTTCTGACCTTCACAGATGATTTGAGCAGATATGGGTATATCTACTTAATGAAACATAAGTGTGAAACATTTGGAAAGTTCAAAGAATTTCAGAGTGAAGTGGAAAATCATCGTAGCAAGAAAATAAAGTTTCTACGATCTGATCGCGGAGGCGAATATTTGAGTTACGAGTTTCGTCTTCATTTGAAACAATGTGGAATAGTTTTGCAACTCACGCCACCTGGAACACCACAGCGTAATGGTGTGTCCAAACGTCGTAACCATACTTTATTAGATATGGTGCGATCTATGATGTCTCTTACTGATTTACCGCTATCTATTTTTGGTTATGCTTTAGAGACTACTGCATTCACATTAAATAGGGCACCATCTAAATCCGTTGAGACGACACCATATGAATTGTGGTTTGGCAAGAAACCAAAGCTGTCGTTTCTTAAAGTTTGGGGCTGCGATGGTTCTGTGAAAAAGCTTTAACTTGATAACTCAAACCCAAATCAGAGAAATGCATCTTCATAGGATACCCAAAAGAAACTGTTGGGTACACCTTCTATCACAAATTTGAAGACAAGATATTCGTTGCTAAGAATGGATCCTTTCTAGAGAAGGAGTTTCTCTCGAAAGAAGTGAGTGGGAGGAAAGTAGAACTTGATGAGGTAATTGTACCTTCTCCCGAATTGGAAAGTAGTTCATCACAGAAATCAGTTCCAGTGATTCCTACACCAATTAATGAAGAAGCTAATGATGATGATCATGAAACTTCAGATGAAGTTACTACCGAACCTTGTAGGTCAACCAGAGTACGGTCTGCACCAGAGTGGTACGGTAATCCTATTCTGGACGTCATGTTACTAGACCATGATGAACCTACGAACTATGAGGAAGCGATGATGAGCCCAGATTCCGTGAAATGGCTTGAAGCCATGAAATCTGAGATGGGATCGATGTATGAGAACAAAGTGTGGACTTTGGTGGACTTTCCCAATGATCGACAAGCCATAGAAAATAAATGGATCTTCAAGAAGAAGACTGACACTGATGATAATGTTACTGTCTACAAATCTCGACTTGTTGTGAAAGGTTTTTGACAAGTTCAAGGATTTGACTACGATAAGACCTTCTCACCCATAGTGATGCTTAAGTCTGTCTGAATCATGTTAGCAGTTGTCGCATTTTATGATTATGAAATTTGGCAAATGGATGTCAAAACTACATTCCTTAATGGATTTCTTAAACAAGAGTTATATATGATGCAACCAGAAGGTTTTGTCGATCCAAAAGGTGCTAACAAAGTGTGCAAGCTCCAGCGATTTATTTATGGACTGGTGCAAGCCTCTCGGAGTTGGAATATACACTTTGATAATGTGATCAAAGCATATGTTTTTATCCAGACTTTTGGAGAAACCTGTATTTACAAGAAAGTGAGTGGGAGCTCTGTAGCATTTCTAATATTATGCGTGGATGACATATTGTTGATTGGAAATAATACAGAATTTCTGAATAGCATAAAAGGATACTTGAATAAGATTTTTTCAATGAAAGACCTCGGTGAAGCTGCTTATATATTGGGCATCAATATCTATAGAGATAGATCAAGACGCTTAATTGGAATTTCACAAAGCACATACCTTGATAAAGTTTTGAAGAAGTTCAAAATGGATCAGTCAAAGAAAGGGTTCTTACATGTGTTACAAGGTGTGAAGTTGAGTCAGACTCAATGTCCGACCACTCCAGAAGGTAGAGAGAAAATGAAAGTCATTCCCTATGCCTCAGCCATAGGTTATATCTTGTATGCAATGCTGTGTACGAGACCTGATGTGTGCCTTGCTATCAGTTTAGCAGGAAGGTACCAAAGTAATCCAGGAGTGGATCACTGGACAGCAGTCAAGATCATCCTAAAATACCTGAAAAGGACTAAGGAGATGTTTCTCGTTTTTGGAGGTGACAATGAGCTTGTCGTAAATGGTTACGTCGATGCAAGCTTTGACACTGATCTGGATGACTCTAAGTCGCAAACCGGATACGTATTTATATTGAATGGTGGAGCTGTCAGTTGGTGCAGTTCGAAACAGAGCGTCGTGGCAGGATCTACGTGTGAAGCGGAGTACATAGCTGCTTCGGAAGTAGCAAATGAAGGAGTCTGGGTGAAGGAGTTCATATCCAATCTAGGTGTAATACCTAGTGCATCGGGTCCAATGAAAATCTTTTGTGACAACACTGGAGGAATTACCTTGGTGAAGGAATCCAAATTTCACAAGAGAACCAAACACATCGAGAGACGCTTCAACTCCATCCGCGATCAAGTCAAGGAGGGAGACATAGAGGTTTGCAAGATCCATACGGATCTGAATGTTGCAGACCCGTTGACTAAGCCTCTTCCACGAGCAAAACATGATCAGCACCAAGACTCCATGGGTGTTAAAATCATTACTATGTAATCTAGATTATTGACTCTAGTGCAAGTGGGAGACTGAAGGAAATATGCCCTAGAGGCAATAATAAAGTTGTTATTTATATTTCAATATATCACGATAAATGTTTATTATTCATGCTAGAATTGTATTAACCGGAAACTTAGTACATGTGTGAATACATTGACAAAACAAAGTGTTCCTAGTATGCCTCTACTTGACTAGCTCGTTAATCAAAGATGGTTATGTTTCCTGACCATAGACATGTGTTGTCATTTGATGAACGGTATTGATACGTCCATTTTGCATCATGCTTTTATATCAATATTTATTGCATTATGGGCTGTTATTTCACATTATGTCACAATACATATGGCTATTTTCTCTTAATTTACAAGGTTTACATGAAGAGGGAGAATGCCGGCAGCTAGAATTCTGGGCTGGAAAAGGAGCAAATATTGAAGGCCTATTCTACGCAATTCCAAAAGTCCTAAAACTCCACGGAATACCTTAAAATAAATAAAGAAAAATCGTCACCAAAGATGAAGGCCAGGGGGCCCACACCCTGCTCACGAGGGTGGGGGGCGCGCCCCCTACCTCGTGGGCCCCCTGATGGCTCTCCGACACCCATCTTCTCCTATATGAAGTCTTTCGATGAGAAAAATATAGAAGGCAACCTTTCGGGACGAGACTCCGCTGCCACGAGGCGGAACCTTGGCGGAACCAATCTAGGGCTTCGGCAGAGCTGTTCTGCCGGGGACACTTCCCTCCGGGAGGGGGAAATCATCACCATCGTCATCACCAACGCTCCACTCATCGGGAGAGGGCAATCTCCATCAACATCTTCACTAGCACCATCTCATCTCCAAACCCTAGTTCATCTCTTGTATCCAGTTCTTGTCTCCAAGTCCGGGATTGGTGCTAGTAGGTTGCTAGTAGTGTTGATTACTCCTTGTAGTTGATGCTAGTTGGTTTATTTGGTGGAAGATCATATGTTCAGATCCTTTATGCACATTATTACCCCTATGATTATGAACATGAATATGCTTTGTGAGTAGTTATGTTTGTTACTGAGGACAAGGGAGAAGTCTTGCTATTAGTAGTCATGTGAATTTGGTATTCGTTCGATATTTTGATAAGATGCCTCTAGTGGTGTTATGTGAACGTCGACTACATAACACTTCACCATTATTTGGGCCTATAGGAAGGCATTGGGAAATAATAAATAGATGATGGGTTGCTAGAGTGACAGAAGCTTAAACCCTAGTTTATGCGTTGCTTCATAAGGGGCTGATTTGGATCCATATGTTTCATGCTATGGTTAGGTTTACCTTAATACTTTTGTTGTAGTTGCGGATGCTTGCAATGGAGGTTAATCATAAGTGGGATGCTTGTTCAAGTAAGAACAGCAACCAAGCACCAGTCCACCCACATATCAAATTATCAAAGTACCGAACGCGAATCATATGAGCGTGATGAAAACTAGCTTGACGATATTCCCATGTGTCCTTGGGAGCGCTTTTCCTATCATAAGAGTTTGTCCAGGCTTGTCCTTTGCTACAAAAAGGATTGGGCCACCTTGCTGCACTTTATTTACTTTTGTTACTTGTTGCTCGTTACCATTTATCTTATTACAAAACTATCTGTTACCACTTATTTCAGTACTTGCAGAGAATACCTTGCTGAAAACCGCTTATCATTTCCTTCTGCTCCTCGTTGGGTTCGACACTCTTACTTATCAAAAGGACTACGATAGATCCCCTATACTTGTGGGTCATCAAGACTCTTTTCTGGCGCCGTTGCCGGGGAGTGAAGCGCCTTTGGTAGGTGGAATTTGGTAAGGAAAAATTTATTTAGTGTGCTGAAATTTTCTGTCACTTGTTACTATGAAAAGTAATTGTCTGAGGGGCTTGTTCGGGGTATCTTCACCCCGCCCAGTAGAGCAAAGAGTTGCTCCTCAACCTACTCAACCTATTGAAAATGAAACTCCTTTTGAGATTCCTTCGGGTTTGATGGAAAAACTGCTAGCTAACACTTTTACAGGAGATGGAACAAAGCATCCTGATGAACATCTACGCTATGTGGATGATGCTTGTGGACTATTCAAGCTTGCAGGTATACCCGATTATATTGTTAAGAAGAAGGCATTCCCTTTATCTTTGAAGGGAGACACATTGACATGGTATAGGCTATGTGATGATATGAGATCATGGAACTATAAAAGATTGAAATTGGAATTTCATCAAAAGTATTACCCTATGCATCTTGTTCATCGTGATCGCAATTATATATATAATTTCTGGCCTCGTGAAGGAGAAAGCATCGAGCTTGGGGGAGGCTTAAATCAATGTTATATTCATGCCCCAATCAGGAGCTCGCAACAGAAGTGATTATGCAAAGTTTTTATGCTCGGCTTTCTGATAACAATCGCACCATGCTCGATACTTCTTATGCTGGCTCTTTTATGATGAAGACTATTGAATTTAGATGGAATTTATTGGATAGAATTAAATGCAACTCTGAAGATTGGGACCTCGACGAAGGTAAGGAGTCAGGTATGACACCTAAGTTTGATTGTGTTAAATCTTTTATGGATACAGATATTTTCCGTAAGTTTAGCACTAAATATGGACTTGACTCTGAGATAGTAGCTTCTTTCTATGAATCTTTTGCTACTTATGTTGATCTCCCCAAGGAGAAGTGGTTTAAATATCATCCTCCCATAGAAGTAAAAGTAGCTGCACCTATTAAAGTTGAAGAAAAGATTGTCACTTATAATGATCCTATTGTTCCCACTTCTTATGTTGAGAAACCACCTTTCCCTGTTAGAATGAAGGATCATGCTAAAGCTTCAACTGTTGTTCGTAAAAGCAATACTAGGACTTATACACCTCCTGAGCAAGTCAAATTAGAACCCAATATTTCTATTGTTAAAGATCTCTTGTATGATAATATTGATGGGCATGTTATTCAAGTCCAGGGTGAAACTGCCAGAATTGCTAAACCTTGTGATAGAGATAAACAAAGACCTGTAGTAGGCATGCCTGTTATTTCTGTTAAAATAGGAGATCATTGTTATCATGGCTTATGTGATATGGGTGCTAGTGCTAGTGTAATACCCATTGACTTATACAAAGAAATTATGCATGATATTGCAACGGCTGAGTTAGAAGAAATTGATGTCACAATTAAACTTGCCAATAGAGATACTATTTCACCAGTGGGAATTGTTAGAGATGTTGAAGTCTTGTGTGGAAAAACCAAATATCCCACTGATTTTCTTGTTCTTGGTTCTCCACAAGATAGTTTTTGTCCCATTATATTTGGTAGACCCTTCTTGAATACTGTTAATGCTAAGATAGACTGCAAAAAGAATGTTGTTACTATTGGCTTGGATGATATGGTTCATGAGTTTAATTTCTCTAAATTTAGTAAACAACATCGTGAGGAAGAATTGCCTAGTAAGGATGAAATTATTGGTCTTGCTTCTATTGCCGTACCTCCTAGTGATCCTTTAGAACACTATTTGCTAGACCATGAAAATGATATGTTCATGAATGAAAGAAGGGAAATAGATGAAGTTTTCTTTAAACAAGAACCTATTCTGCAACACAATTTGCCTATTGAAATCCTTGGGGATCCTCCTCCACCCAAGGGTGATCCCATGTTTGAGCTTAAACCGTTGCCTAATAATCTTAAATATGCTTATCTTGATGAAAAGAAAATATATCCTGTCATTATTAGCGCTAACCTTTTAGAGCATGAAGAAGAAAGATTATTGAAAACTCTGAAGAAGCACCGTGCTGCTATTGGATATACTTTGGATGATCTTAAGGGCATCAGTCCCACCCTATGTCAACATAAAATAAATTTGGAAGCTGATGCCAAACCAGTTTGTGATCCTCAACGACGTTTGAATCCTAAAATGAAAGAAGTGGTAAGAAAGGAAATACTCAAGCTTCTGGAGGCAGGTATAATTTATCCTGTTGCTGATAATCAGTGGGTAAGTCCTGTCCATTGTGTGCCTAAGAAGGGAGGTATTACTGTTGTCCCTAATGATAAAGATGAATTGATTCCGCAAAGAATTATCACAAGTTATAGGATGGTAATTGATTTCCGTAAATTAAATAAAGCTACTAAGAAAGATCATTACCCCTTACCTTTTATTGATCAAATGCTAGAAAGATTATGCAAACATACACATTATTGCTTTCTAGATGGTTATTCCGGGTTTTCTCAAATACCAGTGTCGGCTAAAGATCAATCAAAGACTACTTTTACATGCCCTTTTGGTACTTTTGCTTATAGACGTATGCCTTTCGGTTTATGTAATGCACGTGCTACCTTTCAAAGATGCATGATGGCTATATTCTCTGGCTTTTGCGAAATTTTTTGTGAGGTTTTCATGGACGACTTTTCCGTCAATGGTTCCTCTTTTGATGATTGCTTGAGCAATCTTGCTCGAGTTTTGCAGAGATGTGAAGAAACTAATCTTGTCTTGAATTGGGAAAAGTGCCACTTTATGGTTAATGAAGGTATTGTCTTGGGGCATAAAGTTTCTGAAAGAGGTATTATAGTTGATAAAGCCAAGGTTGATGCTATTGAAAAGATGCCATGTCGCAAGGACATCAAAGGTATAAGAAGTTTCCTTGGTCACGCCGGATTTTATAGGAGGTTCATTAAGGACTTCTCAAAAATCTCTCGGCCTCTGACTAATTTATTACAAAAAGATGTACCATTTGTCTTTGATGATGATTGTGTAGAAGCATTTGAAATACTTAAGAAAGCATTAGTCTCTCCACCTGTTGTTCAGCCACCTGATTGGAATTTACCCTTTGAAATTATGTGTGATGCTAGTGATTATGTTGTAGGTGTTGTTCTAGGGAAAAGAGTCGATAAGAAATTAAATGGTATCCATTATGCTAGTAAAACTCTAGACAATGCTTAAAGAAATTATGCTACTACCGAAAAGGAACTTTTAGCAGTTGTATTTGCTTGTGATAAATTCGGACCCTATATTGTTGATTCTAAAGTAACTATTCACACAGATCATGCTGCTATTAAATATCTTATGGAAAAGAAAGATGCAAAACCTAGACTTATTAGATGGGTTCTCCTGCTGTAAGAATTTGATTTACATATTGTTGATAGAAAAGAAGCTGAGAACCCCGTTGCAGACAACTTATCTAGGTTAGAGAATGTTCTTGATGACCCACTACCTATTGATGATAGCTTTCCTGATGAACAATTAAATGTCATAAGCACTTCTCGTGGCACTCCATGGTATGTTGATTATGCTAATTATATTGTTGCTAGTTTATACCACCTAGCTTCACATACCAACAAAAGAAAAAGGTTTTCTATGACTTGCAACATTACTTTTAGGATGACCCACATCTTTATAAAGAAGGAGTAGATGGTGTTATTAGACGTTGTGTACCTGAGCATGAACAGGAACAGATCCTACACAAGTGTCACTCCAAAGCTTATGGAGGACACCACGCTGGAGATAGAACTGCACATAAGGTATTGCAATTCGGTTTTTATTGGCCTACTCTCTTCAAGGATGCCCGTAAGTTTGTGTTGTCTTGCGATGAATGTCAAAGAATTGGTATTGTTAGTAGACGTCAAGAAATGCCTATGAATTATTCACTTGTTATTGAACCATTTGATGTTTGGGCCTTTGATTATATGGGACCTTTTCCTGCCTCTAATGGATATACTCATATTTTAGTTGCTGTTGATTACGTTACTAAGTGGGTAGAAGCTATGCCAACTAGTAGTGCTGATCATAACACTTGTATTAAAATGCTTAAGGAAGTTATTTTTCCGAGGTTTGGAGTCCCTAGATATTAATGACTGATGGTGGTTCACACTTTATTCATGGTGCTTTCCGTAAGATGCTTGCTAAATATGACGTTAATCATAGGATTGCATCTCCATATCACCCGCAGTCTAGTGGTCAGGTAGAATTGAGAAATAGAGAGCTCAAATTAATTTTGCAAAAGACTGTCAATAGGTCTAGAAAGAATTGGTCCAAGAAACTTGATGATGCAATATGGGCCTATAGAACCGCATACAAAAATCCTATGGGTATGTCTCCGTATAAAATGGTTTATGGAAAAGCTTGTCACTTACCTCTCAAACTAGAACATAAGGCATACTGGGCTATTAAAGAGCTCAACTATGATTTCAAACTTGCCCGGCGAGAAAAGGTTATTTGATATTAGCTCACTTGATGAATGGAGAACCCAAGCTTATGAAAATGCCAAGTTGTTTAAAGACAAGGTTAAAAGATGGCATGACAAAAGGATACAAAAGCGTGAGTTTAATGTAGGTGATTATGTATTGCTATACAACTCTTGTTTGAGATTTTTTGCAGGAAAACTTCTCTCTAAATCGGAAGGTCCCTACGTTATCGAGGAGGTCTATCGTTCTGGTGCCATAAAAATCAACAACTTCGCAGGCACAAATCCGAAGGTGGTAAATGGTCAAAGGATCAAACACTATATCTCAGGTAATCCTATAAATGTTGAAACCAATATTATTGAAACCGTAACCCCGGAGGAATACATAAGGGACACTTTCTAGAACGTTCCAGACTCCAAAAAGGAATAGGTATGAGGTACGGTAAGTAAACCGACTCCAAAACAATTTTTAAGGCAATATTTCTCCGTTTTGGAATATTTAGAAAAATAGAAAAATAAGTAGCAGTCCGGGGAGGACACGAGGCCTCCACGAGGGTGGAGGGCGCACCCTACCCCCTGGGCGCGCCGCCTACCTCGTGAGCACCTCGTGTGCCCTCCAGACTCCGTTTCCTTGCACGATACGTATTTTGGTCGGTAAAACTTCATTATATATAATCCCGAAGGTTTTGACTCCCGTATCACGCAAATATCCTCTGTTTTTGTTTCGAGCTGTTGCTGCTGCAGATTGGAGCAAGATGTCTTCTCAAGAGTCAGTCGGGGAGAGTCGGGTATCTAACCCGACACTGGAACCAAGGGCAAACAGCGACGCTGAGCACTTTGGGCCGGCAACGGAGGAAGAGATGGAGGCTGACCTGATGAGAGTTGATGCCATGGAAGATCAAGAAGTCACCTCTCGCCTCCGAGCTGGGTTTACGATGGGGGAACTACAGAGCTCAGCTATTCCAAACTCGGTGATCCCTTCCAATGTTAAATTTCTTTCCTATGAAAATATGAGGAGGAGTGTCTCTTGTTCTCCCGTAGCTATCCAACACCCTTGGGTACAAGGAGCTTTAGCCGTTACAGGAAAGCTTCGCAAGGAAATAATGGACCTCAAGCAGCAAGTCAATAAGCTCGAGGAGAAGAACCGTATTCTAAGGGGAATCATCGCCAAGAATATTACGCCAACAACAAAGAAGGAGAAATAATCACATGGGTATGGGCACTCCCCTTGGAAACTGCCAAGCTTGGGGGAGGTGCCCTGGTATTGTATCACCATCACAACACCTATCTTTACCATTTTTCTTAGTTTGATCATATTAGTAGTATCTTGATTTAGTAGAATAAAGTCATGGCATGATCTAGTTTTGAGTTTTGCTTTATGATCCGTCTTTGTAATCGAGTCCGTGAGCTATATAATAAAGATTAGTGTTGAGTCAAGGGCTTGAGTATTTTGCCATGATCCTGGGTTATTAGAAGAAGAAAAATAAAAAGAATCAAAGAGTTCATATTGATCTTATTGAAAGTAATGGCTCCACATAGAAAGAGTATGATGATTAAAAGTTGTTGGGAGTTGGCAAATATAGCTTTGGTCATCGTTGCAATTTATAGGAAGTAATAAGGAAAGAGAGGTTTCACATATAGATATATTATCATTGACATCTTTTATGATTGGGAGCACTCATTAAAATATGACATGCTAAAGAGTTGATGTTGGACAAGGAAGACAACATAATGAGTTATGTTTTCTTACATCCGAGATAAAGTATGGTGTCATGGATCCTCTACCGTGTTGAGCTTGCCTTTCCCCCTCATGCTAGCCAAATTCTTAGCACCAAGTAGAAATACTACTTGTGCTTCCAATTACCCTTAAACCAGTTTTGCCATGAGAGTCCACCATACCTACCTATGGATTGAGTAAGATCCTTCAAGTAAGTTGTCATCGGTGCAAGCAATAAAAATTGCTCTCTAAATATGCATGACTTATTAGTGCAGAGAAATAAGCTTTGTACGAACTTGTTGTGGACGCAACAAAAGCGATGGACTGCATAATAAAGGTTCACATACAAGGGGCAATATAAAGTGACATTCTTTTGCATTAAGATTTTGTGCATCAACCCTAAACGCGCATGACAACCTCTGCTTCCCTCTGCGAAGAGACTATATTTTATTATTACCCTCTACCTTATGCAAGAGTCACGGTGATCTTCACCTTTCCCTTTTGATTTTATCCTTTGGCAAGCTCAGCATGTTGGAAAGAACCTGGTATATATATCTAATTGGATGTGGGGGAGCATGAATTATTATTGTTGACATTACCCTTGAGGTAAAAAGTTGTGGGGCAAAACTATAAGCCCCTAACTTTCTCTGTGTCCGATTAAAACTCTGTAACCAAAAGTATTGCGTGAGTGTTACCAATTATAAAGGACTAAGTGATAGTTGAGTATGTGGACTTGCTTTTAAGCTCTGACATGGACTCTTTCCGATGTTATGATAAATTGCAATTGCTTCAATGACTGAGGTTATAATTTGTTGGTGCTCAATAAGGTTTCTGATTCATACTTTGGCTTTGTGAAAAGATCATCACTTGAACATGAGTAATCATATGACAAAATCTATTTATCTTGCTGTTATGGAAATAATCATGATGCCTTCATGCCCGTATTTTATTTTTATCGACGCCTCTACCTGTAAACATGAGGACATATTTATTGTTATCGGCTTTTCGCTTGAGGACAAGCGAGGTCTAAGCTTGGGGGAGTTGATACGTCCATTTTGCATCATACTTTTATATCAATATTTATTGCATTATGGGCTGTTATTTCACGTTATGTCACAATACTTATGGCTATTTTCTCTTAATTTACAAGGTTTACATGAAGAGGGAGAATGCCGACAGCTAGAATTCTGGGCTGGAAAAGGAGCAAATATTGAAGGCCTATTCTGTGCAACTCCAAAAGTCCTAAAACTCCACGGAATACCTTAAAATAAATAAAGAAAAATCATCGCCAAAGATGAAGGCCAGGGGGCCCACACGCTGCTCACGAGGGTGGGGGCGCGCCCTCCCCCTGGGCACGCCCCCCTACCTCGTGGGCCCCCTGGTGGCTCTCCGACGCCCATCTTCTCCTATATGAAGTCTTTCGATGAGAAAAAAATAGAAGGCAACCTTTCGGGATGACACTCCGCCGCCACGAGGCAGAACCTTGGCGGAACCAATCTTGGGCTCCGGCAGAGCTGTTCTGCCGGGGACACTTCCCTCCAAGAGGGGGAAACCATCACCATCATCATCACCAACGCTCCTCTCATAGGGAGAGGGCAATCTCTATCAACTTATTCACCAACACCATCTCATCTCCAAACCCTAGTTCATCTCTTGTATCCAATTCTTGTCTCCAGGTCCGGGATTGGTGCTAGTAGGTTGCCAGTAGTGTTGATTACTCCTTGTAGTTGATGCTAGTTGGTTTATTTGGTGGAAGATCATATGTTCAGATCCTTTATGCACATTATTGCCCCTCTGATTATGAACATGAATATGCTTTGTGAGTAGTTACGTTTGTTCCTGAGGACAAGGGAGAAGTCTTGCTATTAGTAGTCATGTGAATTTGGTATTCGTTCGATATTTTGATAAGATGTATGTTGTCTAACCTCTAGTGGTGTTATGTGAACGTGGACTACATAACACTTCACCATTATTTGGGCCTAGAGGAAGGCACTGGGAAGTAATAAATAGATGATGGATTGCTATAGTGACAGAAGCTTAAACCCTAGTTTATGCGTTGCTTCATAAGGGGCTGATTTGGATCCATATGTTTCATGCTATGGTTAGGTTTACCTTAATACTTTTGTTGTAGTTGCGGATGCTTCCAATAGAGGTTAATCATAAGTGGGATGCTTGTTCAAGTAAGAATAGCACCCAAGCACCGGTCCACCCACATATCAAATTATCAAAGTACCGAACGCGAATCATATGAGCGTGATGAAAACTAGCTTGACGATATTCCCATGTGTCCTCGGGAGCACTTTTCCTATCATAAGAGTTTGTCCAGGCTTGTCCTTTTCTACAAAAAGGATTGGGACACCTTGTTGTACTTTATTTACTTTTGTTACTTGTTGCTCATTACCATTTATCTAATCACAAAACTATCTGTTACCACTTATTTCAGTACTTGCAGAGAATACTTTGCTGAAAACCGCTTATCATTTCCTTCTGCTCCTCGTTGGGTTTGACACTCTTACTTATCGAAAGGACTATGATAGATCCCCTATACTTGTGGGTCATCAGGTATCACATCGTTAGAGAATGATGTGATGGACAAGACCTATCCATTAGCTTAGCATAATGATCGTTAAGTTTTATTTCTATTGCTTTCTTCATGACTTATACCTGTTCCTCTGACTATGAGATTATGAAACTCCCGAATACCGGAGGAAGAACTTGTGTTCTATCAAACATCACAACGTAACTGGGTGATTATAAAGATGCTCTACAGGTGTCTCCGAAGGTATTTGTTGGGTTGGCATAGGTCGAGATTAGGATTTGTCACTCCGTGTATCGGAGAGGTATCTCTGGGCCCTCTCGGTAATGCACATCACTATAAGCCTTGCAAGCAATGTGACTAATGATTTAGTTACGACATGATGAATTACGGAACGAGTAAAGAGACTTGCCGGTAACATGATTGAACTAGGTATGAAGATACCGACGATCGAATCTCGGGCAAGTAACATATCAATGACAAAGGGAACAATGTATGTTGTTATGCGTTTGACCGATAAAGATCTTCGTAGAATATGTAGGAACCAATATGCGCATCGAGGTTCCACTATTGGTTATTGATCGGAGATGTGTCTCGATCATGTCTACATAGTTCTCGAACCCACAGGGTCCGCACGCTTAACGTTCAATGACGATTTGTATTATGAGTTATGTGTTTTGGTGACCGAAGTTTGTTCGGAGTCCCGGATGAGATCACGGACATGACGAGGAGTCTCGAAATGGTTGAGAGGTAAATATTCATATGTTGGAAGGTAGTATTCAGACATTGGAATGGTTTCGAGTGTTTTGGGTATTTTACCGGAGTATCGAGGGGTTATTGGAACCCCCCGGGGAAGTATTGGGCCTACATGGGCCTTAGTGGAGAGAGAGGAGGGCCGCAAGGGGTGGCCGCCCCCCCATGCTAGTCCAAATTGGACTAGGGGAGGGTGAGGGAGTCCTGGATTAGGGGGTGCTCGGACAGCCAGACTGTATACTTTGGCCGGACTGTTGGACTATGAAGATACAAGATTAAGACTTCGTCCCATGTCCGGGTGGGGCTCTCCTTTGTGTGGAAGGCAAGCTTGGCAATTCGGATATGTAGATCTCCTTCTCTATAACCGACTCTGTGTAACCCTAGCCCCCTCCGGTGTCTATATAAACCGGAGGGTTTAGTTCGTAGGACGAGAACAATCATAATCATAGGCTAGCTTCTAGGGTTTAGCCTCTACGATCTCGTGGTAGTTCAACTCTTGTAATACTCATATCATCAAGATCAATCAAGCAGGAAGTAGGGTATTACCTCCATCGAGAATGCCCGAACCTGGGTAAACATTGTGTCCCCCGCCTCCTGTTACCATTAGCCTTAGACGCACAGTTCGAGACCCCCTACCCGAGATCCGCCGGCTTTGACACCGACAATGGTGCTTTCATTGAGAGTTCCACTGTGTTGTCATGATAAGGCTTGATGGCTCCTTCAATCCTCTGCAACGATGCAATCTAGGGTGAGGTATTCCTCCTTGGTTAGGTCTTCGTGTTCGGCGGCTTCGTATTGCGGGCCAACTTGCTTGGCCATCTGGAGCAGATTGATAGCTACGCCCCTGGTGGACACCCCCAACGAAAGCGATAGCGATGAGGCAACGGAGGATAACCCCCTTGAGAAGCAATCTAAGCACCGGCGTCATCGGCGTCGCTATAAGCCTCGCCATCGCAAAAATAGCGATACCGGCACAAGAGATAATAACGAGGACGAAAACAATCCTGCCCAGCCAGGCTTTGAGCAGGCCGAAAGGGAGGATGGGCAAGCTAGCCCCAAGGAACAGGCAATGGATGGAGAATCAAAGGATGCCAATTACATGCCCCTCTCCGAAGACGAGTTGAGCCTCGGTGACGAGGAATTCGTCGTGCCTGAGGATCCCGTCGAGAAGGAGTGCTTCAAGCGCCGGCTTATAGCCACTGCAAAAAGCCTGAAGAAAAAGCAGCAGCAGCTTCAAGCTGATCAAGATCTGCTAACTGATAGATGGACTGAGGTCCTGGTAGCCGAGGAATACGGACTCGAATGCCCAACCAAAAGTGACCCAAAGTGCAGGTTGCTACCTCAACTCGAGGAGGAGGCATTAAAGCCTACACTACCAGCTCATGATGCGGCTGACCCACCACCTCTTGGCCGAGACAAAGCGCGTATCAGCCCGAAATCCAGCCTGCACCCCGCCGCCAAACAAGTAAAAACACGAAGGCCCGAGACTCCACACATGACGTGCGAGACAAATTGAAAAACAAAGCAGGACAGTCAAGATCGACCTACGGATAACGGGGGCGCCCCCCAACACGTGACGTTGGCCGTCACGCTGGATATAATAAAAACAAATCCGGCCGAGCCGAATACAACAAACCAGACTCATTTGAACTACATCGTGATGTAGCCTGGCATATAGGCGCCGCACACCCCCTATGTGTGACGCCCCCGATTCAATCGTACACTAATCATGCACGCAAACGTGTACGATCAAGATCAGGGACTCACGGGAAGATATCACAACACAACTCTAAAACATAAATAAGTCATACAAGCATCATAATACAAGCCAGGGGCCTCGAGGGCTCGAATACAAGTGCTCGATCATAGACGAGTCAGCGGAAGCAACAATAACTGAGTACAGACATAAGTTAAACAAGTTGCCATAAGATGGCTAACACAAACTGGGATACAGATCGAAAGAGGCGCATGCCTCCTGCCTGGGATCCTCCTAACTACTCCTGGACGTCGTCAGCGGGCTGCACGTAGTAGTAGGCACCTCCGGTGTAGTAGGGTCGTCGTCGACGGTGGCGTCTGGCTCCAGGGCTCCAGCATCTGGTTGCGACAACCAGGTAGAAGGGAAAGGGGAAAAGAGGGAGAAAAGCAACCGTGAGTACTCATCCAAAGTACTCGCAAGCAAGGAGCTACACTACATATGCATGGGTATATGTGTAAAGGGCCATATCGGTGGACTGAACTGCAGAATGCCAGAATAAGAGGGGGATAGCTAATCCTGTCGAAGACTACGCTTCTGGCAGCCTCCGTCTTGCAGCATGTAGAAGAGAGTAGATTGAAGTCCTCCAAGTAGCATCTCCAAGTAGCATCTCCAAGTAGCATCTCCAGTAGCATCGCATAGCATAATCCTACCCGGCGATCCTCTCCTCGTCGCCCTGTGGAAAAGCGATCACCGGGTTGTCTGTGGAACTTGGAAGGGTGTGTTTTATTAAGTATCCGGTTCTAGTTGTCATAAGGTCAAGGTACAACTCCAAGTCGTCCTGTTACCGAAGATCACGGCTATTCGAATCGATAAACTTCCCTGCAGGGGTGCACCACATAACCCAATGCGCTCGATCCCATTTGGCCGGACACACTTTCCTGGGTCATGCCCGGCCTCGGAAGATCAACACGTCGCAGCCCCACCTAGGCACAACAGAGAGGTCAGCACGCCGGTCTAAACCTAAGCGCACAGGGGTCTGGGCCCATCGCCCTTAGCACACCTGCATGTTGCGTACGCGGCCGGTGAGCAGACCTAGCAACCTCCATTACAAAGGAAGTTGCGTTAACGCAGTCCAACCCGGCGCGCGCCACTCAGTCGCTGACGTCAAGAAGGCTTCGGCTGATACCACGACGCCGGGATACCCATAACTACTCCCGCGTAGATGGTTAGTGCATATAGGCTCGTAGCCGACTCAGATCAAATACCAAGATCTCCTTAAGCGTGTTAAGTATCCGCGAACGCCGAACAGGGCCAGGCCCACCTGTCTCCTAGGTGGTCTCAACCTGCCCTGCCGCTCCGCCACAATAACAGTCGGGGGGCCGTCGGGAACCCAGGCCCACCTCTACCAGGATGGAGCCACCTGCCCTTTCAGCCCCCATCTCCGAACAGTATCACAGGTAATGTAACAGTGTAAAGTATATAGTATATGCCTGTGATCACCTCCCGAAGTGATCACAGCCCAGTAGTATAGCATGGCAGACGGACAAGAATGTAGGGCCACTGATGGAACACTAGCATCCTATACTAAGCAGTAGGATAGCAGGTAATGGTAACAACAGTAGTAGCAAGGACAGGCCATGCAGCAGTATAGGATTAACTGAGAACAGTAACATGCTACACTACTCTAATGCAAGCAGTATAGAGAAGAGTAGGCGATATCTGGTGATCAAAGGGGGGGCTTGCCTGGTTGCTCAGATAAGGAGGGGTCGTCGGTGACGTAGTCGTACTCGGTGGCATCAGCGTCGGTCTCGTAGTCTACCGGAGAGAAGAGGGGGAAGAAACAATAATTACAATGCAAACATAAGCATGGCGGTGCATGACAAGACAAGTAACGATGCTAGGGGTGCCCTAGCGTGGTATGAGGTGGTACCGGTTAAGGGGGGAAACATCCGGGAAAATATCCCCGGTGTTTTCGTGTTTTCGGGCAGAGGAGCCGGAGGGGGGAAAGTTGCGGGTTCGATAGGTTAGGGGGTGTGGGCGGACGAACGGGCTGCGTATCCGGGTTCGTCACGTCGTTCTGAGCAACTTTCATGTTGAAAATATTTTAATCCGAGTTACGAATTAAAAGATATGATTTTTTTAAAGATTTTATTAATTTCTGGAATTTAATCAATTAATTATTAAATTCGAAAAATGGAATTATGACGTCAGCATAATGCCATGCTGACGTCAGCAGTCAACAAGGTTGACTAGGTCAACCCTGACATGTGGGTCCCGTTCGTCATACATTGTTAACTAATTATCTTAGTTAAGTTTAATTAACAGTAGTTAATTAGGTTAATTAGTCATTAGGTTTAATTAATAAGGATTAATTAAATTAATTATTTAATTAATTAATTAATTAATTAATTAATTAATTTTATTCATTATTATTTTTATTAATTATATTTATGTAAATTCCTTTTCCCTTTTTTATTTTAAAAACGTCCTGGGGGTGGGGCCCCCATGTCATAGGCAGGGGCCGGTCCAGTCAGCCTGGCTGACCGAGTCAACAGACCGGTCGGGCCCCTAGGGCCCATGGTTCAGTGACCCAGGGGTGGCCCCGGGTCGGCCACGTCGGCGGCCGGCGTTGGGGAACTTCGGTGGCCGTTCCGCGGCGGAGGGGGCGCCGGACCTCGCCGGAATTCGTCGTCCGACGGCCAAAATGGGTGTGGCTACTCCCGTTCAAAAGTTGGCGACGTCGCGCGTCACGTGGAGCTACGGGTTGGCCCCGGGGATGACCGGAACCACGCCGGCGACGAGATCCGCGAAGGGGGGGGGGCGCTCGGGTGCTGCGGCGTGCTCGCCGGGGCCGCGGTTCGGGCGAGGAGAAGAGAGCGGAGAGGGCCGGGGAGCATGTTCCCGTGCTCGGGCGAGGAAGAGAGAGGGAGGCCGGGGCGGAACGGCCCGGCGCGGCGGCGGGGGAAGGGCCTCGTCCGAGCGGAGGAGGCGCGAGGGGAGGGGTGTACGCGGGGCGGCCGGAACCGGCGACGGGGAGCGGTGGTGGCGCTCGGGAGGGAGACGAGGGGAGAGAGGGGATCGATGGGGGGGGGAAGAGCTCACGGGGGGATGCGTAGGGTCTCTGTAGTGCGCTCGGGGGCGGTCGGGGGCGACCGGCGAGGAGGAGGGCGGGGAGGCGCTCGGCGGCGATGCGGATCCGGCGAGGTGGGGTGGGAGTCGGGGACGGCCCCGAGGCGACGAGGGGGGGGTCGGGCGCCCTGCGCGGCCGGTCGGGGAGGAGAGGAGGAGGTGAGGACGGGGCGGTGGGGCGCCGGCGTCGGAGGGGCGACGGGATCGGGCGGACCCCGATCCAGATCGGCGGGGAGGGAGGAGAAGGGGATCGGGGGGGGGAATGGGGTGGTCGGCTAGGGTTTGCCGACCGGGGGAGGGGGGATATGGGAGTGAGGGGGGTGGGCCGGGCCAGGGGGCTGGCCGGCTGGGCCAGGTGGGCTTGGCCCAGTTGGGCCAGGGGGGGGGGTTCCCCTTTTCTCCTTTTGTTTTATTTTTCTTTTCTTATTTTTCCTTTTCTGTTTTAAATTTTTGACCCACATTATTTTTACTTAGTAAAATATGACAACAACTCCTAAAATAACGTTTCAAAATAACCCTCAGCCACAAAAGGTTTTAACCCAAAATAAATTAGTTTTGTGTTTTATAAAATACCAAAGGCATTTAAAAAATGTTTTTGCTACCGTTTAAATCATTTTAGTGCATTTATACATTATATAAAAATGTGGATTATTCATCATAGTCATCTGTGCAATAACTGACACAACCCGGACATTTTGGTTTTTAATATTTGAAAACTTTTGATGTTTGCCTAATTTTGAATTTGAATTAGAATCGGTTTCGAACTAACGCAAGATTAGCATCAGTAATCAAGGTGACGTGGCATCATTAGTAGATGGTTGCTGTAGCTTAATTATCCGGGCGTCACAATTCTCCTCCACTACAAGAAATCTCGTCCCGAGATTTAAGAGGGGAGTAAGGGGGAAGGTTTGGTAACGAATATAGCGGGTCTTCTCATCCTGGCTTGCTCTTCTCGAAGAGGTCAATCCAATATATTGATGCCTTCATACTTCTGCTTCAGGTCAAAATGATGAAGTCGTCATCCTTTCTTCGGGATCTTCATCGTACTTACGAAAAGGATATGGGGGAAGACTCGGGAAGGGCGGGCCTTACTAGGTTGACTATCTGGTACATAACTCAGGGAATGGGGTAGGAAGTAACTCTCGAATTGAACTTAAGAAAATATCGAGAGTAAAGTAAGAAGGTACCATGAGAAGTTTCAAACGGATAGGCCATTGTTCGATGTCTGAAACAACATGCGAAAGGGGTCCAGAGCAATGAGATTGAGTATTGCGTCTGCTACCAAAATAGATCACTTGGGACGGTGGCCCGTGAATTACATACGAGGCCGCACGCGAGGAACAACCTTGGGAAGAGGGGGTGCAGGAGAGTCAGGTTTCGATCCTGTGGAACTGTGGGTTATGGGCCCACCATGTGGTTGAAAGTAGGAAGGGGGCCGACATTTTGCACGGTCATGATAGTAAGGCGTGTCAAAGGGTAGCCTGTCAGATATGTCGGCAACAACATCGATACCAAGGGCGAGGGACGAAGAGAACCATTTCCTGCTCGTTGAACGAGGCGGACCAATAGGCAAAGTTCTCGTCCATCGGTGGCTACCGGAATGTCATCAAAATAGTAACAGGGTTACACCAGACAGGAAGGTACACCGAGGTGTTTACCTAAGCAGGGGATTACCACTGCTCGGTTAAGTAGTTTACAAGAAAGTTTGAACAAAACAACGGGAAGGAAGATGTGCTTAAAACACGTATATCAGGGGTATATCCTTCCCCAGGACAAGCAGAGCAAGATATCCATGACAGGATATTATGTAGAAAACTCTTTAGGTAGGGGAGAGAATTTTCGTGACATTGCCCATACAACGGTGTTTGGGTAATTGAGCAAGAAACATTTAGCATTGGGCTTCAAATGGTCTTGTTGAAAATCGGAGTACCATAGACATGCTTCGAGATAGCATTGACATGGTCATCAGGTGAAGATCAGACTTTGGAAACACGAAGGATTCATCAGGAATAACTTGTAGAATAAGTCTTACAGTTTCCTCATGGAAGAATGGATAACCTTGTTGGAAAGGAATCTATAACAACATGGCCTCCGGCCAGGTGTGCTAGGCACGACAGCACCTTACCGGGTCACATAAATACCATTCTTATAACTCTTGGAAATATGTTCCAACCATCATATCTGACCGAGATTCAGATCCGATTGGTGTCAGGATACCTCAGACTTAGGATATCTGGGAAGAAAAGGTGTAACGCAAGTTGACGAGATGACATTGTAAGATTCTCGGGGAAATGAACTATGTAGTGATTTCCGTTATCAGGAGTCCATCATTAA
The DNA here is from genome assembly GCF_018294505.1 of Triticum aestivum. Classification (NCBI taxonomy): domain Eukaryota; kingdom Viridiplantae; phylum Streptophyta; class Magnoliopsida; order Poales; family Poaceae; genus Triticum; species Triticum aestivum. Next base: position 635,747,687 of record NC_057813.1, read on the forward strand.
CCCAAGGAGAGGACAAGGAGGTGTCTGGTGAACTCAACGGCAATTCACCGAGATTCCCAAAAGATGGATGTCCACAATTAAGTGAACAAGGAGATAACATTGGTCAGATCAAATGATATAAGGAAATATGCTCGAGGAAAACATACATAATTAAACATTGGTTGAAAGGTGCGCCCGAAATATGGGTTGGGTTGCACGTCCAATGTCAGAATGGTGATTCAATAGTCAATAGCCTAAGAAGGAACTTCCGACCATTAACTTCAAAAAAAATTAGGGTTGCTAGAAGGAAAGAATCCAAACAACACCGTTCACTTGTTGGAATTAACACGGGGACCAAGAAAGAATGGTGATGGTGAGAAGTATTTCTATGTCAAGAATTCTCAAGAGGTGGAACAAATCTCAGAACATTCTTGACATAAAGGATGGTAATACTCCAAGGTAAAGAAGAACAACTGCTGGATAGCAAGGAACTCAAGGTATAACACCAAACATGAACAAGCTTGTGTTGGTGGGAGGGCAATAAAGTGGTCGACGATAATACAATTCATCGAGGGCAAGGATGGTATTTCTCATCATGAATTCAATTGATATCCTGGATGAGCTCAGAATGTTGATGATCACGACACCTTTGTCGCGAGAGTTCATGAAGATGTAATCGATCGGTGACGACATCAAGTCAAGTAATGATGAAGTGAAAGGTTATTGGAACCAAAGGTACGACACAAACTCGAAACCAAGCTTGTTGTTCAAGGCGAATTGATATGACGATTAGGATCGACGTAAGGTTAGTTCATCGTCGAAAATTGGTGCTCCGAGAATAAGGACCAGGTAGCATAGTTAGAATCGTCACGACAATGATATAGCCAAACAGGCTAGGAATGGCGTGATCGGGTACAAACTCGTACTTATAGAAGCTTACTGAAGAGTTGTTGAACCGTAGAGCGGACTCAGTTCAGTTATCGGTGTCTTTGAGTGTTCAATAACTCAGAGCCCGCGAAAAATTGGAATCAGTGGGAAGGTAGCACTTGATGAAGAACTCATAAAAAGTTATGCAGTTCCATGATAATCTCGCGATACCAGGGGGTAATACTCGACACAAGATCAAAGTAAAGGTTGGTCTGGTGTATTGATCCATAGAAGACAATTGTTTTAACTTGTCCGAGAAATGAGATCAAAGAAGAACAATCATGGTCGGAACCACGATTGCAAAAGGCCAGATCCTAGATATAAGATGAACTTATACCAAAGGAATAATTCATTTAAGAGCAGCTTTAATGATAAGATCTACATCGTGTCCATGGGCATGAACACAAGTTCAAGGTCGACTCCCACTTCTCCAATGCATAACCTTTCATTCACTTCTCACGTTCGATGAAGTTGCAGTGTTGAAATTTTATCTGGTGAAGCACCAGAAGAGTATGACTCGTGAAAACTTTCGGGTTCACACGGTTTAGAGAAGGCATATGTTAAACCCATAGGGGCTTCTTAGAAACATATACCACAAGTTTCAAGAGTAATTAACACAAGCCCGAAAGTAGAGCATGGTTGGCCAAGCAGAGGATACAACTTAACAAAGGCATTATGTATCGGGGGAAGAACTCATAAAGTGATCAAATGTGAAGGACATTGTCGGATAACAATCCAACAAAGGACTTGATGGTCCACAAAGGATCTGATACGAGTATCGGTACTCAACTAGAGGAAGAAGAATGCAAGGAGATCAGATTATAGAAACAACTGACTAACTCAATTGTCAAATGCAAAGGAATTATGATTTCCAAATCAAGGGATCAGAAGCAATGCTCTGATTAGGGATGGATAAGTTGAATAGCCTTAGGGTACAATCAACGACAATTGGATTGGTCGAGAACCAATTCCAGTTAAAAGAATGGAAGCTCAGCCGGAAAGGTAATTTATAAGGATCAATGATGATTGCGTGTATTCGCAGCATATTGAGTCAACAGACTCAAAATGATAATGACAAGGAATGTCAATAAGATTTCTATACTTATGGGATTAATCATAATGAAAGCAAACAAGAAATTCCAGAGCAATAGGTTGCTGAGGATTTTCGGAATATCGGGTGGTATTTCGAAGACTTTTGTGTAACACATGAACAACTGGGGGATGAGCGGATACTCGATAAGTGCGAGAATTAACCGTAGGGGTATTCAAGTGACAAAGAACATCAAGGCAGTAAGCTCAAGGGATTATTGAAACAACGACGAGTTTTTCAGGGTATCTTGTAATAACAAGACCACTGGGGATGAATGTAAGAATAACAAATGCAAGTAGTTATCCATAAGGGTTTGCGGTGGAAGGTGAATTGCAAACGCGATGAACACAAGTTCTCGGGTTAACAGTGGAGAGTATCTTCAGGGTCTTCTGGTGCAGCAGACGATCATTAGTAATAAGGGGCTCTCCGGGTGAAAGTGATAACGAGATCCTAATGTTAGATTTAGTAAACTTCATTTAACCCGAATAGAGGAGAGATCAGAGTCCCAGAGTAAAGGTCGAGGAGTAAAAGATCCTAGTACCACCCAATGGCGACGTGGGCCCATGGGCCGCACAGCCATGTTAGTAAAAGTTTTGTAAAGTCTAGACTCGACTTCGGCCAAGGAGTTGGAAGGGGGATTCCTACAGGCAGTCGGCTCTGATACCAACTTGTGACGCCCCCGATTCAATCGTACACTAATCATGCACGCAAACGTGTACGATCAAGATCAGGGACTCACGGGAAGATATCACAACACAACTCTAAAACATAAATAAGTCATACAAGCATCATAATACATGCCAGGGGCCTCGAGGGCTCGAATACAAGTGCTCGATCATAGACGAGTCAGCGGAAGCAACAATAACTGAGTACAGACATAAGTTAAACAAGTTGCCATAAGATGGCTAACACAAACTGGGATACAGATCGAAAGAGGCGCAGGCCTCCTGCCTGGGATCCTCCTAACTACTCCTGGACGTCGTCAGCGGGCTGCACGTAGTAGTAGGCACCTCCGGTGTAGTAGGGGTCGTCGTCGTCGGTGGCGTCTGGCTCCAGGGCTCCAGCATCTGGTTGCGACAACCAGGTAGAAGGGAAAGGGGAAAAGAGGGAGAAAAGCAACCGTGAGTACTCATCCAAAGTACTCGCAAGCAAGGAGCTACACTACATATGCATGGGTATATGTGTAAAGGGCCATATCGGTGGACTGAACTGCAGAATGCCAGAATAAGAGGGGGATAGCTAATCCTGTCGAAGACTACGCTTCTGGCAGCCTCCGTCTTGCAGCATGTAGAAGAGAGTAGATTGAAGTCCCCCAAGTAGCATCTCCAAGTAGCATCTCCAAGTAGCATCTCCAGTAGCATCGCAGTAGCATAATCCTACCCGGCGATCCTCCCCTCGTCGCCCTGTGGAAAAGCGATCACCGGGTTGTCTGTGGAACTTGGAAGGGTGTGTTTTATTAAGTATCCGGTTCTAGTTGTCATAAGGTCAAGGTACAACTCCAAGTCGTCCTGTTACCGAAGATCACGGCTATTCGAATAGATTAACTTCCCTGCAGGGGTGCACCACATAACCCAACACGCTCGATCCCATTTGGCCGGACACACTTTCCTGGGTCATGCCCGGCCTCGGAAGATCAACACGTCACAGCCCCACCTAGGCACAACAGAGAGGTCAGCACGCCGGTCTAAACCTAAGCGCACAGGGGTCTGGGCCCATCGCCCTTAGCACACCTGCACGTTGCGTACGCGGCCGGTGAGCAGACCTAGCAACCTCCATTACAAAGGAAGTTGCGTTAAGGCAGTCCAACCCGGCGCGCGCCACTCAGTCGCTGACGTCAAGAAGGCTTCGGCTGATACCACGACGCCGGGATACCCATAACTACTCCCGCGTAGATGGTTAGTGCGTATAGGCTCGTAGCCGACTCAGATCAAATACCAAGATCTCCTTAAGCGTGTTAAGTATCCGCGAACGCCGAACAGGGCCAGGCCCACCTGTCTCCTAGGTGGTCTCAACCTGCCCTGCCGCTCCGCCACAGTAACAGTCGGGGGGCCGTCGGGAACCCAGGCCCACCTCTACCGGGATGGAGCCACCTGCCCTTTCAGCCCCCCATCTCCGAACAGTATCACAGGTAATGTAACAGTGTAAAGTATATAGTATATGCCCGTGATCACCTCCCGAAGTGATCACAGCCCAGTAGTATAGCATGGCAGACGGACAAGAATGTAGGGCCACTGATGGAACACTAGCATCCTATACTAAGCAGTAGGATAGCAGGTAATGGTAACAACAGTAGTAGCAAGGACAGGCCATGCAGCAGTATAGGATTAACTGAGAACAGTAACATGCTACACTACTCTAATGCAAGCAGTATAGAGAAGAGTAGGCGATATCTGGTGATCAAAGGGGGGGCTTGCCTGGTTGCTCAGATAAGGAGGGGTCGTCGGTGACGTAGTCGTACTCGGTGGCATCAGCGTCGGTCTCGTAGTCTACCGGAGAGAAGAGGGGGAAGAAACAATAATTACAATGCAAACATAAGCATGGCGGTGCATGACAAGACAAGTAACGATGCTAGGGGTGCCCTAGCGTGGTATGAGGTGGTACCGGTTAAGGGGGGAAACATCCGGGAAAATATCCCTGGTGTTTTCGTGTTTTCGGGCAGAGGAGCCGGAGGGGGGAAAGTTGCGGGTTCGATAGGTTAGGGGGGTGTGGCGGACGAACGGGTTGCGTATCCGGGTTCGTCACGTCGTTCTGAGCAACCTTCATGTTGAAAATATTTTAATCCGAGTTACGAATTAAAAGATATGATTTTTTAAAGATTTTATTAATTTCTGGAATTTAATCAATTAATTATTAAATTCGAAAAATGGAATTATGACGTCAGCATGATGCCATGCTGACGTCAGCAGTCAACAGGGTTGACTAGGTCAACCCTGACGTGTGGGTCCCGTTCGTCATACACTGTTAACTAATTATCTTAGTTAAGTTTAATTAACAGTAGTTAATTAGGTTAATTAGTCATTAGGTTTAATTAATCGGGATTAATTAAATTAATTATTTACTTAATTAATTAATTAATTTTATTCATTATTATTTTTATTAATTATATTTATCTAAATTCCTTTTCCCTTTTTTTTATTTTAAAAACGTCCTGGGGGTGGGGCCCCCATGTCATAGGCAGGGGCCGGTCCAGTCAGCCTGGCTGACCGAGTCAACAGACCGGCCGGGCCCCTAGGGCCCACGGTTCAGTGACCCACGGGTGGCCCCGGGACGGCCACGTCGGCGGCTGGCGTTGGGGAACTCCGGTGGCCGTTCCGCGGCGGAGGGGGCGCCGGACCTCGCCGAAATTCGTCGTCCGGCGGCCAAAATGGGTGTGGCTACTCCCGTTCAAAAGCTGGCAACGTCGCGCGTCACGTGGAGCTACGGGTTGGCCCCGGGGATGACCGGGACCACGCCGGCGACGAGATCCGCGACGGGGGGGGGGGGGGGCGCTCGGGTGCTGCAGCGTGCTCGCCGGGGCCGCGGTTCGGGCGAGGAGAAGAGAGCGGAGAGGGCCGGGGAGCATGTTCCCATTCTCGGGCGAGGAAGAGAGATGGAGGCCGGGGCGGAACGGCCCGGCGCGGCGGCGGGGGAAGGGCCTCGTCCGAGCGGAGGAGGCGCGAGGGGAGGGGTGTACGCGGGGCGGCCGGAACCGGCGACGGGGAGCGTGGTGGCGCTCGGGAGGGAGACGAGGGGAGAGAGGGGATCGATGGGGGGGGAAGAGCTCACGGGGGGGATGCGTAGGGTCTCTGTAGTGCGCTCGGGGGCGGTCGGGGGCGACCGGCGAGGAGGAGGGCGGGGAGGCGCTCGGCGGCAATGCGGATCCGGCGAGGTGGGGTGGGAGTCGGGGACGGCCCCGAGGCGACGAGGGGGGTCGGGCGCCCTGCGCGGCCGGTCGGGGAGGAGAGGAGGAGGTGAGGACGGGGCGGTGGGGCGCCGACGTCGGAGGGGCGACGGGATCGGGCGGACCCCGATCAAGATCGGCGGGGAGGGAGGAGAAGGGGATCGGGGGGGGGGAATGGGGTGGTCGGCTAGGGTTTGCCGACCGGGGGAGGGGGGATATGGGAGTGAGGGGGTGGGCCGGGCCAGGGGGCTGGCCGGCTGGGCCAGGTGGGCTTGGCCCAGTTGGGCCAGGGGGGGGGGGGGTTTCCCCTTTTCTCCTTTTGTTTTATTTTTCTTTTCTTATTTTTCCTTTTCTGTTTTATATTTTTGACCCACATTATTTTTACTTAGTAAAATATGACAACAACTCCTAAAATAACGTTTCAAAATAACCCTCAGCCACAAAAGGTTTTAACCCAAAATAAATTAGTTTTGTGTTTTATAAAATACCAAAGGCATTTAAAAAATGTTTTTGCTACCGTTTAAATCATTTTAGTGCATTTATACATTATATAAAAATGTGGATTATTCATCATAGTCATCTGTGCAATAACTGACACAACCCGGACATTTTGGTTTTTAATATTTGAAAACTTTTGATGTTTGCCTAATTTTGAATTTGAATTAGAATCGGTTTCGAACTAACGCAAGATTAGCATCAGTAATCAAGGTGACGTGGCATCTTTAGTAGATGGTTGTTGTAGCTTAATTATCCGGGCGTCACACTATGCTTCCCTGATGAAGTAATGGATCATGAATTCCCAGAAGGGTTTAAACCCGTGAACATTGAATCATATGATGGCACTACATACCTAGCGGTATGGATAGAAAATTTCTTCCTCCACATTCACATGGCCCGCGGGGATGAACTACATGCCATCAAGTACTTCCCACTAAAACTCAAGGGACCGGCTCAGCAATGGCTGAATAGCTTGCTGGCAAACTCCATTGGAAGTTGAGAATACCTGGCAGACGCATTCTTGGATAACTTCCATGGCACTTATGTGCGACCATCGGATGCTGATGATTTAAGTCACATAACTCAACAGCCCGGAGAGTCAGCCAGGAAATTCTAGACTCGGTTCCTAACTAAAAAGAACCAAATTGTCGACTGTCCGGATGCCGAAGCCCTAGCGGCCTTTAAGCATAACATCCATGACGAGTGGCTTGCCCGACATCTCGGCCAAGAAAAGCCAAAGTCCATGGCAGCCCTCACGACACCCATGACCCGCTTTTGTGCGGGCGAGGATAGCTGGTTGGCCCATAGCAACAACACAACAAGCAATCCTAGCACATTAGAGGCCAGAGATAGCAACGGCAAGCCCTGACGCAACAAACACAAGCGTCGCAAAAATGGTGATAACACCGAAGACATGGCAGTCAACGCTGGATTCAGTGTCTCTAAGTCCGGTCAGCGGAAAAAGCCATTCAAAACTGACAATTCGGGCCCGTCCAGTCTGGACCGCATACTCGACCGTCCATGCCAAATTCATGGCACCCCAGGAACACCAGCCAATCATACCAACAGAGAATGCTTGGTCTTCAAACAAGCCGGCAGGTCAGGTGCCGAAAGCAAGGAGCCCCGATCACCGAATACAGGAGGGCAAAAGAAATTTCCCCCGCAAATCAAAACGGTGAACATGATAAACGCTACCCACATTCCCAAGATGGAACGGATGTGCACTCTTAGGGATGTTGACTTAATGGAACCAGTCGCCCCACAATATAAACTATGGCCGATCACCTTCGACCGCACAGATCGTCCGGTTAATACCAATCAGGGCAATTCATCCGCACTAGTCCTCGACCCAATAATTGACGGGTTCCGCCTCACACGAGTCCTTATGGATGGAGGCAACAGTCTAAACCTGCTGTATCAGGACACAGTGCGCAAGATGGGTATTGATCTTTCGATAGTCAAGCCCACTCAAACCACCTTTAAGGGTATTATACCAGGTATGGAGGCCCGTTGTACAGGCTCCACCGCTCTCCAGGTAGTCTTCGGATCACCGGACAATTACCGTACCGAAGAGTTAATCTTCGACATCGTCCCCTTTCGCAGTGATTATCAGGCACTGCTCGGACGAGCCGCATTCGCTCGATTCAACACGGCGCCACATTATGCCTACCATAAGCTCAAGATGCCCGGTCCGCGCGGTGTCATCACGGTTAATGGCAGGGCCGAACTCCCCCTCGGTACCGACAAATATACCACCGCTTTAACAGCAGAAGCAACGAGTGGCATCTTTCAATCGAACCTCGAATCGACGGCCAAGCTCCCGGACACCGCCAAAGGAGTCCGAATTACTTTGCGGTAGGATAGCCCGGCTCGCCCGGAGCTCAATTAAAACACTCCGGCAAAAGCTAGGACAAGCCACACACTGCGGCTCAACTGCACTGTGGCACACAAACATTTCTTGCATTTTCTTTGCAGGGTCACCTTTGCATAGGCCAGGACTGGCGACATGGAAACAACTTGAATGCGCAAGGGAATCCTTAGATATTCCCCTCGATGACCATCCGACTACACTCCCGATCCGCACACAGCTTCCCCCCGCCTGGTCTCAGCAGGTTCCGCATTCATTTTTATTTTTATCACATTACATATACTCATACGCATCGACGTACTATTCAAACACAACATGTGGCTTTATATGACTCTTATCTGTTGTTACTTCTTATTGAAACTCTTTTGTCGAATGGCACCCGTACACCGCGATATGCCCTAATACGCCAGGGGCTTCATTGTACCCATAATACGGCAATAAAGTCCGAACACCTTCATAGACGTTCGGCACCCCGAACTTATAGCATTATATGCATCAGCTCTGAATCATGTCTTGGGTCAATAGTTGGGTTTGCCCGACTCCCATGTTTTGCTGCCTTACGTTCCGCTATATCGGCTAAGGCGGCACAGGGAGAACTACTGTGATTGTGTCCCGGTTCTTCCGGACAAGCGCCTCAGTAGAGAAAGCCGAAAACTGACTGTCATGATACAGCGAGAGCTGGTCAGCTGTTCAATAGGTTATAAAATCTTTAAGGATTTCTTCCGCATAATGCCATAACTAATGCAGCGTGCGATGAACACAAGGGGTTGCGCCTACCTTCCTTTTGACAAACTCCTATGGCTAAGTGAGAGTGATAAAGCCCTATAGTCCGATTGCCTGGTTTGTTGTGCTGAACACCTCCTTCAAGGACCCAAAACTGGGATAAAGAGTGCTCAGGTTTATCCCGAACACCCACTAATTCCTACGTGGGGGCAGAAGCCGACGACTGGCCAACTCTCAGGATTAATATATAAAACGGCCGCGCAGGAGGAAAAACTTTCACATAACAGGCAATAACTAATAGAAATATTACCTTGTTCAACATTACAAAATACAACATGACTGTATTCATGGAAATATAATGTCCTTGGTGCATTGCTCCGCCGCAAGGCGGGCTCCTTTCAGGACACTATCATAATATAATTCGGGCTTGCGGTGCTCCTTCCCCTCCGATGGTCCCTCGTTCATCAGCTTTTCAGCATCCATCTTCCCCCAGTGCACCTTTGCGGGGGCGAAGGCCATTCGCGCACCCTCAATACAGACCGACTACTTGATGACATCAAGTCGAGGGCAGGCACTCACAAGCCGCTTCACGAGCCCGAAGTAGCTGCTTGGAATCGGCTTGGCGGGCCATAGCCGGATAATTAAATCCTTCCTGGATCGTTCGGCCGCCTTATGCAGTTCGATCAACTGCTTCAGCTGATCGGCAAGTGGCACTGGATACACCGGCGCCTGATACTGCGACCAGAAGAGCTTCTCCTTAGTGCTCCTTTCTTCAGATTGATAGAATTGTGCGGCATCAGATATGTTGCGTGGCAGCTCCGCAAATACCCCTGGAGAAATCAGAATTCAAATTATCAACTTGATTTTCTCCTTTCAAATACCCGCTTTGTATAGAAAAAGCCTTACCAGCCGCAATCTTCCTCACCTCCTGGATTTCCTTCAGGGCACCTTGGGCTTCCCCCCGGGCCTCACTTGCGGCTTGGCGAGCTTGGGAGAGTTCGGATTCTTTCCCTGATAAACTCTGCTCCAAGGTCTCACATTTCTTCACGGCCTCCTGAAGCTCTCGCTCAGCTTCAATAACCCTGGCCTCGTGCTTTTCGCGAAGATCTTGCTCTGCGGATGCCTTCTTCTCGGCTTCGGCCACAACCTTCTTAAGAGCCTCAATTTCGGCCATCGCCCCTAGAGCACATCATAAAAATATTTTCATCATGCAAACTTATTCATTTGTGCTGAATGCGAACAAGGTTTCCGCATAACTTTGTTATCCTTCAGCTGCTTCTTCACTCGGCCGAGTACTCCTTCGGCCCGCTCCAGACTCTGCCTCAGTCTAGAGACTTCCGCAGTTTGAGAGGCGGCGGTTGCTACAGACGCCTGCTTTTGAATAAAAGAGAGATGCCATAAAGTGAGTCTCCTCCGAACATTTATTTGATCCTCTGTTCGGTTCTTTCTTTCACCGAACAGTGTATCAGGGGCTACTACCTATACTATGACACTCTTCGAAACCTCACAAAACATACCTCAAAGCCCGTTATATGGCTGATGCAGGCTTCATTCAGTCCACTCTCAGCGGACCGAATCTTCTCAATCACCGCACCCATAAGGGCACGGTGTTCATCGCTGATGGAGGCGCTTTTCAGGGCCACGGATAAAGTATCAGGCACCTCTCATTGGACAGAGGTTGCCGGTGGAACAGGCACACCCCCTCTAGCTGAGGGAGGTCACCTGCCTGCTTCTGGAGCCGTATTGGTCTCCGGAATTGCGTCCGACTGGGGGTCGAATTCAAGATAGCCCCCACTGTCGACGTCCGTGGGAGGATTCTCTCCCATGTGTCCGGCCGCGAAGTTTGACCTCGCGGCGCCATCTTTACGATCTTTCCCCCCCTCCTTGGCCTGGGTCCTTCTAGGGGTGAAACCTCGGTCTCATTCACATTTTTTGGGGGAAGGGGCCTTCGGGGGTGTCCTGCTCTCCATAGCATCCGAGCCCAGTAAATCCTCCGACGAGGATTGTTCGGTGCGGGACCTCGCCGGACTGTAAAAAAGTATGGCTCAGATTAAAATATTATGCCATGATGAGTCTGGATGCATAAACGTATTCGGATTTTATATACTCAAGAGTTCACCAGGGGCTGGGCCCTAGGATCCCACTCCGGGCTGCTGTCGGCAGCAGCAGTGGACTCCTCTGGAAGGAGAGTTTTTCCCTTCTTAGGCGATTCGGCCTCCAAAGATGTGGAGGCCGTTCTTTTCTTTCCTCCCCTCGCCGGGGACGGGTCTTCCTCCTCTTCCTCGTCCTCTCCGGAGGAAGATCGAGCATCGGAGTCTTCGAATATTGTGTCCGAAGTGCCACGGCGACGAAGGCTGCCCCTGGTCTTTTTGGCCTCCTTCTCAGCCTTCTTCTTCGGCGCCTTGTAAGGTGCCGGGACTAGCATCTTTGTCAGAAGTGGGCCGGCCGGTTCTTCTGGCAGTCGGGCCGGATAGTAGATCCGCCCTGCCTTCTTCGTCCAGCCCTATAAGAAAACACATCAAGCATTTCCCTCGGGTTATGCGAATAAAACGTATGAATTGCCAACATACAATGACTTACCGAACTTGCAGGGTGGGACAGTTGGTACCCGCGGTCCTCGGCGGAGTCCGGCCACGATTTGCCGGACTTAAAGAGCACCTTCCAAATGTCCTTGTGCGAGGAGCCAAAGAGCTCTAGCAGGGTCTGGTGCTTGGCCGGGTCGAATTCCCATAAATTGCAAGCCCTGTGTTGGCAAGGAAGAATCCGGCGAACTAACATCACCTGGACTACATTGACAAGTTTGATATTCTTGTCTTCCATATCCTTGACGCGCGTCTGAAGCACCAACAGTTCGTCGGACGAAGACCAGTTCAGACCCTTTTTGGGCCAGGACATAAGCCGCAGGGGGGCTCCGGATCCGAATTCGAGAGTAGCGGCCCATTCCGTGCCGCGCGGCTCAGTGATGTAAAACCACTGCTGCTGCCACTCTTTGAAGGAATCGTTGAAAGTACCTGTTGGCCATGTGACGTTGGGCATCTTGCTCACCATGGCGCCTCCTCACTCAGCATGCTCGCCGCTCACTACCTTGGGCTTCACATTATCTTCAGCCATAAGCCAAAGTGTGGTGAGATGCGGAGAAAGGCCTCGCACACGACGATGAACGTCGAGATGTTGAGGAAGGAATTGGGGGATAGATCATGAAAATCGATCCCGTAATAATACATGATGCTGCAAACGAATGGGTGGAGGGGAAACCCTAGCCCACAGACAAAATGAGGGAGGAATACAACCTCTTGGGGGGTTCCGGAGTAGGGACGATCTATCCCGCCGTCGGAAGACGGTGGCTGATTTTCTTGGCCAGATACCCGGCCTCCCGAAGCTTTTTGATATCCTTCTCCCGGACGGTGGAGGCCATCCACTTGCCTCGTGCTCTGGATCCGGACATTTTTGGAGGGCCTTTGTGGGCGGAGAAGACGAACGCTTGGGCGCTGGAGCTCGAGCGAAAGGGGGAATGGATAAACAGAGTGATAGGAAGGCGTAGGTGAAAAGGGGAGCCCTTATCTCCTTATAAAGGCAGCAGGGATCCTGCGCCTCCCCACTTGCCCGGTAAACTCGCTTATTCCCCAAGCGCCGCGATTGATGGCGTGGTTGGGTTACCCACACCCGTATTGATGAGAATCCCGTGATAAGGGGATATGATCTCTGCTTCGACAAGACGTGCCAATAAAACCGCCTCGCGATACGTGCGGTAGAAGGTTGAGAAAAACGGTTCGCATAATGACCGGGCCGCAGCGTGATGTCACGCTATGAAAAGTTGTTAGCAGATTAGATTTGTGGAGTATTGTGCTCTCTACGGTGGTATGTGGAAATTGTTTTGCAGAGCCGGACACAATCATTGTGTTCAAGATCTTCTATGGAGTATTCGGAGAAGGAACCCGCCTTGCAATGCCGAAGACAATCTGCGCGCCATACTCATCGTCATTGAAGCCTGGTTCAGGGGCTACTGAGGGAGTCCTGGATTAGGGGGTCCTCGGACAGCTGGACTGTATACTTTGGCCGGACTGTTGGACTATGAAGATACAAGATTAAAGACTTCGTCCCGTGTCCGGGTGGGACTCTCTTTTGCATGGAAGGCAAGCTTGGCAATTCGGATATGTAGATCTCCTTCTCTGTAACCGACTCTGTGTAACCCTAGCCCCCTCCGGTGTCTATATAAACCGGAGGGTTTAGTCCGTAGGACGAGAACAATCATAATCATAGGCTAGCTTCTAGGGTTTAGCCTCTACGATCTCGTGGTAGATCAACTCTTGTAATACTCATATCATCAAGATCAATCAAGCAGGAAGTAGGGTATTACCTCCATCGAGAGGGCCCGAACCTGGGTAAACATTGTGTCCCCCGCCTCCTGTTACCATTAGCCTTAGACTCACAGTTCGAGACCCCCTACCCGAGATCCGCCGGCTTTGACACCGACATTGGTGCTTTCATTGAGAGTTCCACTGTGTTGTCATGATAAGGCTTGATGGCTCCTTCAATCCTCTGCAACGATGCAATCTAGGGTGAGGTATTCCTCCTTGGTTAGGTCTTCGTGTTCGGCGGCTTCGTATTGCGGGCCAACTTGCTTGGCCATCTGGAGCAGATTGATAGCTACGCCCCTGGTGGACTCTACGTATTTAGCCTCTACGATCTTGTGGTAGATCAACTCTTGTAATACTTATATCATCAAGATCAATCAAGCAGGAAGTAGGGTATTACCTCCATTGAGAGGGCCCGAACCTGGGTAAACATTGTGTCCCCCGCCTCTTGTTACCATTAACCTTAGACGCACAGTTTGGGACCCCCTACCAGAGATCCGCCAGTTTTGACACCGATAGAGGGGGCGGCGCCCCCTTTCCCTCTCCATCTCCCACTCCTTCCTTTTCCCTCCGGTCAAAGAAAGGAAAGGGGGGGGGCGAATCCTACTAGGAATGGAGTCTTAGTAGGACTCCCCCATGGCGCGACCCTCCTGGCCGCCGGCCTCCTCATCCCCTCCTTTATATATGGGGGCTGGGGGGGCACCCCAAAGGCACATCAATTGTTCTCTTAGCCATGTGCGGTGCCCCCTCCACAGTTTACACCTCCGGTCATAGCATTGTAGTGCTTAGGCGAAGCCGTGCGCAGATCACATCGCCATCACCGTCATCACGCCGTTGTGCTGACGAAACTCTCCCTCAACCCTCTGCTGGATCAACAGTTTGAGGGGCGTCATCGAGCTGAACGTATTCTGAACTCGGAGGTGTCGTACGTTCAGTACTAGATCGGTTGGATCGTGAAGACGTTCGACTACATCAACCGCGTTAACCTAACGCTTCTGCTTTCAGTCTACGAGGGTACGTGGACACACTCTCCCCCTCTCGTTGCTATGCATCTCCTAGATAGATCTTGCGTGAGCGTAGGAAATTTTTGAAATTGCATGCTACGTTTCCCAACACATGACAGCTCCAAGGTGACGGTCATGGCAGCAATTGGTGTAGGCGGTTCCAACAAAAACCGTCGCTGGTTGCAACACTGAGCGGCCATCTGTGGTGACGGCCATGGCAGCTCCAAGGTGACGACCGTGGCAGCAATTGGTGTGGTCTCTGCCCTCGAAGCTAACTGTGGTGATAGCGATGGAAGCCCTGATGGTGGCATGTTGCAGCACTGAGCGGAGGGTTTGGAGAGGGACAGGGGTGGGGGAGGGTCGGGGTCGCGCCGCCGGTGGTTCGGGGCATGGGATCGGAGCTATGGCAACATGCGGCGACGCCGGTTGTGCGGGACAGTACGATGCGGTCGGTGTGAGCACTAACAAGGAAAAGAAAGGGGATAAGGAAGAGAGCGGCGTGTGGTCACCCCATGCCACGTGATATGGCGGGTGGCTACTCACGCGGGCTGTGAAACGCACGATCTAAAGGGATCGGAGGGAGCCCGTGCGACCAGTTGAAGTTTCAGCCGGCGCACCGGCTGAAAACGTTTCCCTTTTCTTTTTTGAGGGTTCCTTGTTCTGTGGTGAAGATGCCCAGATTCGTACTGCTTGGGTTGGGCTGCCCCATTGCACAGCAGACCAGGCCAAATGGGCTCCTTTTCCGGGCTTAGTGGGCCATATTGAAAGCCGATCTCTCTCAGTTGCAATTCTCGTTTTTTCTTAAAAAAACTGCAATCCGCAGAACGGGGCTCCGGAACCGCCTCTCTCCCCGCTCGAGACGCTTCGAGAGACTGCGTGGTAGGGACGGGCTCCGGAACCGCCTGTGTCTCCGGTCGTTCCGTTCCAACCGAGCCGTGACGTAACCGAGCCGGCCTCCTTGCCCCAACTATATAATTCTCTCGCAGCCCCCTCGATTCCAATCGAAAAATCCATCCGCAGAACAGGCGATCGATCTTTAGCTGTTGCGAGTCGCGAACCTCCCCCTTCGTCAAGGTATGCGCCCGCTATCGGTTCCCTGTTCCCCAAGCCGGCTGTTCATGCCGTGAGATTGGTCTAGATCTGCAGTTTCTGTAGATTTGTGTAGATCGATTAATTTGTTTGTAGACCGGTGGATTTACAAAGATCGAGTTATTGTTGGGCACGAGTGGCTGTATTATCTGGGTATATTTATTCTAAGTAGATTTCATGTATCCTGATGGTCCATGTA
Source organism: Triticum aestivum (assembly GCF_018294505.1). Classification (NCBI taxonomy): domain Eukaryota; kingdom Viridiplantae; phylum Streptophyta; class Magnoliopsida; order Poales; family Poaceae; genus Triticum; species Triticum aestivum. Next base: position 635,763,298 of record NC_057813.1, read on the forward strand.
GAGTTGTTGGTTAGAATTTTTACCGATAGTCTCGCACATGGTCATCCTCACTAAATCTCCGTACTTTCTGCTAATTTGGATTGCCGAAGTACCGATAGCCTTACATTGGAAATAGATCATCGCCGTCCAGTCCATGTCTTTGTCTCTTTATGTACTCATACACACATCTAGACATGGTTGCTCTGCTCATCTTATTTGGAAGTACTAACATTCAACTGCAGATTTACTATTTATCATAAGATTTAGACCATCTCACTCCACGCTTCATGACTCAGTTGATCTCTTCATATAGACATATACCATGTTGAGCTGACTTATTGCTTTGTTGTTTCCAACTATAAAAAACTGCTTCATTTAATCTGGAATTAGACCATAAGAGTTACATTCTTGCCTTCCAGTTCATTATCATTGGTCTTATATATGCTTTCTGTTCATGGTTGCTCTTAGGTTGTTATTTGTTAGACTTGCTATCTATCAGAAATTTAGATGGCCGTAGTCTGTGTTTCATTGCTTTGTTTGTACTGTTTGTATAATTTCTCACTATGCATATTGATTACAGGATTAGATTACCAGAGTCTTCGTCTCACGACTTTGTTTATCTCTTGAATATACGCCTGACTAGCTTACTCATCTTGTTTTATTTGCATTTATGAACTGCGCAGATGCAGATCTTTGTGAAGACCTTGACCGGCAAGACCATCACCCTCGAGGTTGAGTCTTCTGACACAATTGACAATGTGAAGGCCAAGATCCAGGATAAGGAGGGCATTCCACCGGACCAGCAGCGCCTGATCTTTGCAGGCAAACAGCTTGAGGATGGACGCACCCTTGCTGATTACAATATCCAGAAGGAATCCACCTTGCACCTGGTGCTTCGCCTACGTGGTGGCATGCAGATTTTCGTCAAGACCCTTACTGGCAAGACCATCACCCTGGAGGTTGAATCGTCAGACACCATTGACAATGTGAAGGCGAAGATCCAGGACAAGGAGGGTATCCCCCCGGACCAGCAGCGCCTGATCTTCGCTGGTAAGCAGCTTGAGGATGGTCGCACTCTGGCTGATTACAACATTCAGAAGGAGTCTACTCTCCACCTGGTGCTCCGCCTTCGTGGTGGCCAGTGAGTCCTTCGTGCTTTGGAAGTTTGATTTGCAAGTCTGTTGCGTCTGGGGGCTTCTTCCCCTGTTACGATTTACATAGTCCTTATGTTTGTTTTCGCTCAAACTCGTCCTGTGCCATTTGTGAGAACATCTGATGCTGCCTTGTGCAGCTTGATCTCTTCTATGAATAAGTGACCCTGAGTGTTCTTATCCTTGGTAACCCGATCCTCGTTGTGATAATAATTTAACTGTCATTCCAGGTTGCCGTACTAATCAGTTGATCTAGCAAGCCACCAAAACTGAGGGGACTGACACAAGTAAAAGTCAGCAGGTTCAGTGGGCCAGAATTTATCCCAAGAAAAGAAAATGGGATCTTCTTTGTATTCAGATGAATGTGACCTTCGTTGACACAAAGTACCATGTCGTCATATTCCTTTGTGAACTGAGGTGTTTCCTCCTCTAGAAACTTGTCGTTATCCTGCCACATTTTAGTGTTTCCTCCTCCAGAAACAGTTGACCTCCAGAAACAGTTGTGGCTACACGTTCCCCTGATCCTCAACACCAACCACGGGAGCTGAACTTCTACGGCGCAGAATCAAGGCCGGTGTGTTTTGTGCTGCGTGTGGACGTGAAGAATCTGGTTACCATAGATTTTGGGGGTGCCCTCACTCCATGTGCTTCTGGAAGCGACTTGGCTCAATATTGGGAGTCTCGGTGGCGATCCCACCGTACAACTATGATTCCCAGAGCAGGTTAGCTAGTTGGTTGCTGGAATGGTTCGCACAGGCGCCGGAGTTTGACAAGTCTGTAATGGTACAGGCTGTGTACTCCCTTTGGCTTGCTCGCAATGAGGCGAGAGATGGACGGAAGATAGCTGAGCCACATGAAATATCACTATCTGTGGCTGCGTATGTGAGAGAGTGGGAGGAGATCCACAAGAAGGAGGTGAACCCAAGGGCCGCAAGGGGAAGAGAAGCATGGGACCGCCGGAGATGGGCTGGATCAAAGCCAATGCAGATGGATCGGTTTCCAAGCACCGGGAGAAGGGGGGCGCTGGTGTGGTGCTGCGAGATCACACAGGTGCTTTCCGAGCAGCTTCGTGCCATTTCCTGGGACATGTAGCTGACCCGGACAAGGTGGAGCTTCTGGCATGCAAGAAAGCAATCGAGCTGGCAAGTAAAATGGGCGTGTCAAGGCTTCATCTCGAGAGCGACTCCGCAGGGGTGGTTTCGATGCTTAACATGCAGGACATGAACCTCCCCGCCCGGGGGCCGACGGTGGAAAGAATCAAGGCGATGCTGAGACTTTTTGTTTCGTTTAGAGTTTCGTGGGTTCGCTGTTGTGCAAATGCCGCCGCTGATTAGGGATGGCACCCGCCGAGTTTGGGTACGGGTATAGTTAGCCCACACCCGCAAAAAAAAAAAAAAAGGGTATAGTTAGCCCATACCCTTACCCATCCTCCTTGAGCTTACCCATTACCCATACCCATACCCGTCAACGGGTACAATTTTTTTCCATACCCATCACCCGACAGGGTAAATGGGTACCCACGGGTAGAAATACCCGTGTGCACACATCAACTTGAGCAAAAAATAATCATAATCGACAAGATGTCATTGACCTCTTTTGTTTCATTTCTAGCCAAACTTCAGAAATTATCTTCTATTCGCTTACTTCGTACGTTGACCTCTTCCATCTCCTCCTGTACATCTTAATCATTGAAAAAAACAAAATGATCTCCATCTTCATCCATTGGGGCAGATGTATCATTGGCATATTCACAAGGAACATGTACTTGGCTGCTGAGCTTGTACTACTGCAAAAGGAGCATCAATAACAAAATAGACATCAAATTCATATATATGTAGTCTATTGAATATAATACTTGATTCATAATGAGCACTGAAATTACGATGCTCATATATACATAATACACTATGTACTGAAATCTTGTACTTATATAACATCTCTACATCGAATATCTTCTATATATAGAAAAATCATATTCATCACAATAGCTATATACTGTATACATCTTGTATAAGCAGAAACCAATGATTGTATGCACGAATGCATCACCACGTCCATATAAAAAAAACTACAAGATCAATGCGCTATCCATCGACAAGATCGGGGTTGTCATGCCATGCTCCTGGCCGTGGTGGAGCTGTGGTGGTCGCCTCCCTCAGACTAAATCTGCATGAGGGTGAGCTGCATTTGCTTCTCCCGGTCGCCGTCCTCACACAAGCTGTGGTCCTCATCCGCAAGGTCCATGGTGTCCGAGTGACTGGAGGCGCTAGCAATGGCGAGGCAGTGAGCAGGTGGAGGCGGCGACTAGCGATAGCCGATGGACGAGGAGGCAAGGAGATGAAATGAGACGAGGAGATGAGGAGGATATCTATATAAATATGGGCTGTGATCACACGTATTCATTATTCACCATCACCTAATCACGTTAATCTAGGAGAGAAGGAGAGATTTATGGGATTCGTTCTGCCATTACATGTTTCCTTTCCATGTTTATCATGTAGCTACTGCCAACGTGGGCTACTCATGTAGTCAATGGCTATGGGATTAGACTCATTTTGTGGGAAATTAAATTAAATAAATGAATAGTAAGGGCCCACTTAACATATTTTATGTGGGTCTATGGGTACACGGGTATGGGTTATGACATCCTACACCCGTACCCACTATACCCGATAGGTTTAATATTTTTCTATTTATATACCCATGGGTAATCATTTATCCCATACTCTTACCCTAATATGGTTTTTACCCGCCGGGTATGCGGGTAATGGGTACCCATTGCCATCCCTATCGCTGATAGGTTAGCTAAGGTGAGAATGGGTGATGAGCGCTCGCAGGAGTGGCTATCATCTCCACCAGACTGCATTCTTGAGACTGTATCGGATGAAATTCCCGACTTCTTTTAATAAATAAAGCGGCGATAGTTAATTTGAAAAAAAAAACACCAACAGCCGTGCTATATATGCAGTGCGCCTGCAATTGCACTTACTTATACCAGCTGCTTTTCCGAGGAAACTACCCGGCGGCCGGCGATGCCTTTCGAACCTCGTCCGTTCATCGGTGGCGGCGCCGGCATCGATCCCCTGGCCACATCTCCGTGCTGGGCGGCTGCCTCGTCGTCACCTACTCCCTCGGCAATTCGGCCGCGGACGCCACGCACGTCTTCCTCGGCTTTGCGCTCCTGCTCCTGGGTGTCCTCCTGCTCACTCTCGCCCGCTGCGCGCCAGTTCCCTTTGGTTCCCCAGTTCGCCACCTTCGTTGCCAAAGCCGTCCTGAACCGCATTCTCGACCGCGCTGTTGAACTAGTTCGGTTTTAGAAACGGTGATCCGTGATCAACAATATGTCAGTAAGGTCACAAGGATATGTTGATCCTATCATCTGTACGTGAGAATGTAATGTTCCCTTTTCACTCTGTCACCTGATCCCGTCCCGCTGTAGTATATTTTTTCAGATCAAAACGCCATCAGGCACCGTTCTATTTCCATTGAAAATGAAACAGAAGGTAACCATCGTAACAACTTACACTATGGGGATGGTGAGAAGAGATATATTTTACATCCCAGAGGGGCTATAATTGGAGATACTATTGTTTCTGGTACAAAAGTTCCTATATCAATGGGAAATGCCCTATCTTTGAGTGCGGTTTGAACTATTGATTTACGTAATTGGAAGTAACCAATTAGGTTTACGACGAAACCTAGAAATCGATCACTGATCCAATTTGACTACCTCTACGGGATAGACCTCAACAGAAAACTGTTGAGTAACGGCAGCAAGTGATTGAGTTCAGTAGTTCCTCATAGAAAATTATTGGCTCGGCCTGTGGAAGTATCTACAGCCGTATATCACAAATATCACTCCTTGTATGTCCACGGACACGTCCGGGAGTGTCACTCCTTATTTTTTATGAAATATATTGTCCATCTCTCTCCATCAGTTTAGATTTTTGAAGCAACTGGGTGGAGCATGAATTCAATATGATATCCGAGTCAAGAGGCCTTGAGTTCAAGACCTTGTCAACGCAGTATTAAAATAAAAGATAACGAAGCCTACACCGATCCCACGTCTAAGGACTAAGTGAGGAAGCGATGATTTGTCTCCACCTTTGCATCCGAGCGGATGGAGTCCAGGATTGCTTGCTGCTCTGCCGCCTCCTCCACTTGGGCGACTTCGAAGCCAGCAGTCGGAGGGCCGGATCCCCTCGCCGTTGTCCTCTTCATCCTCCTCTCTCCTCCTGTTGCTGCTGCTCCTCTTCTTCCTTCTCCTCCTCCTCCTCCGGCTCCGACGAGCCGCCTAGCCGAATCTCCTCAAGAAGCTCCAACCGCCACTCCGGGGTGAGCATGGCGTATGTGCTGATCGCTGTCAGGCCATGACTACCGACAGACGGCGAGCTTGAGCAGACTAGAAGGTGGTGGCGTGGAGAAAATGTTGAGGGTCGGAATGAGACTGGCTCTGGTTGGGGGTGCCGCCGTCCGTCTTAAATAGCCGGCTTTGTAGTCTCGGGTGGTGTGCCAGAGCGGCGGCCTCGACGGACCACTTTGTTTAGACGTGTGTCCGTGTGGGTCCTTCCCGTCAATGTTGTTCATCGGAGCATCTGGATGCCACACAAAGACATCGACGACGAACTCGAGAATGCTGCTGGAAGAGTCGATGATGGTATCATCTGCACCATGATGATGATAGACGCTCATGGCCCTCAACGGTGGAGGTAATATCCTACTCCTGTGTGGTGTTCTTACTCTTGGCGTAGGTAATACCCTACTCTTGTGTGGTGTTCTTACTTTTAGCGTAGGTTACAATATAAAGAGTTCAACCCTCAGCCCGGTGCCTTCCTCCCGGCTTATACAGAGTGCACTACGAGGGGGTGGGGGGCGTAACGGACTGGTATAAATTCTATTGATGGGCGTATGCACGACCGAATGTATATGGCTATTACTACTTAGTAACTGTCGTATTTAAATAGACATTTTCACCGTAGAGCAATGGTAGCAAGAAATGCATCGCGGGGGTCGCGGTACCCTAGGATGCAACCAACTGTGGGATAACTGACTGCCCCTGCCTGTAAGAACCGACTGTAGACATAGATATGTCAAGGGCTGTAGAATCCGACTGTGGTCATTTGGCGATGATGGTCTCCCATGATCTTTGGTGCCTTGGGCTGTAACGGCCATGGGCTCAGTGGGTCGCCCTCTGGCCCATATCTTTGATGGGCCTGGGCCCTTGGTTTGGCAATATATGAACTTGGGCCTACGCATAGGTATAACCCCGTCAAGAATCAAAACGTTGACACATGCACAAATATAGGAAACACTTCAACAACCAAAAAAAGACTTGAGAAGGAAAAAAACCTAGAAACATTGTCGCACGCAAAAAAATGATTTGTTTCGTGTTGGTTGCTTTTTTATATCAAAAGAAAAATGTGTTTATTTTTAAATTTTAATAAAAAGCATAAGAAAATCAACACAAAGGAAGAGATAAAACAATATCACAAAAAATAAATTGGAACATTTTTTCCATGTGAGCATTTTTTATTACTAGTAAAACAAAACATACAAAAATATTAAACAAAAAAACGAATGTTATTAGCAAAAGAAAACAGATTTCTTTGTAAAGAAGAAAGAATCTTAAAATGTTAAAAAAAATTATTCTACAGAAGAATGAATTAAACGCATTGGTATTAGCTAAAAGAAGAAAGAAAATAAAGAAATAAATATACAAGCAGATTTAATCACGCAAATGAAGCACACAACACAAACACTAACCCACACGCGCACGTGCACACATTACTCACCTATGGCTAATTAAACCATTTTAGGATAGACTAATTAATCTTTTTTAGAAGGGGTAGACTAATTAATCGATCAAGCCTTGTTGTACACGGCACTCACAAGAAAACAAAAACGTTTGTACATGGATTGTGGGGCCAAAATTTCGTGTTTTGAACCTTCTCGTATACCAATTCAGGATCTGACCCCGGTTGGAAAGATTTTCGGGATTTGACTCTTATTCTTACCGCCAGGGATGCTGGCGGTAGGGTTAGACAGCCTACCGCCAGGGTCCCTGGCGGTAGGATCCTAATACACGTCAGCACGTGGAGACGGCCGCCGTCCCCCTCCGTCGCACCCTACCGTCGGGGACCCTGGCGGTACGATGTCTAATCCTACCGCCAGAACCCCTCGCGGTAGGGTGCGAGCAGTTATTTCGTCTGACCCCCCCCCCCCCCGACCTGCCCATCTTCCCACCCCTCCCCCTCCCCCCCGTCGACAGTTTCTCTTCCCCCCTCGCCCCTCTCTCCCTCTCTCATCTCCTCCACTCCCCCCTCGGATCTTCACCGTTTCTTCATCATTTTTGCGAATCGAGATGGCCTCGAAGAGAGAAACTTAAGCTCCTCCAGTCCCTCCAAGTAGTTATTGCAAACTTGCTTCCGATTCAGCGCATTATTTGCTTGAAATCCCTCATCTTTTTGAACTTAGATTGGAAATTTTTTCACCTATGATTGCTTTAGCTTGATTGTAGTTCTAGTTCTTAGTTATTTAGTAACTAGTGGTATTGAATATGAACTCTAATCAATAGTTCATATGTTAGTGTGAAGATGAACCCTAGTTCATAAATTTCTTGTTGTTAAGAAAAGTATGATGTAATGCATGTGGGAGGACTTGTTTTGTTTTATGATGCATGTTGATATGATGATATGAAGATGTTGTTTGGAGAAAATACATTGAAGATATGATGCATGTTGGAGGATTTTATTTTGATATGATGCATGTTGATATGATGTGATCCATCATGTGTAGTAGATGTTGTTGGAGGAATATGCTTAAGATGAACCCTAGTTCATTTAACCAAGATTTTTTTATGTATGCTTATGATGCTTTTGTTTATGAAATTTTATCAAGGCGGGCACCTCTTGTGGACAACATTGGCCCACGGTACTCCATGCTTGCTACACATTCGACAAGGGTCATTGTGTCCGTTTCATAGAGAACGGAGTGGTAAGCAATATGAAGGAAATACTGATCAAAGTTTTCGGATTGATGAAAATACGTTCCTAACTCTTGTCGTCCACTTTTTGACAAATGCTCCAGCCACTGCGCATGGGGGGTCATGGGGTTGCCGGGAATATGGACTATGACAAGCGCTACACGCCGTACTTCAAGAGAGCCCAACTGTTGGGTTCGTGTTGCAGTTCAAGCGTCAGCCGCCGACGCTTGTCCACGCAGCTCTGACAGCTTTGATTGACCGGTGGCAACCGGAGACCCATTATTTCCATTTCCCATGCGGGGAGATGACGGTGACCCTCGAGGATTGGGCGATGATTACTGCCATGCCGATCGATGGTCAAGCACTCACTAGGCGAGTGGAGAGGACCAACTAGTAGCAGAGGGTTACCACCCTCATCGGCGACTGCCCCAATGCTAAGGGTAACCGTACATCCGGTGTACCATTGCCCTGGCTCTCAGACCACCAGAAGACATGCCCCGAAGACACCGATGAGGCGACTGTGGAGTGGTACGCGAGGGCCTACCTGTGGTATCTTCTCACGGAGGTCGTGTTTCCAGACAGCTCCGGGAACTCTGCCAACTGGTCGTATCTGTTCTTCCTAGCCGACTGGGATACAGGGTACAGTTGGGGGACCGCATATCTCGCCTACCTATACCGTTCGGTAAGAGAGTATCTCATTGCCTACCTACAGAAGTATGTCCAAGACATTTTGTTATATCTGATCCTCATTTGATGTTTTGCAGCTTGACGACGCAACCCACAGGACGGGAGACAAGTCCAACATGGGTGGCTTTGTCTGGGGCCTCTCCGTTTGGATGTGGGAGCGGCTCCCGATGGGGCATCCGGAGAAGCTGTCAAGATGCCCATGGGGTGCCTATTGAGGGAGTCCTGGATTAGGGGGTATCCGGACAGCTGGACTATATACTTTGGCCGGACTATTGGACCGTGAAGATACAAGACTCAAGACTTCGTCCCGTGTCCAGATGGGACTCTCCTTTGCGTGGAAGACAAGCTTGGCGATCCGGATATTAGATTTCCTTCTTTGTAACTGACTCCGTGTAAACCCTAGCCCCCTCCGGTGTCTATATAAACCGAAGGGTTTGGTCCATATAGGGACGATCACGACAATCATAATCATCATAGGCTAGCTTCTAGGGTTTAGCCTCTACAATCTCGTGGTATATCAACTCTTGTAATACTCATATCATCAAGATCAATCAAGAAGGAAGTAGGGTTTTACCTCCATCGAGAGGGCCCGAACCTGGGTAAAACATTGTGTCCCTTGCCTCCTGTTACCATTAGCCTTAGACGCACAGATCGGGACCCCCTACCCGAGATCCGCCGGTTTTGACACCAACATTGGTGCTGTCATTGAGAGTTCCTCTGTGTCGTCGCTGCAAGGCTCAATGGCTCCTTAAAGCATTAACAACAACGCGGTCCAGGATGAGACCTTTCTCCCCGGACAGATCTTCGTGTTCGACGGTTTCACACTATGGGCCAATTCGCTTGGCCATCTGGAGCAGATCGACAGCTACGCCCCCGGCCATCAGGTCAGGTTTGGAAACTTGAACTACACGTCCGATATTCGCGGAGACTTGATCTTCGACGGATTCGGGCCTACGCCAGGAGCGCTGAACAATCACGACGAGCACGGCTTAGACCTGCTGTCTGACAATACTCGGGGTATCGCACCTGCAGGAGCTTCGGACCTAAATCCAGGGTAGATCGCACCTTCCGAGGACAGGTGGATGGACCTGCCCCGGAGGCCGCACACTCATCGGCGGTAGAGCCGAGCACCGGCTTCACCCCCAAGGAAGCCGGTGACACCGGACCCCCGGACTCGTGTCCGGCTGTAGGCTCCAGTCCTCGCACCCCCGAGCCCGCCGAATCTGGTTGGGCTCCGGTAATGGAGTTCACCACTGCGGATATCTTCCAGCACTCGCCCTTTGGCGACATGCTAAACTCGTTAAGGTCTCTCTCTTTGTCACAAGACTCTTGGCCGAACTATGTCCGGCTCGAGTGGGAAGCGGGCAACGAAGGAATTCGTTGCCCACCCACCACCCACTTCATAGCCACGGTTGATGATTTGACCGACGTGCTTGATTTTGACTCTGAAGACATCGACGGTGTGGACGACGATGTAGGAGAAGAACAGGAACCACCACCCACGGGGCAGTGGACAACCACCTCCTCATATGATATATATAGATGGTATATATGGTGGACACTTCGAAAGAAACCAATGGCGATGAGGCAATGGAGGATAACCCCTCAAGGAAGAAAGCAAGGCATAGGCGTCGTCAGCGCCGCTCCAAGCCCCGCCACAGCAATACCGGCACTGGAGACAAAAACAATCCGGATATTACCGAAGATGAATACAACCCCGATCAACCTGCCTTCGAGCAGGCCGAACAGGAAGACGGGCAGGTCAGCCCAGACGAACAGGCGACGGACAGATACCCGGAGGAAGATAACTACATGCCCCCCTCCGAAGACGAGATTAACCTCGGCGACGACGAGTTCGGCGTGCCTGATGACCTCGTAGAGCAGGAGCGCTTCAAGCGCCGGCTTATGGCCACTGCGAGGAGCCTGAGAAAGAAGCAGCAGCAGCTCCAAGCTGATCAAGACCTACTCACAGACAGATGGATGGAAGTCCTAGCAGCCGAGGAATATGGACTCGAGCGCCACACGGCTGACCGGCCACCTCGTGGCCGGGATAAAACGGCGTATCAGCCCGATGATACATCTCCAACGTATCTACTTTTCCAAACACTTTTGCCCTTGTTTTGGACTCTAACTTGCATGATTTGAATGAAACTAACCCAGACTGACACTGTTTTCAGCAGAACTGCCATGATGTTGTTTTATGTGTAGAAAAGAAAAGTTCTCGGAATGTCCTGGAAATCCACGGAGGCACTTTTTCAAATTAACAAGAATTTTTGGCGAAAGAATTAATGCTAGGGGGCCCACAGCCTATCCACGAGACAGGGGGCGCTCCCCTAGGGCGCGGCCTCCTATCTCGTGGCCCCCCTGGACCTCCTCCGACCTTAACTCCAACTCCATATATTCCGTCTCGGGGAGAAAAAAATCAGAGAGAAAGTTTCATCGCGTTTTACGACATGGAGCCGCCGTCAAGACCTAATCTCTCTCGGGAGGGCTGATCTGAAGTCTGTTCAAGGTTCCGGAGAGGGGGATTCGTCGTCGTTATCGTCATCAACCATCCTCCATCACCAATTTCATGATGCTCAATGCCGTGCGTGAGTAATTCCATCATAGGCTTGCTGGACGGTGATGGGTTGGATGAGATTTACCATGTAATCAAGTTAGTTTTGTTAGGGTTTGATCCCTAGTATCCACTATGTTCTGAGATTGATGTTGCTATGACTTTGCTATGCTTAATGCTTGTCATTAGGGCCCGACTGCCATGATTTCAGATCTGAACCTATTATGTTTTCATGAATATATGTGTGTTCTTGATCCTATCTTGCAAGTCTATAGTCACCTATTATGTGTTATGATCCGACAACCCCGAAGTGACAATAATCAGGATACTTCTCGGTGATGACCGTAGTTTAAGGAGTTCATGTATTCACTATGTGTTAATGCTTTGGTCCGGTTCTCTATTAAAAGGAGGCCTTAATATCCCATAGTTTCCACTTTTTAGGGAATACATGCCTACATTACATTTATGAATTGGAGCTAGTTCTATATCACCCTATGTTATAACTATTGCATGAGGAATCGCATCTGGCATAATTATCCATCACTGATCCATTGCCTACGAGCTTTTCACATATTGTTCTTTGCCTATTTACTTTACCGTTGCTACTGTTACAACTACTACAAAAACCCAAAAAAATTGTCTTTACTGTTGCTTTTGTTACCATTACTATCATACCACTTTTGCTACTAAACACTTGCTGCAGATACTAAGTTATTCAGGTGTGGTTGAATTGACAACTCAACTGCTAATACTCAAGAATATTCTTTGGCTCCCCTTGTGTTGAATCAATAAATTTGGGTTGTACTTCACTAGGGATGGTAATGGGTACCCATTACCCGCATACCCGACGGGTAAAAACCATATTAGGGTAAGGGTATGGGATAAATGATTACCCATGGGTATATAAATAGAAAAATATTAAACCCATCGGCTATAATGGGTACGGGTATAGGATGTCATAACCCATACCCGTGTACCCATAGACCCACATAAAATATGTTATGTGGGCCCTTACTATTCATTTATCTAATTTAATTTCCCACAAAATGAGTCTAATCCCATAGCCATTGACTACATGAGTAGCCCACGTTGGCAGTAGCTACATGATAAACATGGAAAGGAAACATGTAATGGCAGAACGAATCCCATAAATCTCTCCTTCTCTCCTAGATTAACGTGATTAGGTGATGGTGAATAATGAATACGTGTGATCACAGCCCATATTTATATAGATATCCTCCTCATCTCCTCGTCTCATTTCATCTCCTCGCCTCCTCGTCCATCGGCTATCGCTAGTCGCCGCCTCCACCTGCTCACTGCCTCGCCATTGCTAGCGCCTCCAGTCACTCGGACACCATGGACCTTGCGGATGAGGACCACAGCTTGTGTGACCACGGCGACCGGGAGAAGCAGATGCAGCTCACCCTCATGCAGATTTAGTCTGAGGGAGGCGACCGCCATAGCTCCACCACGGCCAGGAGCATGGCATGACAACCCCGATCTTGTCGATGGATAGCGCATTGATCTTGTAGTTTTTTATATGGATGAGGTGATGCATTCGTGCATACAATCATTGGTTTCTGCTTATATAAGATGTATACAGTATATAGCTATTGTGATGAATATGATTTTTCTATATATAGAAGATATTCGATGTAGAGATGTTATATAAGTACAAGATTTCAGTACGTAGTGTATTATGTATATATGAGCATCGTAATTTCAGTGCTCATTATGAATCGAGTATTATATTCAATAGACTACATATATATGAATTTGATGTCTCTTTTGTTATTGATGCTCCTTTTGCAGTAGTACAAGCTCAGCAGCCAAGTACATGTTCCTTGTGAATATGCCAATGATACATCTGCCCCAATGGATGAAGATGGAGATCATTTTGTATTTTTCAATGATTAAGATGTACAGGAGGAGATGGAAGAGGTCAACGAAGTAAGCGAATAGAAGATAATTTCTGAAGTTTGGCTAGAAATGAAACAAAAGAGGTCAATGACATCTTGTCGATTATGATTATTTTTTGCTCAAGTTGATGTGTGCACACGGGTATTTCTACCTGTAGGTACCCATTTACCCTGTCGGGTGATGGGTATGGGAAAAAATATTACCCGTTGACGGGTATGGGTACGGGTAATGGGTAAGCTCAAGGAGGATGGGTAAGGGTATGGGCTAACTATACCCGTACCCAAACCCGGCGGGTGCCATCCCTATACTTCACCCTCGAAAGCTGTTGCAATCCCCTACACTTGTGGGTTATCAAGTCTAATTTCTGGCGCCGTTGCCGGGGAGCATAGCTCTATTCTCTGAGTCACTTGGGATTTATATCTATTGATCACTATAAAGAACTTGAAAGATGCTAAGACCAATATTTTGCCCTCAACTACGAGGGGAGGTAAGGAACTGCCATCTAGCTTTGCACTAGATTCTCCTTCCATTATTAGTAGGCTTGCGACACCTAAATCTACTACTGCTATAAATTCTGATATGTTGCATGTTATAGATGATGCCACTTCTGCTATGCATGATAAAACTACTTCTGTGCGTGATACTACTTTGCCATTAGGTGAATTCCTAGATGAACAACTTGCTAGAGTTAGGGGGAATGAAAATATCGAAGATGCTATTGATGATAGTGATGATGAACATTCTCCCAATGATTATGTATTACCTGTTGTTCCTAAGGGTTATGTTATGAATGAAGCAGCTGCTATGGAAATTCTTGCTTGCAATGATAGAAATGATCTTAAGAAATTATTAGCTAAATGGAAGCAGCAGTCTCTTAATGCTAGAATGAAACCCGATCCTGCTTTTGCTACTTCACCTATCTGTGTTACTGATAAGGATTATGAATTCTCTGTTGATCCTGAGATTATTACTTTAGTTGAATCTGATCCTTTTTATGGCCTTGAATCTGAAACTGTTGTGGCACATCTTACCAAGTTGAATGATATAGCCACCCTGTTTACTCATGATGAGAAGTCTCGCTATTTATATATCCTTAAGATATTTCCGTTCTCATTAAAGGGTGATGCTAAGACTTGGTATAATTCTCTTGATCCTGGTTGTGTGCGTAGTCCCTAGGATATGATTTATTACTTCTCTGCTAAATATTTCCCTGCTCATAAGAAACAAGCTGCCTTGCGGGAAATATACAATTTTGTGCAAATCAAAGAAGAGAGTCTCCCACAAGCTTGGGGGAGGCTTCTCCGGTTACTTAATGCTTTGCCTGATCATACTCTTAAGAAAAATGAACTACTTGATATCTTTTATAATGGACTAACCGATGCTTCCAAGGACTACTTGTATAGTTGTGCTGGTTGTGTTTTCACGGAAAGAACAGTCGACGAAGCTGAATTACTATTGAATAATATGTTGACTAATGAAAATAATTGGATTCTTCCTGAGCCAGTTCCTGAAGTAATTCCTGAACCAATTGAGGCAACTCCTGAGCCTATTCCTAAACCCACTCCGAAGAAGAGAGGTGTTTTATTTCTCAGTCCTGAAGATATGCAAGAGGCAAAGAAATCAATGAAAGAAAAAGGTATTAAAGTTGAAGATGTTAAGAATTTACCACCTATTGAAGAAATACATGGTCTTAATATACCGCCTGAAGAACCACATTGTCTTGATAACCCGACACAGGTAGTAAATATAAATTCTCTCTATAGATATGATAAAGTTGAAATACCCTCTACTAAATTTCATAGCCCATGCTTAGATGAATTTGATGACTTTATGGCTAGACAAGAAAGTTTTAATGCTTATGTTGGTAGAGTGTTAAAGAATAATGCTTTCGAGATAGGACGCGTAGGTGATAATCTGGCTAGAGTTAAAGATGAACTTCACCGCGTTAGCAAATATGCTTCTATGGTTGCTACTCAAGCTGAGCAAGTGCTCAAAGCTCAAAATGATCTGCTTGATGAATTGAATAATAAAAATGACTTTGCTGTTAGAGTGGCTACTAGAACTGGTAGAATGACTCAGGAACCTTTGTATCCTGAAGGCCACCCTAAGAGAATCGATCAAGATTCTCAGAGAAATAATTTAGAGGCACCTAGTTCTTCTAAAAAGAAGAAGAAGAAAAATGATAGGACTTTGCGTGCTTCTAGTGAACCTACTGTAGACACACCTAAGAATCCCAATGATATTTCTATTTCTGATGCTGAAACACAATCAGGTGATGAACATGAACCTAGTGATAATGTTAATGATAATGTTCATGTTGATGCTCAACCTAGCAAATATAATTATGTAGAGATTGAACCTGTTGTTGATCTTGATAACCCACAATCAAAGAATCAACGTTATGATAAGAGAGATTTTGTTGCTAGGAAGCATGGTAAATAAAGAGAACCATGGGTTCAGAAACCCATGCCCTTTCCTCCTAAACCATCCAAGTCAAAGGATGATGAGAATTTTGAGCGCTTTGCTGAAATGATTAGACCTATTTTCTTACGTATGCACTTAACTGATATGCTTAATGTAAATCTGTATGCTAAGTATATGAAGGATATCATCACAAATAAAAGAAAGATACCGGAAGCTGAAATTTCCACCATGCTCGCTAATTACACTTTTAAGGATGGAATACCAAAGAAACTTGGAGATCCGGATGTTCCAACTATACCATGCTCCATTAAAAGAAATTATGTTAGAACTGCTTTATGTGATCTTGGAGCCGGTGTTAGTGTTATGCCTCTCTTTATATCGTAGACTTGAATTGAATAAGTTGACACCTACTGAAATATCTTTGCAAATGGCCAATAAATCAACTGCTATACCTGTTGGTGTTTGTGAGGATGTGGCTATTGTGGTTGCAAATGTCACTATCTTAACGAACTTTGTTATTCTTGATATTCCCGAGGACGATAGTATGTCTATTATCCTTGGTAGACCTTTTCTTAATACTGTAGGGGCTGTTATTGATTGCAACAAAGGCAATGTCACTTTTCATGTTAATGGCAATGAGCAGACGGTACACTTTCCGAGGAAACAATCTCAAGTCCATAGCATCAATTCTATTGAAAAAGTTCCAACTATCATTTTTGGAGGTTTTGAATTTCCTCTCCCTACTATCAAGAAAAAGTATGATATTCTTATTGTTGGGGATTTTCATATCCCCGTTGAGGTAACTTAGTGTTATTCGAAATTTCTCTGGTTCCGTCTTATTCGGAATGAGTTTGTTAACAAGACTTGATCAACCTTGTTAGTGGATTCATTTTGATGATCATGAGATGGATGAAACTAGAAGGCACAACCTTCTGTACCCTCTTTTTAATTTCTGTTACTTAAAATAAATAAAGCAAAAATAGTATTATCCGTCTGTTTTCTGAATTATCCATGCATTAAAAATAGTACGAAAATAAAAGTGCCCCAAATGCCCTGCAAATTTAGTATGATTTTTTTGGAATATTTGAGGATTTAGGCACTGAAAACACTGCAGGAGGGGCAAGCACCAGGCCACGAGAGAGGAGCCCCCCCCCCTATAGGGCGCGCCCCCTGTCTCGTGGGCCCCTGGTGGCTCCCCTCCACTTATGCCAGCACCCACACACTTCATCTTCTACCCAAAAAAATCCCCATCCAGCTCAAGCACGAGTTCTAGCTCGTTTTGCTGCGATTTTCGATCTCTTAGCTCAAAGCTCCATTCACAAAACTGCTTTGGGAGATTATTGCTTGGTATGTGACTCCTCCATTGGTCCAATTAGTTTTTGTTCTAGTGCTTTATTCATTGCAAATTTTTGCTGCATAGGTGACCATGTTCTTGAGCTTGCATGTTAAATTTTTGAGGTCCCAAGCAATTCCAATGCATGATATAGGCTCTAGGCACTTGTAGGAGTAGTTGCTATCAATCTTGTTTAGTTTTATTCACTTTTATTTTGAAGTTACTAAAATTTCAGATTTTTTCAGAAAAAGAAATATGCTTAGAAGAATGTACCAAGGAGGTCGCTCGACAAAGAAAGGGCCAAGAATTGCTATACGTGAACAAGATGTTAATTTGCCAAGGGACGCAAATGTACGGGCTTGTGAGTGGCCATCCGATGATTTTATGGTCGAAGCAAGCTTCAAGGAAGAATTTGACGCGTATGTGCGTAATCCCGAGCTGGAGGACTTCTTACAAGATAAGTGTCCTCAATATTATAAATTAACCGATTCCGTTGTGCGGAGGTTCGAATATATTTCTACGCATAATTCTCCTAGTGTCATGTTTGATATTTATGATACATCTTATACCATGGATTTAGAGGATTTCACAACTGCTTGCAAACTCCCTCAGTGGGGTAATATCAATGATCCTCACAAATCTGAATTTAGAGATTTTCTTGCTAGTATTACTGTGGGAGAATCTAGGGACGTAGCATAAGCTACCATAGGAAGCATTCATTTTCCTGCTATACATTACTTTGCTCTCTTTATTGGTATATGCATTAACGGTAAGGACGAGGTATGTCACATGTGTGCCCCTGATCTTTGTGTCCTCAAGAGTGCTGTGTTAGATTATAAAGGTTATAACTTGGGGGCAATAGTTGCACGTAGGTTGCAGAATAATAGTAAAAGGGGAAATTTCTTTGGAGGAATTTATGCAACCTGTGTGGCTAATTTTCTTAATATAGCTCCACGAGAGGGGGATATGATTGTACCTCCTGTTTATTTGGATAAAGAAGCTATGGTTGATCATCATTTTCTTGAGAGGAATGAACAATTCCTCCATTATCGACTAATCTATGACAGATGCAACGTCGTCCCTGTTACTCTTCCTGCTCCCTACCTTTTTGATTATCAGACAAAAGGAAGATATGTTATCACCAGGGAAGAAGCAGCTGAATACAAGAGGGGAATGGAGGCAACTCGCCAACACGATGCTGCTCAGGAGGTGGTCGCCTCTACATCTGTGGGGACCCCGACTCATAAGTCGAGATCACCGAATGGACGTGTACAGTGATCCTAGAGATCAATGCTCACTGAACACACAGAAGCTGAATAACAAGAGTCTTACATCCATACATACCGTTTTACACAAGTAGGACCATTATGGTCAAGTCTTGAGTGTATCATCGCAGCGGAAATCTTCAACAACAACTTGGACCCATGCCATCTGCCTTAACCCTACATGCATTCTGACTGGGAAGCGTCCTAGCTTGCATGTTCGTCATCGAAGTATTCTTCATCATATCCTGTTCTTTCATGCCTGGTCAATAAAATAACCAGTGGCAAGCCAATGAGTACATTGAATGTACTCGCAAGCAACCCATGCTTTGGTTCAAGATACAACAATGCATGACATAGGTAAATTTTTGCAGAAAGCTAGTTTTGAGTGCAATGACATGTTCAACAACTTGTAAGACATGCATCAGGAGAATTCAAGTAACCCTGAGGACAGGTTACAAATATCAACATAAATAGAGTGGGCACCAACCCAACTCAATCATGTCAAGTCCCTTGACTTGACCCAAGTAGTTATCCAAACACACACACACACACTGGTTTGTAAACTCTGGACATAGTTTAAGCAGCACCGCCCAACTGTCCTTGACCGTGGACACGGCTATTCGAATAGTTTTACACTCTGTAGAGGTTGCACACTGTACCCACAAGATCCGGGGAACTTCCGTGTCATCCATGACCCGCGATACCTCAAGTACTCGGGGTAAGCACCCGATCATTATCTTTCCCTAGACGACACTAACAAGGAGTCCACTCGATTGGTAGTGACCCCCGTGCCCAACATTTCATATCTTAAAATTGCGGAGTATCGCTCCCATATTCATCACAAAATGGCACGAGGTACCAACGGTGTGTCCGGTGCCCCATAAAAATGTTCTTGGCCGCCCTACCTGGCACGACCCCGTCCCGAGAGAGAGCACTAACTCTCCCCCTCTGACTAGTAATGCGGGCTCCAAGCTAGTATCGGCCTAGGTAATCAATAATGCCCTTTCCCATATAATGGTAGAGTGGTTGCACATGTAAGGTTGGGATAGTCGACAAATCTTAAATCTAATCCGTTTTCGAAGACAACACACACTTGCCTCAGTACACCACTTCGTCATCAAGTGGTTACCCATCTCATCATCTCCCTCGGGCATAAGTGACACCCGACGGGGTTTTCGAAAAGTCCTTTGAAAACACTTTGCCTCCTTCATCATGCATATACCCGTCCCTTTTTGCGTAGCATCTACTTTAGCATCCTATCTACTCCCACCGGCATAACCCTCATAAGAAGGTAGGGTCATGCACAATGCAAGTATCAACGAGGAAGTACGGTGGCAAACCATCAAAGTGGTTACCACCTCATCATGATTCCGTTGCAACAACAATATGGTGCTATATGACATGCATAAAAAGGGTTTCATAGACATGGTCAAAGGGCTGCTTGCCTGTTTCATCAGAGTCTTGAGATCTTCTGGTCCTTCTCCAGGTACTCCGTCTACTTCGGCAACTAATGTCAGAAACAATCACAATAAGCAACACAACAAGGCAAGAATGAATGTGCTCTAAAAATATGAAGTTGACTTTTATTGGATACCTCTGGTCATATGAGGAATGACCAAAGTGATTTCATTGGAAGTGGATCAATGGACATTTCTAAACATTTCTATATGATGGAATCAAGGGGTTTATGGATTTGCAAGAGGTGTACAGAAATATATTTTTGAAAAATGAGCAAAGGCACCCATTTACAAAGGATGATTTTAGAAGCATCTAGGAATTGGTTTCACTGGATTTGGAGTTGAGATGATTTTCCTATGAATTTGCAAAGTTGGCTATATATAAAGAAATAGACCATTATTTGAGGTGATACAGAAAGTATTAGTAAAAATGTTCAAAAACTAAGATTTGGACTTATAGACATACAGGATTTTGAATCATGGAATTTGGATCACAAATGGGCTCTCTGTGATTTTCTAAAGTTTATCACAGAAATAGGAAAAATATGATGTGATACATATTTGTGAAGGAAATGCTTTTGTAGAAATGTTACAATAGCACCATGTGGTAGGGAATGATTTTAGAAACTACTAGAAATTTGAATCATCAAATTTGGAGTTAATTTGAATTATTTATGGATTTTAGAAACTCACTGGAAAAGAATAAAAGAAATATAAGGCGTTACCCTTATCCTACGCACCGGCGAGAAATAGCCGTGGGCCAGCCCAGCGGCTCGGCCACGCGAACGACAGGCGACGTCGAAGGCATATTTCGCCCGGCCCGTCTCCACTTGCCAGCGTGGCCCGGTGGCTGGGCCACTGACGAGCGGGGCCCGCCTGCAGGTCATCGTCTTCATCTTCCTCCCGCGCGCTCGCCTGGCCGAGGGAGCAGAGAGCCCCGACAAGGACTGCCGGCGCTACGGAGCACCTCCGGCGATGCTCTGGCTATGGATGAGCTCGGAGTCGAGCGCCGCATCCATTCGTGTATGCCACGGCTGCCGGGGATGGTCAAGGCAACGGCGGCTTGGATGCCGGCGGATGGTGGCGTCGGGAGAGATTGGGCACGGCGCTACGGTGCGTCCTTGGACGAGGGAAAGAGCGTGGGAGCTCCTCCTTGCTCAGGGGAGCCTGCTGGTGGAGAGAGGAGAGGGAGAAGAGCTCGGGCTCGGCTGAATTTAGGTGGAGGCCGGCGGCGGCTCTCCGGCCATGGAGGGCTATGGAGGGCACGGGGAGAGGAGTGAGTTGGTCCAGGGGGTCTCTGGGAGGGAAAGAGAGGCAAAGGAGTAGAGAGGAGGCTCGGGGGTGGCCTTAAATAGAAGGGGGCGAGGTGCACAGCGGGGCCGTGCGCCGGCGAGGTCGTAGCCATCGCTGGAGGCCACGGGAGTGCTTGGCTTAGAGTCAGGGTCTTCCTGGGTGTGGTCTACAGCCAAGGGAAGGGAGAGAAGGAGCGGGGGAGCGTCAGGGCAGCACGCGTGTGAGCATGCCCATTGGAGCTCTCGGGCGGCCATGGTGCGCGTGCGAGCAGGGGTAGGAGAGAGAGAGGAAGAAGGGGGCCGACAGCGTGCCGTGTACTGGATGTCGAGGCGACCTCGATGGACACGAGGGGGAGGCCCTAGGTGGTCCGGTGGCTCGGGCAGAGAGCGGCTACAGTGGTAGGGCGCACTGTAGCATGCTCCAGAGCGCGTCTTTGGCCGGCATGGCCATTGTTTTGGCAAAGTGGGCGCAGCCACTAATGTCTGGTAGTGCTAGGGGGTAGTAAAGAAGTGTGGAGAGGCATTGGATGCCCTGGAGAGCCAGTAGGAGAGGAGTGGGGTTGAGAGAGAGAGAGGGAAAGGGGCTGTCCAGAGGGTTAAATGAGGATGTTTCACCCTTGAATCATTG
This sequence comes from Triticum aestivum, assembly GCF_018294505.1. Classification (NCBI taxonomy): domain Eukaryota; kingdom Viridiplantae; phylum Streptophyta; class Magnoliopsida; order Poales; family Poaceae; genus Triticum; species Triticum aestivum. The sequence continues at coordinate 635,784,973 of NC_057813.1, forward strand.
ATTTGAGGTCAGAGAAGAGTTACTGGAGGTGCAAGGGGACTCTGAGGGGCTGTGGTAAAAAGTTGAGGCCATGGAGAAGAGTGGAAGTGGTCAAAATAGGGGTTTTAGTAAAATGGCAGAAGGTGTTTGTTGCTGGATTGGGCAAGAATATGAACTCCTCTTGTCATGAGGAATGACAGGGTCAAATGGTATGATAAAATAAGAGGTTCCACCAAGATTGAGTTCATTTGGGAAAAGTTGCCAATGCAACTTTTTTAAACCCTAGAAATCAGCAGAAATGGACTTCCCAAGATTTAGTCATGCAAATCTGTTCTACTTGATGCACCACCTGGTGTAGTGTCATCAATTGGTCATGTGAACATGCTCACAAAAGTTGGGGACAAGGAGAGAAAGTTGGTAGTACAAAGTTGTTCAAATTTGGTTCTGGACAGGAAGGGTTTTGGGCACTTTGATCAAGTTAACTTGTTCTCCAACTTGTGCCATTTGGTCTAGATGAATTATTAGACCATTTGAGAATGTTCACAAGTTTTGAGAACATTTGGACATGTTTGGCAATGTAAAGTTGCTCAAACTACAAAATGGACATAAATGGTTTTGAGGGGATTTCATGGAGTTATACTATTCTCCATGACATGATACTTGTCAAGATCATCAAACATATCATATGTGACATGCTAGAATTTTCTTGGAATGTTTGGAGAATATTTCCTTTGCAAATATTTCAAAAGCTTGAAATATACAGAAAGAGTTTTTGAGGGATTTGACCAATATTTTGAACATGACCATGTGTTGAAACTCTTATATATGGACAATATATGTCCACTGAGTCTCCCTAGGTTTTTGTTAAATATTTTTGAAACAATAAAATAATTTTTCCCTATTAAAGACCATTTCTGGCCTTAAGAAAAAGCTTTTAAATAAAATAGGAAAATAACTTTTAAAATTATATTTTTGTGGTTTCTGGGTATACTATATCTAATAGGAGTCAAATATATTTTTGGAAAGATTTTTACTGCCCTTAATTAAGTACTTGCAGTGCAAACCTCAATTCAGGGGTTTTTGAAAAACTAATTTTTGAAAATACTATTTGGCCAAATTATTTTTGCAAGAAATTATTTTTGTGTCCTATACACATGGCATGATCATGGGGAAAGGTTTTTGGATAAAGGAGGAGGAGTATAAGAGTTGGAGGATTTATTTTATTTTTAGAGCACTTGCAAACAACAGACAAAAACCAAATCAAGCAAAGACCAAAACACACAAAAGTTTTTGTCAAACCACAATCTATCATGATTTATTAGCTTAAGTGTTGTGCCATGAAAATCAGGGTGTGACAACATCTCGGTACTATCCCAGTTTCACTTATGGATATCAGCCAGGCGGTCCTTGGTACTAGACCAACTTAGGCCAAAAGCCTAAGCTTGGGGGAGTACGTATTTCTCACCAACTTTACATTCATGTTCACACACTAGTCGTCGGTGCTCATACTCTTTCATTGTATTATCCATCCTAGTTAAATTTCTTTTTCTAGTTTTCTTCTTGTGTGTTTGATAAACCTTGAGAAAAACCAAAAAAAGGTTAGTTAGTTTAATTTCCTTGCCTGTAGTAGGAATTAAAGTGAAAACACAAAAAGATTTTTCATTCTTCTTTTACTTGTTGGGAGCTTTCCCGTGTAAATAGTTTTATTTTCTTTTCCTTCTTTTGGGGGTCGAGAAGACCATATTGAAAATGTTTAGTGGCTCTCATATGCATGATTGTTTATTTAACTTAGAGCGCATATTACTTGTCTTCTCTTTTGAATTGAATGCTTGCAGATTCCAGCTTAGTCCAATGCACGTGCACTCTTATTATTATACACATCGTTCGGTCGTGCGAGTGAAAGGCAATAATGACGATATATGATGGACTTATTGGGATGAGAAAAGCTAGTATGAACTCGACCTCTCTTGTTTTTGTAAATACGGTGAGTTCATCGTTCCAGAGTCAGCTATTATGAAGTAAACATATTTGCAATGACATTTAGAGATTATAGTTCCTTGTACCATGCTTGATTAGCTATGAGTTATAATGGTTTACCTTGCGTGCCAACATGCTATTAGAATGATTATGATGTGGTATGATGGGATGGTATCCTCCTTTGAATGTATTGAGTGACTCGACTTGGCACATGTTCACGCATGTAGTTGAATCAAATCAACATAGCCTTCACAATATTTATGTTCATGGTGGATTATATCCTACTCATGCTTGTACTCGGTGTGAATTAATTTTAATGCATGCTTATGACTGTTGTCACTCTCTTAGTTGGTCGCTTCCCAGTCTTTTGCTAGCCTTCACCTGTACTAAGCAGGAATACTGCTTGAGCATCCTAACTCCTTAAACCCCAAAGTTGTTCCATATGAGTCCACTATACCTACCTATATGCGGTATTTACCTGCCGTTCCAAGTAAATTTGTATGTGCCAAACTCTAAACCTTCAAATGAAATTCTGTTTTGTATGCTCGAGCAGCTCATGTTACAACTAGGGCTGCCTATATCTTCCATGCTAGGTGGGTTATTCTCACGAGGAATGGACTCCGCTCCTCATTCACGAGAAAGGCTGGTAACCGGGATGCCCAATCCCATGATCCAAAAAGATCAAAGCAAATCAAAATAATTAAAAAAACTCCCCCAGGGTTGTTGTATGTTGGAGGCACTCATTGTTTCGAGAAAGCCATGGATTGATGCTTGTTGGTGGTTGGGGGGGGGGGTATAAACCTTTACCATTCTGTTTGGGAACTGCCTATAATGCATGTAGTATGGAACATACATCCATCTCATAGTTGTTGCGTTGACAGTGAAAGTATGCCGCTCAAAATGTTATTCAATCACTATTTTAAAATTGAGCTCTGGCACCTCTACAAATCCCTGCTTCCCTCTGCGAAGGGCCTATCTATTTACTTTTATGTTGAGTCATCACCCTTCTTATTAAAAGCACCTGCTGGAGAGCACACTCTCATTTGCATTCATTACTATTGTTTTATATTAGGTATGACTTGACTGGATCTCTTTTACCATGAATTACAATGTTTAGTCAGTCCTTGATCTTTAAAGATGCTCTGCATTTATGTTTTGCGGTCTCAGAAAGGGCTAGCGAGATACCATTTTGTTATATTATGTTATAATTATTTTGAGAAAGTGTTGTCATCCGAGTTTTATTGTTATGGCTCGCTAGCTGATTATGCTATTGATATGAGTGATTGTGAGAGCTATGTGTTATTGTGAGTATGGTTAGTTCATAATATTTGCTGAAACCTGAATGCTGGCTTTTCATGTTACAACAACAAGAGCAAATAGAGTTTGTAAAAGTTTTTCTTTATCACTTTCAGTTTATCAACTGAATTTCTTGAGGACAAGCAAAGGTTTAAGCTTGGGGGGGTTGATACGTCTCCAACGTATCTACTTTTCCAAATACTTTTGCCCTTGTTTTGGACTCTAACTTGCATGATTTGAATGAAACTAACCCGGATTGACGCTGTTTTCAGCAGAACTGCCATGATGTTGTTTTATGTGTAGAAAAGAAAAGTTATCGGAATGTCCTGGAAATCCACGGAGGCACTTTTTGGAATTAATAAGAATTTTTGGCAAAAGAATTAATGCTAGGGGGCCCACAGCCTATCCACGAGACAGGGGGGCGCGCCCCCCTAGGGCGCGGCCTCCTATCTCGTGGGCCCCCCTGGACCTCCTCCGACCTCAACTCCAACTCCATATATTCCGTCTTGGGGAGAAAAAATCAGAGAGAGTTTCATCGCGTTTTATGACACAGAGCTGCCGCCAATCCCTAATCTCTCTCGGGAGGGCTGATCTGGAGTCCGTGTGGGGTTCCAGAGAGGGGGATTCATCGCCGTTGTCATCATCAACCATCCTCCATCACCAATTTCATGATGCTCACCGCAGTGCGTGAGTAATTCCATCGTAGGATTGCTGGATGGTGATGGGTTGGATGAGATTGACCATGTAATCAAGTTAGTTTTGTTAGGGTTTGATCCCTATTATCCACTATGTTCTGAGATTGATGTTGCTATGACTTTGCTATGCTTAATGCTTGTCACTAGGGCCCGAGTGCCATGATTTCAGATCTGAACCTATTATGTTTTCATGAATATATGTGTGTTCTTGATCCTATCTTGCAAGTATATAGTCACCTATTATGTGTTATGATCCGACAACCCCGAAGTGACAATAATCGGGATACTTCTCGGTGATGACCGTAGTTTGAGGAGTTCATGTATTCACTATGTGTTAATGCTTTGGTCCGGTTCTCTATTAAAAGGAGGCCTTAATATCCCTTAGTTTCCACTAGGACCCCGCTGCAACGGGAGGGTAGGACAAAAGACGTCATACAAGTTCTTTTCCAGAAGCACGTATGACTATTTACGGAATACATGCCTACATTACATTGATGAATTGGAGCTAGTTCTATAACACCATATGTTATAACTATTGCATGAGAAATTGCATCTGGCATAATTATCCATCACTGATCCATTGCCTACGAGCTTTTCACATATTGTTCTTCGCCTATTTACTTTACCGTTGCTACTGTTACAACTACTACAAAAACCCAAAAACATTTATCTTTACTGTTGCTTCGGTTACCATTACTATCATACCACTTTTGCTACTAAACACTTGCTGCAGATACTAAGTTATCCAGGTGTGGTTGAATTGACAACTCAACTGCTAATACTCAAGAATATTCTTTGGCTCCCCTTGTGTCGAATCAATAAATTTGGGTTGTACTTCACCCTCAAAAGCTGTTGCGATCCCCTACACTTGTGGGTTATCACCCGAATACTAGCCCGCACCCCTACGCCAATACACTACGGCCCGGGGCAATAGGCAGGACCTGCAGGACATACCGGAAAACAAGGCAGGACAACCAAGATCGATCTACGGATCGCGGGGGCGCGCCCCAACACATGACGACGATCGTCATGCCGGATACACTATCAACAAGTCCGACCGGGCCGAACACATTCAACCAGACTCATTCGAACTACGTAGCCACATAGCCCGGCATAGAGGCGCCGCACACCCCCTCTGCTTCACCGACAAAGTAATGGACCATGAATTCCCAGAAGGGTTCAAACCCGTAAACATTGAATCATACGATGGCACAGCAGACCCCGCAGTATGGATCAAACATTTCCTTCTCCACATTCATATGGCCCACGGTGACGACTTACACGCCATAAAGTATCTTCCCCGTAAGCTCAAGGGACCAGCCCGACACTGTCTAAATAGCCTGCCGGCAAATTCCATTGGCAGCTGGGAAAACCTGGAGGACGCTTTCCTCGACAACTTCCAGGGCACATACCTGCAACCACCGGATGCTGATGACTTGAGCCACATTACCCAACAGCCTAGAGAGTCAGCCAGAAAATTCTGGACCCGGTTCCTAACTAAAAAGAACCAAATTGTCGACTGTCTGGACGCCGAAGCCCTGGCGGCCTTTAAGCATAATATCCGCGACGAGTGGCTTGCCCGACACCTCGGCCAGGAAAAACCAAAATCCATGACGGCCCTCATGACACTCATGACACGCTTTTGCACATGCGAGGACAACTGGTTGGCTTGCAGTAGCACCACACCAATAAACTCTGGCACTTTAGACATCCACGACAATAACGGCAAGCCACAGCGCAACAGACATAAGTGTCAGAACAATGGCGACAACACTGAAGACACGGCAGTCAACGCCGGATTCAGTGGCTCAAAATCCGGTCAGCGGAAAAGGCCGTTCAAAAGAAACAATCAGGGACCGTCCAGTCTGGACCGCATACTTGATCGCTCATGCCGAATTCATGGCACACCGGATAAGCCAACAAACCACACTAATAGAGACTGCTGGGTGTTCAAACATGCCAGTAAGATAAATGCCGAAAACAAGGACAAGGGGCTGCACAACGACGATGACGAAGATCCCCAATGTCCGAACACGGGGGGATAGAAGAAATTTCCTCCCTAGGTGAAAACGATCAACATGATCTACGCCACCCACATTCCCAAATGGGAACGAAAGCGAGCACTGAGGGATGTCTATGCGATGGAGCCTGTCGCCCCCAAGTTAAACCCATGGTCAGCCTATCTGATCACCTTTGATCGTAGGGATCACCCTACCAGCATCCGTCACGGCGGTTCAGCCGCGGTGGTACTAGACCCAATCATTGACGGATTTCACCTCACACGAGTCCTTATGGATGGCGGTAGCAGCCTGAACCCGCTTTATCAGGACACAATGCACAAAATGGGCATCGACCCTTCAAGGATCAAGCCCACCAAAACTACCTTTAAAGGTGTAATTCCAGGGGTAGAGGCCTATTGCACGGGCTCCATAACACTGGAGGTGGTCTTCGGATCTCCAAATAACTTCCTAAGAGAGGAGTTAATCTTCGACATCGTCCCTTTCCTTAGAGGCTATCATGCACTACTTGGACGAACCGCATTTGCTCGATTCAATGCAGTACCACACTATGCATACCTTAAGCTCAAGATTCCAGGACCTCGCGGGGTAATAACAGTCAACGGAAACATGGACCGCTCTCTCCATACAGAAGAGCATACTGCAGCCCTCGTGGCAGAAGTACAAAGCAGCTTTCTCCGGCAAACCACCAATCTAGTGACAACGACAACTCCAAACACCGTCAAGCGAGTCCGAAGTACCCCGCAACAGGGTCGCCACGCACGCCAAGAGCGCGACTAGCAGTCCGGCCTCCACTCCAGCCCCATCAAGGCAGCATTCGTGCTGTGCGTACACAATTACGCACTCAAAATACCATGGGCATAGGCGGAGGCGCAACAGTGACGCAGTCAACAGTGCGGTTCAGCTGCAACATACTTTAATAACCCCCTTTATCTTTCAGGACTCTTCTTCCGGGCAGCCTCTTCAGAAGAACCGGATTATCGGACTTCCATAGGAGAGAAATCCAAGGAGGCAAAAGGCTTGCACACAAAGGGAATACCTTGGTGGAATCTATTCACGATCGTTATACCTGGTTTATATACCTACATGCGGCCCGCCCTTGGATAGGACATGTCAAATAGTCCTATTTACTTCTGCTTAAACGCATTCATTGTAAACATACGCTTAGACGTATTATTCATCAATAGGAGATTATATATGGCGTCAGCTTATTATTCCTATCTGCACATTTTTACATATAAATGTTTACTTACTATTGCATCCATACATCTCGGTATGTTCAGTTCGCCAGGGGCTTCTTACGACACCCCTTAATTCGGCAAGATAAGTCCGAACACTTTCGATAGTGCGGCACCCCGAACTTATAGCATTATACGCATCAGCTCCGAATCATGTCTTGGGTCAATAGTTGGGTTAGCCCGGCTCCCTTGTTTCGGTACCTTACGTTCCGTTATATCGGCTAAGGTAGCGCAGGGAGAACTACTGCGATTGTGTCCCGGTTCTTTCGGACGAGCACCTCAGTAGAGAAAGCCGAAAACTGACCGGCATGATGCGGCGAGAGCTGGTCGTTGTTCGAGAGGTCTTAAAATCCTTAAAGATTTTTCCGCTTTAGGCGAGGAATCGGCCTCGTCCGATTTAGGCGTATATAGCGCACCAATTCGGCTTTCCGAATTCTAGGGGCTTCGCTGAAATTTAAAATTATAGACTTCTATGGCTATGTGAAAGTTATAAAGCCGCATAGTCCGATTGCCTTGTTCGCTGCGCCAAACACCTCCTTCAGGGACCAAATATTCGAATAAAGAGTGTCTGGGTTTTCCATGAACACCCCAGTACTAGTTACGTGGGGGCGGAAGCCGACGACTGGCCTACTTTCAGAATTTTATAAACAGCCGCACAGAAGGTAATATTTTAAGTCAACAAAGCGCTATATAGCACAAATAACTTCGTCTTTATATTACAAAAACGACAAGAGTACATTCACTCAAAGATTGTGTCCTTTGTACATTCATCGGCCACGAGGCGAGCACCTTTCATAACGCCATCATAATATTTCTCGGGATAGCAATGGGCCTTGCCCTCCGGTGGTCCATCCTTCACCAGCTTCTCCGCATCCAGCTTGCCCCAATGCACCTTCGCACGAGCAAAGGCTCGGCGGGCACCCTCAATGCAAACGGATCGCTTGATCACTTCCAGCCGCGGATAGGCATTTACCATCCGCTTTATCAGGCCGAAGTAGTTGGCGGGCAGGGGCTCACCAGGACACATCCGGACTATGAAATCCTTCATAGCCACTTCGTCCGCCCTGTGGAGTTCAACCAGTTGCTTTCATTGGTCACTCAGAGGCATCGGGTGTTCGGTTCCAGCATACTGGGACCAGAATAGCTTCTCCGTTGAGCTCCCCTCTTCGGCACAGTAGAACTCCGCGACATCCGGTATGCTGCGTGCTAGATCTGCGAATGCCCCTAGGGAGCTCCGAATTTGGGTAAGTAAAAGAAACGCCTCCTCCACATGCTTGCTTTGCATAAAGAATGTCTTACCCGCCGCTATCTTCTTGGCCGCCTGGATTTCCTTCTGGGCCTTTTCGGCTTTGGCCTTGGCGTCTTTCATGCTCAAAAGGGCCTTCGCAAGTTCAGACTCCTTCGTCTTGAAGTCAAGGTCCAAGGACTCGAACTTCTTGCCGAGCTCCTGGAGCTCTTGCTGTACCTCGCCCACCCTGGCATTTTGCTTCTCACACTCAATGTGCTCCATGTCCGCCTTGTTTTCGGCCTCGGATAGCGCTTTCTTCAGGGATGCCACTTAGGTCGTGGCCCCTATTGCAAAATCATGACGGTTTTTAGCGTCACCAATATTCTATTCTTTGTGATATGTGAACGGGGTATCACTCACCTTTGTTCTCTTTGAGCTGCCTCTTCGTGTGCATGAGATCTCCCTGGGTCTGCTCCAGGTCCCGCTTGAGTCTGGAGACCTCCGCCGTGCGGGCAGCAGCGGCAAGCAGCACCGCCTGCTTATCCACATAGACACCTAATATTAGACTCCTGCGGATTAAAATTGACCCCCTGTTTGGCTTTTCTTTCCGAACACCAAACAAAGTGTCAGGGGCTAATGTCTATCGGGTGATAATTTCACACACTTTTGATTACTTACCTCAAAGCCTGTCAGGAGGCTGGTGCAGGCTTCGGTCAATCCGCTTTTGGCGGACCGAACCTTTTGAATCACCGCACTCATAAGAGTACGGTGCTCTTCATCCATGGAAGCGCTACGAAGCGCTTCCAGCAGACTATCTGATCCCTCTGGCGTAACGGAAGTCATCGGCATGGACAGCCCGCCCGCCCTAGCAAGGGGCTGCCTGCCCGAATCCGGAGCCTTTGGAGGTTCTGGTATAGTGTCCAGCTAGGAGCCCGACTTGCTGCGGCTCCCGTCGGCGCAATCTGCGGGGATCTTGCGCCCCGTGTGCCTGGCGTCTGGGATTTCGCCTTGGGGCGTCTCCAGTGTCGCCTCCCCTTGCTCAGGGAGCCTTTGGGACAACACCTCCGTGTCATCCGCAGGCCGAGGGGAAGTGGCCGTTGGGAGCAAATTCATCACCGAATCGCTCAAAGACCCATCTGAAGAGGATACCTCGGGATGGGCCCTAGCCGGACTGCATATGCGTGTTCGGCGTTATAACAGACTATGAAGCGAAGTCGCACTAAAATACAACGGAAGTGCGGATACTTACGATCTACTAGGGGCTTCCCCCTGGGCAGCCACTCCTCCTCGCTGTAGGCAGCTGTGGTGGAGTAATCCAAAAGGGACGCCTTTCCCTTCTTGGGTGTCCTAGCCTCCCCCTCCGGGGCGGCTTTCCTTTTCTTCTCCTCCCCAGTGCGGGGAGGTGGAATTTCTTCGTGATCCCTCCCGCCTCCGCGGGAGGAATCCGCCTCGTCGTCCTCGGACGACGAGCCTATGACGGCCTTGCACCGAGGACCTTTTCTAGTCCCCTGGGCCACCCTCTTAGGCCCTTCGGCCTCCCCGGATGGGGCGGCCCTTTCCTTCTCCTTCTCCTCCTCCCCGTCATGGGAGGATTGTGCCTCGTCGTCTTTGGACGAG